>NC_056747.1:958393341-958615841 GCF_019279795.1 Protopterus annectens
AGCTGAGAAAATTCATCAGTGGTTCCTAATAATCGCCTTTATCTCTTTCTTTTCTATCTTTGTGCTTAATCATCATAGCTGTCTCAATTTGTTTTTATTTGTCGTTACCTTGGTAGTAATGGTATTGTTGTGCAATATTGGTGTAAATTGAATGTGTATATTGTCTAAAACTTCCTCCATAAATGTATTAATTACTAACTCAGGATAGCCTCTTTAAATAAGCTGATACTTTAAACATGTCAGTTACTCTTTGAACTGCTTTTCATCTGATGTTAGTCTCTTGGCTCTGATCATTTTTTCTTTAACTAAATTCTTTTTTGATTAAAAGAGTATCAACTATTCAAATGTAAAAACCCATTGCTATATGTAGGTTTATGATATAGTCTAAAACCATATCTTTGTTTCCTTTCATCCTTATATATAAAAATATCCAAGAAATTAATCCATATATTAAAACAAGAATTGGTGAAATGAAAGAAACTTTGTTGCTCTTAGAAAAGAATAAGAGGGGCTGTGTGATACAGTGCATCTGCATTACCCGATGGGAAGGGATTATATAAGTTTCTTCCATATGCATAATGTGTACCTTTTACTTTACAGGGAAGGCCAAGATATATCACATGCATCAAAGACTCAAGAACTGTGTCTTCCCCTCTGTCTGATCAGTTGACTTTGCCATGTTAATGTGGTTATCTAATGCAAGTGAAGGTTCACATGCAAAGCACTGTAACCTTGCCCTGCTTAAAGACACTAAGTCCAGGGTGATTCAACATCAATTATTTGAAAAAAAATGTAGAACTAAGATGTCATGATAGGTGAGCAAACTTGTGGAGAGAAAAGAGAAAGGAGGAATAAGGGAGGTGGTGGTTTTAAGTACTTCTAAAGAAGGAAGGAAGAAGAAGAATTACCTAGGATAAACAAAGATGAGAAGGAGCTCACAGAAGACTGTGATAAAGTAGAGGGGCTAAACCACAAACCACCAGTAGGCCAGAAAACCACAAACTTATGAAAACCAGACTGGAAGGCAGTCAATGTGAATACTCCAGTGGTGACTGACTCTGTTTCATAAAGAATTATTTGAACTTTTTGATAGGAATGGAATGGAATATATGGCTTTAGTAGTAAAACAGAATAATTTGTTGATTGATTCTTTAACAGAACAAGTGGCTCAAGTGGAAAATTATGTTATAAATGACCCCACATATAAGGAGTTCGAGACTGAGTACACTAGAATTTTTAAAAGTATTGATGAACAAATTGATACAATTAAGAACAGGAAGATTAAAAAACTCTTAAAGGACTAAAAGGCCTACACAGAAAATAAGGCATATCCCCCACACCCATTTTCTCAACAGTGGGGGAGTAAACTTGATAATAGACAGTCTGTTGCACCCCAAACACATGTTGCACACACGAGTGTCCCTGCTGATAATGTATATGATTTTAGTGAAGGTAATGAAGGTAAAGAGAATGAGTTTTTAGGGGAAGAAAATCCCCCCCTCAGACATTTGGAGCCTTTGAGAAACAAACAGCAGGGCCAGAACTTTGGGCCGACACATTATGCGTGGGCAGGAGGACCCCACAAGAGGGGAGGACTCGATCAAAGATGAGGGAACTCGAGACAAGGGTTTCCAGAGTAGGTTTTAAGTGATGAACAGTTTTTACAAAATGTTTTCAGCCTTCTACCTGTGGAAATTGTATGTAACTCTGTGGGTGATTTAAAAGTATTTAATTATTCATCTTTATGTTTAGACAATATTGCGTGTGACCTGTTTGATAAGGGTTTGACCTTTGTCCCATCTACACCAGTAGACTTGGTCAATCTGTTGATTGATCTAAGGCTTTTTGTTAGGAAGCTGCATTTTAAAATGCTGTTTCACAATGTTGACATGGTAAGGGATCCTTTGCATATTTCCAGTTCTTTCAACCCACCTTTACATGACTCTCTAGAATTGTTTTGGAAGATGTGTGAAATTGTTTAATGTAATGTGAGTCTGGGCAGGAAACATCGGGTAGATAATTTAAATCAGGAAGAAAGAAGGCAGATGAAGAACCTGACCAGTAACCGCACTGTTAGATTTATGAAACCTGACACAGGTGGTGGGCTGGTAGTTATGCATCGGTCAGATTACATATGTAAAATGAAAGAAATTTGACCTGGAAATTCATATGAATGTATCTCCCTGAACCAACTAAATGGAGCCTACAAGGCTGTCAGGGCAGCCTTGGAAGATCTTTTCACTGAGGGCAGCATCTCAATTTTAGAGTATAATTATTTGTCTGTACCCCACCCTATTATCCCCATGATTTTTGGTCTACCCAAATTACACAAGAATGTAGATCAACCCCCTATGTGCCCCATAGTTGATGCAAGGGGCTCTGTCACTCACCCCCTTAGCTAAGTTTATTGACATTAAATGCAAGAAATTGGTCTCAGAGGAGCCCAGTATTTGCAGGGACCCTTGACATTTTCTGAACAAGTTGAATGACATTGAGTTTAAAGAAGAATATGTGTTTATCATGGTTGATGTAAGGGACCTGTACTTAGTCATTCCACCTAATGTTGGTTTGGAATGGTTCTGTGAGTATTTAGTTGAGAAGGGGATGCCTCAAATGGAAATTAATTTGTTTGAACAACCTTTGGAATGGTTTTAAGAAATAACTTTATTGTTTTTGAGAAGAAGTATTTTTTGCAAAGAGAGGAAATTGCTATGGGTGCAGCATGTGGTGGAGTTTATGCTAACATTGCTATGCTGCAATGGAAATGTTTGTATTTGTTTAATTCTGTCTTTTACCAATACTGCCAACTGTATACATATTTTAGATGATTTGTTTATTTTATGGAAGGGTCCCAAATTTTTGATTGAGGAGTTTTTGGTTTACATGAACAGTACCGCGCATTTTTTGAAATTTTCCCACTGTGTGGATGAGCAAGAAATCTCTTTTTTAGATATACACTTTAGTAAAGATGTGACAAATAGGAGATTTGTCACTAGAACTTTTCAAAAAGAGACTTACTCAAATGTTTTTTTAACACTTTTCAAGCACCCATCCATTCAAGCAGAAGCGAGCGGTCATTAAAGGGCAGTTTGTGAGGGCAGCAAGAATGGTGTCAACATTCAAGTTATTTTTTAGAAGAGTGTGAGACATTAAAAGATATGCTTTTAAAGCGAGGTTACCCATACTCATTTGAATATGAGATTATGTTGAAAGTTATTAATGAAAGAGAAATTGGTCATTTTGAACCTATCTTTAAAGGATGGAAGGGTGTTAGGTTGGCAGTGGAAGTTGACATTAATGAAACAAGTGATGTAAGTATTGAAGTTGGTACTGAGCCTCTAAGTGTTAAATCTGTAAATCAGAACAACTATTCATGCTCCTTTGTCACCACATTTGGGACTAACCGCAAATATATCAGGCATATTATACAGAAAAATTGGCAATATTTACAGTATGACAGAGAAATGAGGGATTTAATAGGTGCTGGACCTGTAATTGTGTATCCCAGGGGTAGAAATTTAAAGGACTTGTTTGAGAGAGTGGTTAAGTATAAGGGGGAAGGGTTTATGAAGAAATGTGGGTGCTGCCCATATTGCCCCTATGTTGCAGAGATTGCTGAGAGTCATTAATGGTTTTAAATTTAAACCAGTGGAAACGTTTTATTGTAATTCAGAGAGGGAGGTATATTGCACCCAATGTGTTTTATGTGCAGGTTTTTATATTCTTAAAACAGAGAGGAAATAAAAAAAAAACACATTTATGAACATCTTCGAGCAATCAGAAAAAAAGATAGTACCAATGCCCTTGCCAAGCACTGTATGGATTTTCATGGGCATTCTTTAAGTTCTTTGTGCTGGACTCAGTGAAGGTTGGTGATAGGAGCAGAGCATGGTCATTGCATCTGGAGAGGAAAGACTTGACCTGGCAACTGTATTTAAGGTCTAATACTTGGCCAGGTCTCAATGAATTAATTTCTGTCAACAGCATTCTTAGGTTGAAGGCACTGGAAAGATGATCTTGATTTATTTTAATATTTAATATTTATTTTAATATTTATGGAAACCTGTAAAATTAGGTCATTTTAAATAAGATTTTAGAGTCAACATTTACTTTTTTATTTATATTTAATATATGCTATATATTTAATTTTTGAAATGTGCTGGAATGTTAATTTTATGTTTTTTAAAGGTTTTATAAATATTTATAGATATGTATTAATATTTATAAATATTCATAAATATGCATGCAGGGATGTGGTCTCATTGGCTGAAATCATGAGGGTTGTGATTTTTTTGTATGAAGTCATCACTAATTGAAGGTATTTAAACATGGACTGTTTTCTTTTAAACTGTCTGAAGAAGTTTCTTATGGTAGAAGCGAAAGTGCTAATTTGAAGTGTTTTGATTACATAAAGTGTGTTTTCAACAGATAAACAGACTCTCAGAACATTAGATTTTACAAAAGTAGAGGGTTGAATGAATGCTTTGCTTCAGTCTTCACAAAGAACACAAGGGAATGGTACCATAATGGGAGGGCAGTATATGGAGAACTGTGGAGAGACAGAAGAGTACAGAAGTAAGGTGTGGATAGAGAACTGCCTGGCATTAGGAAGGCTAAAGCACAAGAACCAAATGAGCCACTTCTCAGAATCCTCAGAAATCTCGCCAGTGTTACCAGGCCCCTTGATGAAGATCTAGGCTTATACAGAAGTGGTAGAGGACTGGAAGACAGCAAGTGTAGTACCCTTGTGCAAGGAGTGGTCAGGATAAATCTGGAGAACTGCAGGCCTGCTACCTTAACAGTGCAAAGGGAAGTCTAAAGGGCAGAAGTCAACTTAAGTTGATTGCCCAAAGGCTGTGTTTGTCAAATATGATTCATTTTTATGAACGGGTTATAGGTGAACTGACAGGGGAGTACCAGTAAATATAGTATACTTGGATTTCAGCAAAGCCATTGATTTGGTCCCACATAGGAGGCTGATTGAAGGACCAAGGAAGACCATAGACCTGAGTAGATGCATCTTTTTTGATAGAACACAGAGAGTTGTGTTGAGAGGTACAAGGCCAGGAATTATGAGACTGACTACTGGAGTGCTACAACAGTTTTCTTGGGTCCAGTACTATTCAGTTGTGTTTGTTTCATACATTTGTGAGGAAAGAGAGAGGAAAAAAAACCTATTTGGTGGTGACATAACTATAGCTGCAACAGTGCAGGATGAATGGAGGAGTGTAGAAAATTTTTGAGAGACTGAACAAGTGGAGAGAAAGGTGGCTGATTGCAAGCAAATGCAAAATACTGCAGTTAGGCCACTGTGGCATGTCTGCAGTCCCACCCAATGTTTCCATTTAATATGTAGTGGACTGAGACTATGATCACTCTATCTGCACCACTGATCACCAACTTAATATAGGAGGTGCTGTTGGCCTTGAGTGTACTGTAAATTTTACTACTTTCTTGAGTAATGATCAATACTTGCAGTACCTTATAAGCTTTACACTGAGCATCTACAGAGCAGAGTTGTTTTCACTGGCTTCCTAGGATTTTAGGCTTCCGTCCACTTTGCTGTCAGCCTAGTGTCTTCCAGTGCTGTGATGCCAACAGTAATAAAAACCTACCAAAGATACTTTTGCCTATTATATTTATATCTGGTTTCTGTGTGTGTGTGTGTGTTGCACACACACACACATATATATATATATATATATGTGTGTGTGTGTGTGTGTGTGTGTGTGTTTTGAAATATAAAACCGTTTAGTCTGTACTTTTTATTTTTTCAGAAACAGCTTTATTAATGTAAAACAGCAATCCAGGCTGACTTCGCCAAACTAAATTAAAAGGTTTTGTATCTTAACACCTTTACTGAATTATTACTTAAGATATAGTCAAACATACATTTATATGAAAGAAAACAAACCATGTTAACATATTCCCACTTAAAAATATTATACATCTCATTTGTTCTTTTGTATACTATCATTAATCCAACATTACATAAATTGCTCACTTCCTCCCTTCTTTTAAACCTCTCCCCTCCTCTAAAACATTATTTTGCATGCATTGCTCCCACAATTTCCATTTTTCTATGTAACTTGCTACATATTTCTAAAGATCCTACTTCCAGTTCTTTCATGTCTTCCAGTATTCAATACTTCAAACACAGCTGGTTTAGACTTTGATTTCCATTTTCTAGTAATTGATTTTTTGGCAGCCACCAGAATTAAATGTAACAGTTCAAATCCTGTCTCCCAGCTTAGAAGAATCATTTCCTTAGTTGCACCCACTTGCCCAAGCAATATTTCTTGCAGGTTACTCTGTAGGGAATTCGGCCAACTCATTGCACTTCCAAAACATATGATCTGATATTGTCATTTTTTCATCTCATCTTCACCTATCGGTTCGGATCCGATCCACCGGATCCAACTCGGCTGTTAGTAAGCTTGTGGCAACCAAAAAAGCTCTTGGATATCTCCCCTTACCCATAATGCATCCCTCCTGATTACTCCAGATCTCTTTTACCACTTTACGAAGACCTGGTTCTGTCAACTAGCTCTTGGTGTAAGGTCATATAATTCAAAGCTTTTATCTCCTGTTTTTGTAAATTTGTAGTTTAGTTTATTCTTTTCTATCTTTCCCTAGTAGTTGTAGCTCCTCTACACAGTAACTGTTTTTATTTAGGTTACTTTTGTTTCTTTTGTCTCTTTCTCCTTTCCTGCCAATTAACTTGTTTTATTTTATTTTTATTTTTATTTTTTTATTAGGTATTTTTGGTTCATTCTCTAAAACAAAATCATCTCATTCGAGCCCAGCTTCATACTTGTCTTTTAAATCTTTGGGCAAGAAAAAAAGAGACTATCTTTGGCACCGACAGACTCTTCGGAGCAGAAAAGAAAATGTCCAAGTCTCCCGGTTTAGAAGAGTCTGTGATCTGACCGAAGCCTTCCACTCCGGCCTCCCCCTCTTTGGATCCAACTTCTTCAGCTCCCAATCTATCTCCTAAGGATAGATCAGATCCGTTGATTTCAGATCCAACAACTAGCCCATTTAAACCTGTTTTGGTTTTACTGAGGACGTGGTGCTCTCCATCATATAATCCAGTTCCATCAAGGGTACCTTTCCCCTTTTTATTAAGGTCAAGATCCCCATCAGCCTCTTCTGCCATTCAACTAGGAGCCTTACTGAAGAAGATGTGGAACAGATGGTATTTTATGGGTGCGGGGCATCACTAAGTCCCCCTCAACGTCGACCCTTGTGGTACCAGGTCTGTCTAAGCTGTCCACTCCCCCTCTTCTTCCTCCTCTGACTTCAGGGCAAGCATCAGAGCTGTTGGATCTGATACATCTGGTGTCTTTTACCTCTGATCCAAAATTGTCCTTTTCCTTGAATCAGACTTTTGCTCTGAGCTCCTTGGCTTTTTTGGAGCTGGTGAATTCCTGGAGCCTTAGTGAGCCTTGTGAACCCAGAGTGCACTCAACTCCCAGGTCTCCGGAGCAGTTGATGCGCCTTAGAGCTTCAAAAAGGTCAGCTTGGCTCTGGCTTCAACTCCTGGTGAGCTGTCTTCTGGACTGGAGGGGACCCCATCTTGAAAGCATGGCTTATAGGAGCTGAAGTCCTCATCAATTCAGGAGCAGTCAGCCTTTGGGGTCTTGGAGAGAGCTATAGCTGCCACTGCAACTAAGAAGTCACCTGCCGCTCTAATCATTTATCCCAGCAAGATCTCCTGCATTCCTCTTCTCAGCACCAAGTTCCACAGTGACCGCGAGACCTCAGGTGTCAGGATACCCATCCGTGTACCCCCCGACTCTTCCAACAGTTCTCCAGACTACCCACCTGAGGAAGTCCCTAGGAAGAGATTATGCAAGAGGAAGCATTTGGACTCCATGGAGGAGTCAGCTACGGAGGACACTGACCTTAATGAGGGTGAAGGATCCCCACAGTCACCCCTGAGAACATTTCCTTTGGTGATATTCTGGAGATTCTCAAGCAGAGAGGTGGTTGGCAGTCCAGAAATCCTTTTCCTGAGGAGTCAGTGTACCTGGCTGCCTTTGGTTCCTGCCCACCATCTTCTTGGGTGACTCTGCCCACTTATCAGCTCATAGGTTTGATCTCACGGCGGGCGTGGGAGGCCCCAGACTCCATCGAGCCTGTTCCCCGGAGACCAAATAAAATTATAACCGCTCCCTCAAACAGAACTTTTGGGCAGAAAGGGTTGCACTAGATGCCATGGTCATGTTGGCAGTTACAAGAAGGAGATCTCCGAGGAGAGCTAGACTGTCCATCCTCCTAATAAAGATTCTAGGATGATAGATAGATGTAGGAATCATGTCTTCCCATCAGCGATATTTGTATTACAGTTGCTGAATTACCTTTCGCATTTCACTAGATTGCAAAGGGATCTGATCAAGGAGCTCTCAGATACCCTTGAAAGAGCACTAGCTGAAGGAACTAAAGATAAAGTAGCTTCCCAGTTAATCACCCTACATTCAGTAGCCAACTCTTCCATGAGGCTGTTTGTGCATGCAGCCAGGGGAACAAGCAGGGCGGTGGTTTCAAGCATGTCTATGAGGAGGCATGCCTGAATGCACCTTTGCAATTTTGTGGAAACTTTTAAGTCTTCATTTGTCAACTCTCCATGTGATAGCATGTCCCTTTTGGCCCCAAAGTCAAAGATACACTATCCAGGTGTGATAAAGAAGTTAAGACCCTTTCTGCCGTGTGCATAGGTTTTTTGGCTCCTCAGAGACCTTATCTCAAGGGTCAGAGAGGCAGTGGAAAGATGTGGTTCAAGAAGTCTCAAGAGTCCTACCAGGACACGTGGGGAGTTTTCTCCCAGAGGCAGAGGGGAAAACAATAATGGAAGACGTCACCCTTGTGGGAGAGGAGGTCTGCAAATCCAAGGGGCCCAGGAGGCTTTCTTCGGGAAGACTTTCAGTGCTCCTAAAAGGAAGCCTGAATGTCCACCTGTAAAGGCAATCAGGGGTTGACTACCCCTGCACTGGAGAGCCTGGCAAAAGAAAAGTTCCAATCTGTGGGTGCAGAGGATAATATCCAGGGGTTACAAAATTTCCTTTTCTCATCAACCCCCCTCCCAACAGAAAATCCCAGATGTTCCACTCAGTGAAAGGGATCAGGCAGTCTTCAAAAGCTGGTAGAAAAAGAGTTATCCAAGAGATCCCCCAAGATCAGAGACAATTCTGAGCTTACTCATGATTTTTTTTGTTCCAAACAAAACAGGGGACTGGAGATCAATCCTGAATCTCAGCAGATTGAAGAAGTCAGTTAGATGGTGCAGTTTCTGAATGGTCATGGTACAGTCCATACTTCCTCTTCTGGAACAGGATGATTGGATGTACTCTGTAGATCTTCAGGATGAGTACTACCATATAAAAATGGACAGACACTCCAGAAGATATCTACCCTTCTGGCTGGAAGCCAGTCATTACCAGTTCAGAGCACTGTCTTTGGTCTCACTACCACCCCCAGAGTGTTCACCAAATGCATGGCATTGGTTGCGGCTCACCTGAGATGACAAATATTCCAGATGTTTCCTTATTTGGACAACTGGCTCATATCTGCCCCTACCAGGCATCTACTTATACATGCAAGAAACTCTGTTCCTCATATATGCTCCAAGCTAGGCATAAAAATAAACTATCAGAAGTCTCTTTTGGAACCCACTCAGACACTAGAATTGATAGGGCCACTACTGGACACCAGTCAGATGATTGCGAGTCTTCTTCCTTCAAGGGTATTGACAATCAGACAACAAACTTCAACACTAATTAGGAACAAAAAAGTACCTGCCCACCATGTTCTACAGGTATTAGGATCTATGGCAGCAGCGATCATGCTAGTTCCACTCGCCAGGTTTCACATGCAAATTCTGCAATGGCTTCTAAATGCTCAGTGGTCAGTAATTCACCAACCAGTGTCTCACCAGATTCTGATAACGGACATATGCAAAAAAGATCTTTCTTGGTGGATTCATTCAGAACAGATGACACAAGGTTGACCTTTTGTTCCCCCTCAACCACAGGCTACAGTGACCATGGATGCTTCCCAGATAGGGTGGGAGGGGCATTATCTGGGGAGGACTGTCAAAGGCACCTGGTCCACAGAATAGGCCAAGCTCCACATAAACTTCTTGGAGATAACAGCGGTGCTTCTAGTGTTGCAGGTGTTTTAGACTTCCCTTCCTCCAGGGACTGTAATAATTAAGTCAGACAAAATGTCGGTAGCATGGTACATAAGCAGGCAAGGAGGAACCATATCATACCCTCTGTGTCGGGAAGCACTCAGAATGTGGTAGTGGGCAATCTCATCCAACCATTTTCTTGTAGCAGTGCACATTCCGGGAAGGTCCAGCGTCATAGCTGGCAAGTTCAGCAGGGCCGTAATCATGCCCTAGGAGTGATCTCTCAACCAAAATGTAGCAGAGAGCATTTTCTGCACATGGGGCCAGCCTTGCTTTGACTTCTTTGCCTTTCCCCTGAACAAAAATGCAACAGCTACTTTGCCCTAAGTCCCCCACTTGGGCAGTCCCTGAGGGACAGTATAATACATGATTGGCCTCCTGGACTATTATTTGCCTATCCTCCAGTCTATTAATTCCAAAATTCCTTCAGAAATCCAACATGTTGAAGCAAAAAGTAATCCTCATTGGCCCATATTAGCCTTGACAAATCTGGTTTCCTTTCCTCTTGCCTCATCTACAGAAGGAACCCTGGATTCTGGAACCCTTCCAGACTTACTGTCACATCTGACAGGAATGCTTTATCTGCACCTTCACAACCTCAAACTCACAACTTGGTTCCTTCCATTAATTGCCAGACAACCTATGTTCTTCTCCCCAGTACATCATATACTGATATCCTCCCATAAGTCATCTACGCAAAAACTATATAGGAGTAAATGGAAGAGGTTTGTAATCTGGGCTGAACAGCACAAAATGTATCTTATCACGGCTGCCATTCACTTCATTCTGGAATTTCTAGCCCACCTTTTTAATAACATAGCTGCGGCATCTACCATTAAGATCTAGTTAGCGGCCATTTCATATTTTCACATTGGAATAGACAACTTATCTCCAATCTCCCACAAACTTTGCAAAATCTTCCGAAAAGGAAAAATGTTGTTAAGATCTCCCCACAAGGATCCTTTTCCCCCCCTTGGCCCTAAATTTCATTATACATCTGATTGTTCAACCACCCTGCGAACATGCAGCATCTTTTGATATCAAGTTCCTATCTTGGAAAACTATCTTTTTGGTGGTTATCACATTGGCGAGATGGATATCAGAAATACAGGCACTATCTTCCCAGCTCCATTTATTTAGTTTCTCACAAAGACAGAATATCTTTGAGTACCAACCCCTCTTTCTTGCCAAAAGTTTAATCAGACTGTCCATTTACCTGTTTTCTTCCCAAATTTTCAGTAGTAAGGGTGAATATGTATTACATCTGTTGGATGTTCATAGACAGTTAAGTTTCTATTTACATAGAACTAAAGATTTTTGGAACACAAACCAATTGTTTATTGCATTTGCAGGCCTTAGGAAAGGTCTACCAGTTTCCAAAGTTACTTTATCAAAATTGGTTTCTAGTTGTATTTCCTTTATTTACACCTCAGAAGGTATGAAACCTGACAAATCCATTCAGGCTCATTCTACCAGACCAATGGCCACATCTGCAGTCTTCCAGGCAAATGCTTCTTTAGATGACAGTTATGCAGCAGCCACATTGGCAAACCATCATACTTTTATCACTCATTACAAATTAGATTTGGTATCCAGGGGAAGGGCCTCCTTTGGTGCAATGATTCTGAGGAATATTCTCCCGTGAGTCCACCCAGGATAAAGGTAGCTGGAGCTCCGTCCCATATGTGAGGATGAGATGAAAAATTGACAATATCAGATAAAGTTATGTGCTCACCATTACTTTCCATCTGTAGTGTTGATTTTTTTATCTCTCCTCACATCCCCATCCTCCAACCCCCTTCCTTGGGGCTCGTAGTTGAATGGGAAGTGAATCTCAAGGGTTAGATTGGTTTTCATTATTCTCCAGAAATGTTTTCCTTTAAGAAACTATTGGGTGTTTGATGCAAGCATTCCTCTTCCTCTGTGGATATAATTATTGCAAACAAGATCTGAGGTAATCGGGTGAGATGCATTATGGGTAAGGAGAGGTATCCAAGAGCTTTTTTGGTTGTCACGAGCTTACTAACGGCCAAGTCAGATCCGAAGGATCGGCTCCGAACCCATATGTGAGGAGAGATTAAAAAAATTGACAATACAGATGGAATATTATGGTGAGTACATAACTTCTTTTTCCCAGTCATGTCTTTCTTCCTTATCACATCTCCAGCATTTGCCATCTACCTCAGAAAAGATTCTTTGGAGTCTGCTTGGGGTATAAAAATATCTATGCAAACACTTACAAGCAAAAATCCTACGTTTTCTAGACTTTGTTGCATACTTGGGAGCCATGCATATGTTTTCCCATTGTTTTCTTGTAAATTATTTATCCAGTCTCACTTTTCAGTCTTTTCTAACATCCTCTCATTAATTCCTACAGGTATCATGCAGTATTTTATATGTCCTACTGATTCTCCATTTTTATATCCATTTTTAACAGCAGATTCTGTTCTAGATTTAACTAAATACTCTACCAAAGCAGGTCTTTCAATTAATATTCCACTGCCCCTTTCTCTTTGCTTATATTCTGATGTCATATGATAGCAAAGGCAATATCTAGCCTGCAGTCCAAATATCTTCTTGGCCTTTCCCATTCTAGTAACTCTCTCTCTCTAGTTATTTTCTTCCAATACCTTGGTTCTTTTGCCAGTTTTCTCCAGTAAATTATATCCCTTTTTGCCAATTCTGTGTTCCCCTAATTGCAGGTACCCCTATTGGTAAAATCTCAGTTCTCCATTCTCTTGTTGGCTTAGTTCCTAGAATATTTTCTGCTACTTTGGCTATTGTTATTCTCCTTAAGGTTCTCCATCCAAAATCCCATGGTCTTCTTAATTCTTGAATTTCCCACCTGTTTCATTATCATCCCTTTCTACTTTGAATTATAGCGTTCTGCTTATGTTAGCTATATGAGCCTTAACTGTGTAGCTCTAAAATATCCCTTCAAATCAGGAAATCCTTAACCACCTTTTTGTATTTTATGGATCAGCTTATCCTATTTGACCCTTGCCCTCTTCCTGTCCCAGGTAAATTCATTCAACTTTTTATTAGTTATTGTCCATAACTTCTCCTCTGGTTGATAAAAATATAGCTGACGTATATAAAACTAAAGGGAGTAAAACATTTTCACTGTTTGAATCTTGAGAGCTTCTAGCTTCTCAGATTTTGTGTTATTGTCTCTTTCCAATTATTCATAGCTGACATAACAGAAGACTTTTTAATTCGTACTCCTAAATACTTAATTATATTGTGTCCCCATAAATATGGGTATTGTGGAACTAATTCATGTGTGGGTACATAGTTTGCAGTAATAACCTTTGTTTTATCTTCATAATTTATCTCCAGAAAAGACTTGAAACTGTCTCATAATGTTCCACAACACTGAAATACCATTTTCTGGTTTTACAAGGTACAAAATAATCTTATGTACAAATTAAGCCAAATTTTTCTTGATTTACTATACCAGTTACATCCTTGAATTTTTAAGTCCATTATTTCCTTTGCCAAAGGCTCTAAATATAAAGCAAATAAGAAAAGGGAAAGAGGACACCCCTGCTTGATTCCTTCGTTCAGATACAACTTATCAGAGAGGAACCCTTCCACTTTAATTCTTGCCTCTCAGCCCTCATATAACCTCCTAATTACCCATATTACTATATCAGGGATTGCAGATGCCCTACTCACAAGATCCCATCTTACTCTGTTGAATGATTTCTGTGCATCAACCAACAACAGTAATATTTTCTTACATTCTTCTTCCTTCTGGATCATCATTGTTCTATTAATGTTATCAAATGTTTGCCTTTCCTCCATAAAACCACACTGATCAGAATCTATTCATTTTGGCAACACCTTTGCTAATCTGTTAGCTGTAAAAGTGTGTACACTTTATAGTAATGGCTACTATTATAATGGGTCTATATAAAGCTGGCTCTGGTGAGTTTTTATCATCTTTAGGTATTACAGCTACTACAGTTTTCTTTCAGGTTGTTGGTGTTTCCCCTTCTTTTGGAAAACTGTTAAACTCTTCCACATCTTTATCACTTTCTTTTTTCTTTTTTTTTGCTGTGGAGTTATTATTAAAAAAAAGCAACCAAAAAAAAACTGACAACAACAAAAAATAAAAAAAGCAAACAATTTCTTAACAGCAATCTTTCTAAACGCATGCATATTATCCAGATATTCCCTTATTTTCTTTTTAGCGCTCTGCATTTACTCCTCCTCTGGTTGTGCGAGATTACCCTTATTCTATAGTACTTTAACCTTTATCAGCCCCTCCAAATTATTCCTGTTACTTCTTAACCATATCACTTTTTCCTTTTATTTCTACCCTATTTTTAAACTCCACTTTCATTCTATTCCTCTTAGTAGTTATAACTTCTGAAGAAATTTCTATCTTCCGTAATAACTCTCAAGTACTTTCCACAAACCATTCCTTAAAATCTTTTCTTTTTAACACTGATGTCTTATTTTTATATCATTACTCTGCATTTTTACCTTAATTTTCATTGGTGCATGGTCTAAAATAGTTATTAGATGTGATCGAAACTTTCAGTTAAATGTACATGATGTTCATCGTGCATACAGCTGCAGTCATAACAGAAGGGTTCTCCTGCCATCAGGCGGGTCCTCGGTCGGCCGAATTCCAAAGTCTAGGTCCGGCGTCGGTTGTCGTCGCTTCTTCCCTACGTCAGTGCGACGGGGGTATAAAAGAACCAGCTGACACCATTTTCTCCAGTCTTTCTTGCCACGCGGTGCCCGAAGCAGAAGCAGTTCGCAAGTGCCGGTCGGCCAGCTCCTGAGATTACGAAAATTTGGAAACTGAAGTCTTCTTAAAAGCTAAGTACCCCCGTTGGGGAAACTTTTCTTGCCTCAGACCGATGTCGGACAAAGTTAATAATTGTATTTCTTGTGGGAAGCAAATACCGCATAAGGATTTCCATTCCCTCTGTATTCCTTGCTTAGGCCCAGACCACGACGTCTCGGTCTGTCGCTTTTGTGCTACATTCAATAAACGCACTATTAAGCGTCGGGCGGAGTTCGCCCAGCATTTTTTTGGGAAAGCATTTAACTATACTGTCGTCGGATACTCCGACTCCAGTTTTGTCTAAAAAACGCAAAGACAAGGACCGACACTCGAGGTCCGTGGCCTCTACCGACACCACACCAAAGCCGACTCCACGTGGTCCGGTTCTCAGCGAGGCGCCTACGCAGCCCCTCATTACCGACGGCACATCTTTGGCGGTGTCTCCTGTACCCGAGGTCGCAGGCTCCTCGGCCCACACCCTGACTACAGATACTGACGCCACTCTTGGCATTGAAACACAGAATGTGGACAGGTCCACCTCCACTCAAGGTGTCTTCAGACCTTCCTCTTCTTTCTCCATCAAGGCTTTCACCAAGTCTAAAGCATCCATGCACTCTGAGAGACCAGCTACACTGGGCCCATCTCCAGGCCCCATGCCTAAGAAACAGATGCTTAAAATGGCTGAGGATTTAATTACTCTAATCAGAGGTTCTCAGCCACCTGCGGACAAAAGGCCCAGAGTGGAGGAAGATTCCCCCTCCTCTGATCAGGGCTGCATTATTTCAGAACACTCTGATGATCAGGAACAGTCTTACTCCCCTTTTGAAGACTCTGATGCAGAGGAGTCTATTCCTTCTGTATCCCCCCTGAGGATTACTCATTTGGGGAAACTTTGCATACATTAAGGGAACACTTCCACTGGGAAGGCCAGGATTATTCAGATTCCAAGAAAAGGCTCGGGGAATTTCTTTTGTTACCCCAGCACAGGCCTCTGGCTATACCTCCTGTCTTGGACATCTTAGATGATGTTTACTCGGAGGCCTGCCTTAACCCGGACTCTCTACCTCCAGCTCCAGGTAAGCCTGACAGGTACTACAGGGTTCCTGATTCAAACCAATTTCTATACAAAAGCCATGCTGCTGACCTAGAAACCATCTCACAAGGACCCAAGGGAGTTAAGGCCTCCATTGCCAAAAATCCATTGCCTTCCGAGAGAGATTCCAGATCCTTAGAAAGGTGGGGAAAAAAGGTATACATCTCGGCTACCTTATCCATGAGGGCCTTAAACTGTCAATTTCATATGCTAAAATACCAACAGTTTTTGTTATCACAATTGAAAAGTAAAATGTCACAACCTGAACAACCAGACTTGAAGGAGTTGCAGGATTTGATGCATAGGGCAGAACAAGTGGGTAAACATACCTTACAATGTGGTTTTGATGCTCTAGAGGCCTCATGTAGAGCTGCTGTTACAGGCTCAGTCATACGTAGGCATGCCTGGCTCAAGGAACAAGCCTTGCCTGATCATGTCAAAGCTAAATTACTAGACGCCCCTCTTCAAAAGGATGTACTATTTGGGGCTAATGCTGAGGAAGTATTACGGAAAATGGAGGAAAAGGCTAAATCAATGCAAACTGTGAAAGAATTTCTGCAGGTTCAACCCCCACATTTTAGTAGAAATTGGCCTTCCAAAAACTGGTCCTTTCCTGCCACAGACAGACCCCAAAGAGGCAGATACAGGCGCCCGAGGGGCAGAGGACAGTCACAAGGATCGTATAGAGGCAGACAATGGCAAGCTCCTACACAAAGAGGTGGTGAGGACAACTCGCAATCTTTCAGAAAGCAAACCTAATGACTTTCCCCTTTGCATGCCAACCAGGTCTCAAATGGCAGCCCCCTTAGGAGGAAAACTGGCACTATTTTCAAAAAATATGGCATGTTGTCACAAAGGACAAATGGATCCTGGACATTATAAACAGGCTACAAATTCCATTTTCATACCCTTCCAAAAATGAGAGGCATGCCAAACCTGCCACACAATCAAAGGGCAGAGGCACAAAGACAAATTTCAGATCTCATAAACAAGAAAGCTATTCAAGAGGTACCTACACACGAACAAGGTCAAGGTTTTTATTCCAGGCTATTTCTGGTGCCAAGGAAGGGAAAAGATTGGAGACCTATTTTGGATCTTTCCATCCTAAACACATTCCTACTCGTACCAAAATTCAAGATGCTCACTTTACAGCAACTTCTTCCCATGCTGGGCAAGGAGTCTTGGCTGGTAACATTGGACCTCAAGGAGGCATACCTGCATGTCCCAATCAGACAGAATTGCAGAAGATACCTCAGATTTCTTGCAGGTTCAACCCATTATCAATTCTCTGCATTGCCCTTTGGCTTATCTACTGCCCAGAGTATTCACGAAATGCCTGGCATCAGTAATTGCCTACTGCAGACTTCAAGGGATACAAATATACCCTTATTTGGACGACTGCCTGATCCAAGTGGACAGCAAGCACATTCTTCTGAAACATCTGGCTTATGTAATAATGTTATTAAACTCTCTGGGATACACAGTCAACAAAGAGAAATCAAGGCTAATACCCTCTCGGAAGATAATTTTCCTGGGTGCCAATTTGGACACAAACACCCAGATGGCCTACCTCACGCCAGAGAAGCAGGGGCAACTAATTCAATACTTCAGAACACTGGCAAATTGCACCAGGCTGACTGCAAGGAAAATCCTGCAGGCTCTGGGATTCATGGCATCTTGCATCTTACTAATTCCATGTGCAAAGCTGCATATGAGAAAACTACAATGGTACCTAAAAAACATATGGTCTCAACACAGCCACAGTTTGGGAACAATAATACCACTAATTCCATGTCTGCAAAAGGAATTTCTGTGGTGGGCTCAAGCATGTCAAACAAATACAGGTCTTCCATTCAGCAAGCCTCAAGCAAATCAAGTCATCACAACAGACGCCTCGGACTACGCCTGGGGGGCGCACATGACAGACCGGTGCATTCAGGGCAAATGGTCCCAAAAAGAAAAGCACCTTCACATCAATCAAAAAGAAATGCTAGCAGTAATAAATGCTATTATAGCTTTCAAGGACCTTCTACAACCAGGTCAACTATTGATAAGAAGGACAACACCACAGTTATGTGGTACATAAACAAGCCGGGAGGAACACATTCTTACCCCCTATGCAGACTGGCCATGTCACTTTGGAACATGGCCATGGACTTACAAATGGAACTACAAGCACAGTACTTGCCAGGCAAGGAAAACACGCTGGCAGACAACCTAAGCAGGAATATGACAGATCCACATGAATGAAAGTTGCATCCAAAAGTTTTTACAGAAATAATCCAAGAATGGGGAAGGCCAGACATAGATCTCTTTGCCTCCCACAAAAATCATCAATTGACAAAATTCTGCTCAAGGATCTTCCATCCAAAGGCCTGGAGAGTGGATGCTCTCTCTTTCAGTTGGACAGCAATGACAGTTTATGCCTTCCCGCCTCTTCTTCTGCTGCCCAAAGTCCTATTGAAGACCAGAGCAGACAGACCAAAGATGATCATCATTGCTCCGGACTGGCCAAGGCAACACTGGTACCCACTCCTGAGGAGCCTGACGCATTCCCCACCATGGACACTGCCTCTAATGCCTCTTCTTCTGACTCAGCACAGCTTCAAAACTCTTCACAGTCAGCTAAAAACACTCAGTCTAGCCGCATGGAAGATTCCTTAGCATCACAGCAGGCCCTACTCTCCAAGGAGGTGCAGGATGTCATTTTGGAGGCCAGAAGGCCATCAACTAGAAAAGCTTACTCCATAAAATGGAAGCGTTTTGCGTCTGGAATGAGAAAAAGGGCCAGGACCCTGGAAAACTGAATTTACCTCAAATACTACAATATTTGGCGGAACTGCTAAGCAGTGGACTTTCGTTCTCCTCCTCCATCAAAATCCATGCCTCAGCCATTTCTGCAGAATACAACACTGATCCACCTTTATTCTCTCACCCTCTCTTAAGACAGTTCCTCAGAGGGGCTAAGAATTTAAGACCTCCAAGGAAATAACCAATACCTGCTTGGGATCTTAATTTCATTCTGGAAAAACTGACCTTTCCTCCTTTTGAGCCAGCTGCCTCATCAGATTTGCAATATTTGTCCTGGAAAACAGCTTTCCTTCTGGCTATCACTTCAGCTCGTAGAGTTTCAGAACTACAGGCTCTCATGGCTGTCCAGCCTTTTATCATCTTCCATCAGGACAGAGTTTCCTTACGAACCAACCCATCCTTTATGCCTAAAGTGGTATCCAGGGTAGCTTTAAATCAGGTCATACATTTACCTACTTTTTATCCTAATCCTCAAAACAAGGGGGAGAGAATACTACATTCCTTGGACATCCACAGACAACTGCGTTATTATTTGGACAGAACAAAGCCTTTCAGAAAAGCAGAACAGCTCTTTGTGGCCTATGCGGTAGGAGTTCAAGGAAAGCCAATTTCCAAACAGACAATCTCAAAATGGATAGCACATTGCATACGCTTTTGCTATTCTTTTCATGGCAGAACTGTACCTACAGGCATTAGAACCCATTCCACCAGGGCCACAGCCACCTCTGCAGCCTTCCTCAGAGGAGTACCTACTAAGGATATTTTGGAAGCAGCCACTTGGAGTTCTGTGCATACCTTCTCCAAGCACTACAACCTACCATTATACTCCAAATCTAGAGCAGGCTTTGCCACTGCAGTCTTGCAGGGCATTTTGGCTCCTCCTAGTTCCACCTAGTGCCTACCACCCCTTTCTTAGCTTTGGAATTCTACCCATCTGTTATGACTGCAGCTGTATGCACGATGAACATAGTACAGTTTTGTATCTACCATAAATGTAGATGTTCGAGTGCTAATACAGCTGCAGTCCAGGTTTCCCTCCCTCCTTCCCCTCTAGGGGTTTAATTTTATGGTGTATTTGCTTGCAACTACTGTTTTTTGATTATATTGCATTGCATTATTACATAATTTTATGTATTGCCTTCCTTCTGGGGGCACCTGACATCTGGGGCAAGAAAAACTGAAGAAAATGGCGTCGGTTGGTTCTTTTATACCCCTGTCGCACTGACGTCAGGGAAGAAGCGACGACAACCGACGCCGGACCTAGACTTTGGAATTTGGCCGACCGAGGACCCGCCTGACGGCAGGAGAACCCTTCTGTTATGACTGCAGTTGTATTAGCACTCGAACATCTACATTTATGGTAGGTACAAAACTGTACTTTCCTGTCACATATAATTTCTGCCTAGTCTCGCCCAGTTATTGTACCTTGGGAAATAATATGGAAATTGTCACCAAGTTCCTGTTAGTGAATTCATGTCTTTCATATGAAATATATTCATAAATGTCTTCAGAAACCTACCTTTTTTATTATATTTCCCTTTTAGGTACCCCTGATACCAACCTACTGTTGCAAATCAAGTTCCAGTCCTTACCTATAAGTAAAATATTCCCTGCTGATAGTTGATTATTTTTCCCAAAGTTCTCTTAATCTTCGTAATAGCAGTTTTAGGTGGAATATAAATATATGCCAGCATAATCCTCCTCCCTTGCCAGTAGCCCATTACTACCACAAATCTACCATTGTTATCTTTTTCTCCTGTTTTAACACTATTGGAGCTCCTGTAGCAATTAGTACAAGTACTCCCCTTTTCCTTTGTCCCTGATATTCTACTGAATATCCATCATGAAGTCTTTCCTTTATTAAACTCGCATGCTCATTTCTTTTCAAGATGTGTCTCCGGTAGCATTGCCATTTGGACTCTGCATTTCTTAATATAATGCAGTACTCTTTCCTTTTTGTTTATACCTGTGAGACCATTAACATTCCAGAATAATACGGATGGTGTAACCATTATAAAAAGTTATTATTCCCACCTATTATATATTATATATATGAAAGCTTTTAAAAATGTCTATTTCCAGCTTTTGTGTTTTTTGCACTCACTTACGTTTGGCAGCTTGATGTTTTATACAGTTTTTGCTTGTCTCCTTTTAGACATATGTCACATTTCACAAGACTTTTTGTTGTAATGAAAACCCTCAAAAAATGCACACACACACCCAAGTATTAGCTTAAAACAAACACTCTAAGCTATGTACATCTTTGAAAAATGAAGTTTATCCTTCCCGATAGGAACAGTTGTTCGAAACAGACAGCTATATCCACAGGCATAACCTAACCTAAAGTTAAGGTTCTCCATGCTAAGGCATGTGCTCTTACTTACACTAATTGCTGTCTGTTCTTGACTTCTCTCTATTCCCCTCCCAGATATGAAAAACAGCTTATATGCTTTCATAAAACATTAACTTTTAGCCTTAAAAAGAAGTGTACTGTCTATCTTTAAATAAAACAAAATTATACGCTGTTCTAACAAATGCACTGAATTATTTGGATATCAAGAAAGCTGCTTTCTCTTATTTACTTCCAATAATTTCAAATTTTATTTTTTACTGAGCTGCTTGCCATTATACCTTTTAATTTTATGTTTCCCCCAGCAAACAATGGCCAAAACTCACTAAGATTTATTCCCTGCATCTGTAGTTAGCTTGTCTTCATAGAAATATAAGAACAGAATGTACGCTGCCTACAGCTGCAGGCTTCTCAACTCATACTGAACATTTATTTGTTGTGCGTGTTGTTCCCTCTTCATAGTTTTTCCCTTCCCGACGTTCGTTTAAGTTAGAGGATGTTTGTTTGATGGATGAGCGTTGTTCCCTCTTTCTATCCCTTTCAATGTCCATTTAAATTAGAGGATGTTCTTTTCTTCTAATTTAAAAAAAAAAAAAAAACTTACCATTTTCCTTAATCCCTTTTAATGTCCATTTTAGTTAGAGGGTGTTCCTTTGTGTGTGTGCCTTGTTTTTCTCTTAACTTATGTAGCTTGTTTATTTATGTAGCTTTTTAAACTTTTGGGTTGCTGTTGTTTTTCTTTCAGCTTTTCCCAGTTAGGGGTCGCCACAGCGGAACTCCAGTCCACTAGTGATTGGCAGTTAATTTTTTTATGGTACTGAGGTGCCAGCCCAACGCCCATTCACACATGTCTTTCGAATGCCACCCTTTGAGTAATGTCTCAAAAATAGGAAGGGAAACCCTTGGGGTTTAAGAAATTTAAACAGTGTGGAAAGAAGGTAACTCTAAGTGATACACACACCTTATGTGTGTATTGTTTGGGGCTTTACATCTGTAAGAGTCATGCTCCATTTGCCATGGGTTTAATCAAAGGAATATTATTTATTTATTTTACATTTGATAACTGGGAAAGTCCATCTGGACAAACAGTCCTTTTTCAGTGGAGGACCGGGGAGAAAAGCTCCACATTTAAGTACAATATTAGTACAAACAAGAACAATTAATACATTTATGAAATAGTTACATAAGTAAAGATGCATTCCTATATTATATAAAAATCTTGTGGTGAAGTCAACAAATATAGAGCAGAATAGGTTACAAATAGTCATGGTATACACTATCATCTGTGGTTAACACTGCTGAAGGGACTAAGTAGGAGATGCTGCAGTATTTGCATTCTTAAGCCACATTCTACCCTGGTGTGGAACAGGGGGCACAGCCAGTTGCTAGCGAGGTGGACTTTTAGGGCTGTTTTAAATTCAGTTGTAGAGGTTTTGTTTGTTAGGTTGGTGGGTAAGGAATTCCATACTCCGGCTATATAGGAGGACTATAGGGATTCACCAGCAGGGTTAGAGGCTTTAGAGACTTCTAATAGTTGTTTGTTATTGGAGCGTAGAACTCTTTTTCCAGTGTATGGCATGAGTACATTATTTAGGGCTGTTTTTTTTTTCTGGATCATGTAGAGTCTTATGGGATAGGGTTAGCTGGTTATACAGTAAGAGATTGGGGAATTCAAGCTATTGTAGTTGTTTTAGGGCTATACAATGATGTGACCTATAGGGTGAGTTGGTGGCAAACCTGGCTGTCTGTTTTTTTTAGATTAGTGAGAATAGGAGAGGCTTATGTGAGTGTAGCGTTGCTATAATTTTTTTGGTCGTTTTTGTCAGAAAGGGTTTGTTCCTATATAGGGCCTTGAGTTTACTGTGGACTTTTTTATGGTGTGGGAAATGTGAATGTCAAGTTACAGTCAATCTCTATACCTAGTAGCTTGGTGTGATTAACAGGTGAGATAATGGTGTTATTCTTTGGATACTATGTTGAAGGGAAGAGAAGGAAGTTTGTATTTAGAAGGGTTGAGTAGTAGTACTTTTGTTTTATTGTGGTTCAGAATTAGCTGGTGGTCAGATAACCAGGATTCAATGGATAGGAAGGATGCTTGTGTGAATGTGTGTAATTCTCGGATGAAAGAGGCAGTAAATATTAGCGTGGAATCATATGCATATTGTATGACTGCAGCATGGGGTGTAGAGGTGTGGAGGCTATTAGTAAAGATAGAGAAAAGCAGTGGGCTGAGGATGGAGCCTTGGAGAACACCTAGTATTACTGGGAGTCGTGGGAAATATCGGTGTGCCACTGAGCTGCCTTTTGGGGGCCTGAAAGACAGCTTTGGAACCAAGTAATAGTGGACTCTGTTAGGTTTAGGGTAGAAAGGACATTGATAAGTTTATTATTTGCTACTGTAGCAAATGCATTTGAGAGCTCTAGAAAGAGAGGTGATACAAACTTACCATTGTTTATATGTTTATTTACAGATTCTGTAAATGACAAGAGGGCAGTGGTGGTAATGTGAGAGAAACGGAATCCATGCTGTGTGTTAGTAAGTAGATTGTGGGTGTTCAGGTGGTCCATAATTTGCCTATGTATACATCTTTCCAAAATTTTTGAGAGAGGTGAGAGGATAGCAATGGGGCGTTAGATAGTTCTTTTGAGGTGCCGCGTTTGTGGAGAAGGATTACATAGGAGATTTTCCAGATATCGGGAATAGTTTTTTCAGTTATTGATTGGTTAATAAGTATTGATCTGATGTTGTTAATCTTCGTTCATTCATTGCAATGGGTTATCGGTTCTTTCCTTGGAACCGAGCCGGCCTTATACCAGGCTCGTGTCCGTCAAAAACTCTCGAGCCAAGATCCTACCCACAATGCTCTGCTCCTGGTTACCTCAGATCTCGTTTGCTGCATTGCTGTACAGCCGTGTCAAGCCTTCTCTCTCAGTTAAGTGTTCAATTTTTTTAAGTTTTTCTATTATTAGTGTATAGAAAGTTTTCAATTCTTTACTAGCTCTATCTTCCTACCCTATTGCAACTTTGAGACTCTATCTCTATAATATATTCTGTCATTTTTCTTACTTTTGAGGTAATTCTACATTACCATCATTGGTAATTCTTTCTCTCCTTTTTTCACCTTTCTGGGTACTTTCATAACTTTTTAGTAGTATCATAGTTTTTCCCTTGATACTACAATGTCGGATAAGAAAAGTGTAGTGTTGGTTTCAAACAGTGTACAGAATGTGGCCATAAATCACCGCTTTCTGATGTTCATGATTTCTGTGTTTATTATCTTAATGGTTCCCACCTGTCAGTAGACCCCCCCCCCCCCGTTTGGGATTTGTAGAAATTTCTTGACTAGGACTCTGAATGAAAGGAAGAACAAACTTATACTAAAAGGCCTCCTTAAATCTCCTTTCTGCGAGGCTATCTCTGGGTCGGAGGGCTAAACCCCGTAAGAGGCATTCTTCTTCTTCCTCCTTGAGGTCGCTCACTTCGTCTCCCTCTGGAGATCACAAGGAGTTGACTCACAAAAAGTTGAAAACTTCGGGCCTGGTGCTGGCATCTGTGGTTCTCTTGGCCCTAGCCTTGGCACCGCCCCAATTTGTTCTCACTCCAGCTATGTCTTCTTCACTGGCACCGGAGTTCCTGGTGCAGACACTCACGGCTCCGACAGTATAGTCGCAGCCTTTTTCGGCACCGCTGACATCGGTGCAGACTCTTTTGGCACCATCTCTACAGGTACAGTCTCCTTCAGCTCCATTGGTGCTGACTCCTTCGGCTCCATCCTTGTTGATACAGTCAACTTCCAGGATACTGCCTTCTATGGTGCAGACGCCTTAGGCACCGTCATTACCTGTGCAGATATCTTCCTCAACAGCCCCGTATTCATCAGTGCCGACTTTTGCTACACTGCCCTTCACAGTGCAGACACCGTCAACACCTATGGCACCACCTTTGTCGGCGCAGATACCCTCGGCATGATTCTCCTCGGTGCAGACACCCTTGGCTCTGGGCTCTACATTAAATGAACTCGCCAGAACTAAGTACTCTCCCTCCATAGATCCTTTTGTGGGAAGTCAGTACAACCCCTTTTTAGATAGGCCAGAATCTCCAACAGGTCTCTCTATGAGGTCCACCAGGAGCCTCTCAGAACAGGATGTGTTGCGGCTTGTCGATCAGTTGCTTGTGGCCAGGGGACTCTCTAATCCATCTAAAGCTGTGCTCCCTCTTGCAAGTGACTGTATTTCTCCACAGACTCCATCTTACACTCCTCCCTCAACTTCCAGGGAAGCATCGAAGCCCCTTCTTCCGATAGCAGCTTCCCTTCCTTCTACACCAACAGTGAACCTCACTTTGGAGCCAGAGTTGTCCTTGTGGTCCTCAGTGCACTGGGCCCTTCTCAGACTAGCAGCTGTGCTGTGGGGGCAGGTGTTCTTGGTTTGACCCCAATATTTTCTATGGGACCCTCCAGGAATCCTCCTTCCCTCACGTTCCACAGCCCTCTTGAGACTCCTGGTCTTGGGGTCAGCTCGTCGGAGTGGGGTGTGACCACGGTTTCGAGGTTGTCATGATCGGTTCCGGGCTCCCATCCCTCTTCGGGCGGTCCGGCCTTCCAGGTCATGGAGAGGAACTTGCCTTTGCTGGCAAAACATCCCTGTTGGAGTTCTTGCCCCCCTCTGTGCCACAACTGTCGCAAGCCACAACTGCCGGACACCGGGCATAAGGGCCTCAGGCTACTCCCCCGCAGGAGATGCCCTCCTCGCAATCTTCCCCAGAGCTTCCCACTGAGGAAGTCCCTTGCAAGACTTTGTGCAAGAGGAAACACATGGATTCCACTGAGGAGTCTCTAACCGAAGATACGGACTTTGATGACAGGGAAGGGTCCCCATAGTCACCTGGTGATGAGATGTCCTTTGGTGACATCCTCAATATCCTAAGACAGAGGGGCGACTGGAAGTCCTCCAACCCTTCCTCAGTGGAATCAGTATTCCTGCAGGCCTTTTGTGCCTGGCCCCCTAACTCCTGGGGTAACCCACTGGCCGATGAGCTTGTCCATCTCATCGTCCAGCATGCATGTTAGGCTACTGACACTTTGGAAGCTATACCTCGGAGGCCTGACAAAATTTTATCTCCCCCTGCAGAACATCCTCATTGGTCCAAAGGTCTTCCACTAGATGCCATGGTGGTGGCAGCTGCAGCCAAAAAAGATTTGGCAGAAGAGAGCCAGACTGTCTATCTGCCCAACAAGGAGTCACGGGTGATGGACCGACTTGGGAAGCGTGTGTTTGCTTCACTGACCTTCGCTGTAAGGTCCTTGAACTACTTGGCACACTTTACGAGGCTCCAGAGGGGACCTTATCAACCAACTCTCTGAAACCTTGGCAGGAGCTGTTTCTGATGAGGTGCGTGACAACTTAGCCTCTCAGATAGCAACCCTGGAGTATATATCCAATTCTTCCATGCGCCTCATTTCACATGCAATGGAAGGAGTGGCTAGAGCAGCAGGTGCAGGCATAGTCATGAGACTGCATGCCTGGATGCACCCTTGCGACTTTGCAGACTCCTTTAAGGCTTCCTTTATGAATGCCCCCATCGAGGCAGCTCCATTGTTTGGCCCAAAGGTTAAGGATATGCTGGCAAGGTGTGAACAAGATGGTAAGACCCTGTCTACCATTGGTGTCTGACACTCCACCCCTCAACGATTCTACTCCAGAAATCAGAGGAGCGGGAAGATGTGGCACAGAAAATCACAGGGCTCTTTCCGTGAAGCACGTGCCGTGCTCTCCCCTAAGGGCAGAGGGGGAAACTCTAATGGAAGACGCCCCTTTCGAGGCAGGGCATGTCCGCAAAACCAGGGTTCCAGAGATTCCAGAAATACTAGGAGTCTGGTTTTCGGTCTGGCCGAGGGATACCCTGGCAGGGATAACCCACATGTGATGACTGCAGCAGTGAATACACTCGAACATCTACATTTATGGTAAGTGTACACAACCGTACTTTTTTTATTAGGATGAATTTTCTGAAGGGAGTGAAGTCTGAACTCAAATGTCTGTCATTATTTTCTGACTTCAGTGCACACTGATTTGCTAGCAAACCACAATTTTGTGAGAAACTGACCCAAAATGTGAAGCAATAATCTGTACAGTTGAGAGGTATGCGCTGGGGGTCGTTTCACTGACTTCATCCATTGGAGGGACTATTTTTTTCTTTTAAGATATACATCTTGGTATACCCCTTCCCCTGTATTTGCCTATTACATCTGTGGGTTTGTCACCTCTGGACCATGTCTTCCAACAGTGAACAACTGGATCAGTGCCCTTACCCCCTGGGATGGGCATGCATATCCTTTCCTGCAAGCACCTCAGATGGCCAAGCCATGCATTGAACCTGGATTGCCTGGGCCATAGTTAGGGCTTTAACCCCCTACACAGTGTTGCTGGCCATTTATTTTCTTTCCTTCCTCTCTCAATGCAAGTCATGTTAAAGCTTAAAATAAGGGTATAATGAAGGAGTGTTGGACTCCACCTCTACCACCTTGGATATATTCTCCCTGACTCTGCTAATAGAGTTCTCTTCTTGCTGGGTCTTTTTGAATTTCAGTCTGCTCATTCATAGATCACATAACTTGGAGTTTTCCTCTGTGTTGGCCTCTCAAGAGATAGATGGCTATGCTTCTTCTCTCACTAGCATGGGGTCTCAGTATCCCAGTCTTCTCCTTAAAATAGCAGCTGCCATCAGTGTATAGAGTACCCATCCACCTGTTCCCTTTGCTGAGTATACTCTCTATCTGAGATATGGAAAGGAACAGCTTTCTGTCTTTTTCTGCTGTCATTACATCCTGACATCGAATGGATTCCCTCCCCTTTTTCTTCTCTTTGGGGGTCCTTCTGTTCTTGGGCTTTTAACTAGACTTGCAGTAGGCACAGAACATGTTCATCATGTAGCCCAGGCCGGTATGACCCTGACCTTGAGTAGCATCTTACCCTCACCAAGAATGATGCCACAATATGAAGACAAGATGATCTATTTCAACAATTGACTTAAGTATTGGTGTCATTCAAAGGGGATCCAATGCCTGTCAGCCTGGGATGACATGCTCGACAAGCCATGATGCTTCGCTAGGGATGGCTTGCACCTGTCACCCCTGGGCTTTCGGATATTGGCAAAGGCTCTTGCTACCCCCATAGTGCCTTTTTTAGGCAAGGCTCAAAAGACAAACCCAATTCCATAGGTATCACAAGGGATAAGAAACAAGAGTAATGCTACTCAGCGCCAGAAGTCTAAACCTCAAGATGCACGCACTCGAAACTCTCCTTAGCATGGAGAACATCGATATCTGTGCAGTAACAGAAACCTGGTTCAAGGCTCCGAGAGCACCCCAGCACTACCAGGTTATACCTCATACCATGCTTTTCGGCCCCAAAACTTGGACCGAACCACAAAAGGAGGGGGAGTATCAATATTCGTCAAAGATACCCACACCTCCAGGTTGGTGGCACAGCACGAAGCATCAGAGACTATCCATGTGCAACTAACAGTGGGTAAAACTGCCTTCCAGTTTATAGCCTGCTACAGACCACCCTCCCAAACCCAGGAACCCCACTCGGCCTTCCTGAGAACACTGGAAAATATGAAGGTCTCTCCAAACACCATTATACTGGGTGACTTCAACTACCCAAACACAGACTGGGAGCATTACTCTAGCTCCAACACCCTAGCCCAAAGGTTCCTAGAATTTATAAACTCAGATGCCATGGAACAACTTGTTACCACTCCCACAAGAGGGGAAAACATACTGGACCTGATCATCACCAACATGGGGACTCTATGCTCCAGACCAGAAGTGTATCCCTCACTGGTAAGATCAGACCATAAACTAATCTCACTGGATATTCGTATCCCGACCCCACCCCCTGCCCAGAAAACCACAGTGAAAAACTTCTCTAAAGCGAATTTCACACTCCTCAAAACCGAGGTGGAATCCTTCAAAGCCCCCGGGCCTGTGGAAAATACAGCCCAGACTGCAGAATCCTTTATAAATGCATTCTATGAACACCTTCAGGAATGCATGGATCTTGCAATCCCAAATGAAACTAAGACCCAATCCTCCAAAGGCAGACGTCCTGTCTGGTGGACCCCAGCCATAAACAAACTATACAATAGAAAGAGGAAGCTACTACATGATAGAGCAAAATCCCAAAAAGGGAAGGCATCTCTGATCAGTATTAGCAAAAAACTACAGGCACTCATAAAATCATCTAACGCCAGCTTTGAGAGAAAAATTGCACAGGACACTAAGGATAATCACAAGGCTTTCTTTAGTTATGTTAGGAACCTGGGTGGGAATTCCCAGATATGCTCAGAATTCGTCCAAAATGACAAAAAATACACCGAACCCACAGACATTGCCAACATCCTAGCTGACAGGTTCAGCGCAAACTCCCCCCCCCTCCCCACCAAAAGGGCTGATATCTATCCCAGCAGAGTGCTGCCCCCCTGATATCTCAGATGCTCGGGTAAGAGCCGCCCTCTCCAAAGCAAAAAACACAGCATCAATGGGACCAGACGATGTCCCGGGCTGCGTCCTATATGAACTCCAAGAAGAGCTAAACCCAAACATAAAACTACTGTTCAATCTCAGCCTTACTACAGGATATGTACCCAAAGAGTGGCATACAGCAACAGTGGTCCCTCTCCACAAAGGTGGTGCCTCAACGGATCCTGGAAACTATCGCCCCATAAGCCTGACTAGCTTGGTCTGCAAAGCTATGGAAAGGATCATCATGGACCTCATAAATAAAGATATTGGGGACCTACAGACACTGGATCCTACCCAGTTCGGCTTTGTTAAGGGCAGATCCTGCCTCTTAAACCTGGTCGATTTCTTTGAAACAGTCACCAAGGCCATTGACAAGGGGAAGGTGGTCCACACAGCCTACATGGACCTCGCAAAAGCCTTCGATACAATAACCCACTTGGGCATTATAGATAAGCTCACCAGCTTAAATATAAACCCCTATGTCACTAGATGGGTTGCAAACTGGCTCAAGGACAGAACCTACATGGTTAGAATTGCTGGAGCCATGTCAGACTCCAAACCAGTTACAAGTGGCGTCCCACAAGGCTCAGTCCTGGGACCTCTCTTGTTCGGTATATATTTCTCGGAGGTACAGGCCAACACGGAAGGACTGTGTCTGACCAAGTTCGCAGATGACTGCAAACTGGGCGCCATAATCGACTCTCCAGCTGACACAAGCATCCTCCAAAAGGGCCTCATAGAAACAAATAACTGGTGCCAGAGCCATGGCCTCAAGCTAATCTCCAAAAAGTGTATAGTCAACCCCTTTGGCAAAAACAAAGTGCCCACAAATTATCACATAGGTGGTAATCCATCAAGTACAGAAGAAGTAATTAGGGACCTTGGGACCCAAGTTGATAGCAATCTCTCATTTGACAACCACGTGGCCAAAGTGGTTAGAAGAACATTTTATATAGCCCACCTAATCATGAAGGGATTCACATCTAGATCAGGGGAGGTCATCATGCCTCTTTACTCATCCCTCATCAGGCCCATAATTGAGTACAATGCCCCTTTTGGGATGTACCTTACCAGACACCTGCAGCAACTGGAAAGACCCCAAAAGTACCTTACCAAGAGGATCAAAGGACTCAAACAGATGCCATATGCTGCCCGGTTAAAGAAACTCCAGCTCTACTCAGTGGCATACCGCCTGCTCAGAGGCAATCAGTGCCTGACGTATAAAGCCATGTCCAACCCAGAATTAATGGACATGCTGCCCCTCAGAAAATCCAAATTCCATCGAGCTACGTGCTCGAGAGACTTGAACCTCAGCACTGAAATAAATAGGACATGCAGGAGGGACAGATTCATAACCCAGAGGCTCCCTTCACTCTGGAATAAAATCCCAGTCCAGGTTAGGCAGAGTCCCTCATTGACCGTCTTCAAGAGGAATCTTGATGAGTGGATGGGAGATCGTAGGTTTACCCCGGGTATCACTTCTGTGTCACTGTTACACAGAGGCACAGTATACTAACCTCGAAAAAGGGCATAGCAAAATTAATTTAAAATGGGTGGTGAAAGCCAAACACACTCTGGCTAGGCTTATAAATGCCCTAGGGCAGATAGCCTAGTATGAACCTATGAACCTATCATCTATTTCCTTTCCCTTCTTGTTCAATATTGTCTTTCTCCGGTTCTTCTTTGACTGTGTTTTTTCTCCTATTTCCCATCTTTAGTGTCCAATGGAATTTACAGGGTTTTAGTCTCCTAGTGTACTCATCCACACTGTTGATGTCTAGCAGTGGAAGTAGTTGTGCATCCTATTACTGGAGGTAAAGAGGACTGTTTACCCCTAGGAATATTTGTTGCATCTTTCCCTTCCCATTGTCTCCATAATTCCTTAAAATAGAGAAAATATGCCACAGCCTATGGTTAGTGATTGTCTCAGGGGGGCTTCTCTCTTTGGCCCATAGACTTCTTACCTTTTGCTTCATCTCACTTTAGTGTAGCTTTGCTGACCACTATGGAGCAGGGGCTGGGCACATCTTCCAGAGCTGTTTCAGTACCTGATGCAGGTATGGGAGAACCAAACCCTTTAGGTGCTAGAGTACTCCAGGGTAAAAGACCCCTTGACAGATGTAATGCTCTGTCCCGAGATATTTTATTTAGTAGTGAAGTTCACAAGAAAAAGAAACAGGAGCTTCGTCCTAAAGCTGCTAATCAGATTATAGCTGTTTATAAAGCAGATGTAATTTCCTTGGCTAAGAGCATTCTGCAGGCAGTTAATTCTGGTAGTCATGCTCCCATATGTAGCTCTAGTGCTAGTTTGGCTAGAGACCATTCTGTTGTTTCAGAGAATGATGAGGAATCTGATGAGGACAATGGTGATTTCCTAGTTGACACTGTCTGTCTGGCCAGTGGCCCTTTTTCAAACGAGGCCCTGGGCCCCATTACAAAAATACATTACAAACAATACAAGAAATCAGTAACAATCAAGAATACATAACTTTGGTAAATATCAGTAGTAAATAGTTTATAAATAAACGGTAAAAACTGAGAGAGTAATATAAAGTGGAGAAAAAAAGAATGAACTTTTACTTGAGGAATTGTTGGACCCACCGCCTTTATTTATAGGTATTGGTACTGGGATTTGTGAAACCGGAAATGCAGTGATTGAGGGATCAACTGTCTGTGAATCCAGGACTCCTTTTCTCTCTTCAGATCCCAGTCCAGTCTTTCTAGATGCACTCATCAGATTTGGCTTGGGAAGCAGTATCCAAGGAAGATCAAGTGCAAGGCTTGTGGGGTCCTCAAGACATGCCAAAGCACATATACATAAAAGAAATGCTGGCAATGACTCATGCCTTAACAGTTCTTCACTACTTATTGACTGTAAGTCCTTTTCTAGTGTTCACAGACAACACTACCATGATGTGGTACTTGATCAAGCAATGGGGTACAAGATCATACCCATTTTGCTAGTTGATAGTGATGGCCTGGTAGCTGGCTCTACAGCATTCTGTGATTCTTCAGGCCTCATACATTCCATTAGATCAAAACACAGTGACAGATAGACCAAGCAGATCCTGGACAGACACTCATGAGTGGAATCTCAATGTAGAGGTTTCCCAGGACTTAGTCCAGATGTGGGGAACACTGCACAAGTAGATCATTTCACCTCCTTTCAAAACAGGCAACTGAACAAATTCTGTTTAAGACACCCTGCAGCTATGATTGGAAGACCGATGATCTATCATTCTCACAGTCAAGAATGTTTTTTTATGCATTCCACTCTTCCCAGTAGTTCCCAAGGTACTTCTAAAGATTTAGAAAGAATCACCAAAGATCATTGTTTTAACCCCTTTTTGGCCCAGACAAAGCTGGTTCTCTGTTTTAATGGAATTGGCCAAGAGCAATTACCACAAGCTTCCTCACAGACTGGATCTGCTCACATAACATCAGGGACAAATGGTACAGCCCAGCTTTGAGCAATTGCAGCTGACAGCCCGGATGATTCTATTTTGATATGGTAGGCACTAGTTCCATGCAGATGTGCAGCAGGCATTAAAAGAGGCAAGCAAATCTTACATTTACAAGTGAAAGAGGTTTTCTAGGTGGTGCCTAGTCAATAACAGAGGTCCTGAAATGATTTCATACCCTCTGGTTTTGAAATACTTGTGTGAGCTACTTAGAGATGGTTTGTCATATACTTCTATCAAAGTGCATTTTGTGGCCATCTGAGTTTATCTGCCTATGGATCCCCCTCTTTTGTCTTTTTTTTGTGGTCAGTTTGTAAAAGGAGTGTTGCATGTAAGGCCTCCTCAAAGGCAAATTCTTCCTCCTCCTCCTTGGGATCTCAAAATTTTACTTAAAAAATTGACTGTATCTCCCTACTGGAAGACTGTTTTACTCATTGCTCTGACATCTACAAGGAGAGTCTCTGAGCTGCAAGCTCTCATGTGGGACAAGTCTGTCAGATTTTCTCAAAGACGGGGTCGTGTTATGCTGTATTCCCTCATTCATGCCTACAGTTGTTTCTGAATTTCCTTTGAATTAGGCCATCAATCTTACAGTGTTCTATCCTGGTCCAAAAAAAAGGGAGAAAAGATTCTACATACCTTGGATGTCACAGGCAGCTCAGGTACTACCGAAAACAGAACAAAGCCCTTTAGAAATGCTGAACAGCTGTTTGTCTCCTACTCGGGGGCTAAGAAAGGTCAACTGGTGTCTAGTAAACTACTGCACAGTTGTTGTCCTCTGCTGTTGTTTTCTTTTACACCCACCATGGTAAAGCTCTTCCAGGCAAGGTTAAGACTCACTTGAATATGGCCTTATTCTCTTTGAATGCATGTTAGACTCTAGAAGCATTCTAGAGGCAGCAACTTGGTCCTCATACCTTCACAAAGCACTACAAACTCAATTCCTTTTCAAGGTCCAGACCAGGCTGCGCTAGGATTATTCTTCAAGGGCTCCTGGATCCTTATCCTTCCACCGCCTACTTAGTACAACCTTTGGGAATCTACCCAAAATACCAGTGAGGCAGTGGGAATGATAAATATAGTACAGTTGTGTAAGTCGTACCTGCCTGTAATAGTGGACATTCAAAAAATGTGTAATCCTTGAAGCTAATGGTTGCTACATTTGCCACTGTGAAAACCAGCTAACACCTTTGTTTTTTGTTTTTTTTTTCAAAAACAGATTTATCAATGTAAAACAACAGTCTGGCTGCATTTGCCTAGTAGAAATAAAAATGTTTAAACAGTCTTACAGAATGTGAAATGTCTTTAAAATCAATGAGCGGTAAAAGTCTCTAGTAGTTATACATACTCACTCTGGGATTTTCTGAAGATTTCAATTGTCTCAGTTTAAAAGAATATTACAGTACATCTGGTGCAGAATGTTGTTGTTTCTTTCGGCTTTTCCCGGTTAAGGGTTGCCACAGCGGAGCTCCGGTCCGCTAATGATTGGTAGTTTATTTTTACGTGCCAAGTTACCAGCCCTGACGCAAAACCTTCAACGAAGGTACGCCCATTCACGCATGTCTCCACGCAGAAGACGCTGTAGCTGAGAATCGAACCGGACTGTGTCTTACTGTGAGGCGACAACGCTACCGCAACACCACCACCGCGAATAAAACTCCAAAACAAAATATTGTCTGTACTTCCAGGTCAGACATAAAGATCGCCAGGACTCTTCTGAATTTTTTGCCTGTCTTTTTTGATACTTCAGTCTGCACTTACAGACTTGTCCAGACACCACTGGAACCTCATTTTCCTTTACTCCTTCTCATTTTTTCATGTCTTATCTCATATTATGCCGTCATCTTACCTCACCTCACCTCACCTGCCTTATTCCTTCTCAGTTCCTCTTAAATGCCTTGAGGTTACATTTGAGGACTGTTTTGCACAGAATGGTTACCTGTAAAGGTTTGAGCAGAACTGTGAATGCAGTTTAAGCACTGACCTTCACAATAGTGTTATATACCTAAAAATTCACAAAACTTAAATTAATTTCATGGGGAATCACTATACTTTGTTACAATATGCACACACACACTGGCATGTACATAATGTTTCCCCAGGAGGAACTCACTGCCACCAACTAGACCCTCAGTGTATCGTGCAAAGAACATCAGATTTTTCTATCTTAAAATAATCCATCTGCACTACAGTTGTTTGGTAGCAATAGCTTAAGCAATTAGTTTTCGGTTGGTACCAGAAATTAATAACTTATCAAGTTTACAGATTACTCCTGTAGACTAACTAGTAAATAAACCACCACCCACAAGCTGTTAAAATGGATTAAAGGTTCAGAGATTAGTACTAGGGTAACTGCCCTTGTGAGCCATTTTAAGCCTAGCCAATTACCCCATGTGAGAATCAAACCTTGCACATTGTGTGTATAAAGTAAACACCTTAACCATTATGCCAGCCATTAAAATAGTTATTTACTTGAATTAAACATAGTTAAGCAGTACACTTTAAATGCAGATGGAATATGAAAACAAATGATTTACAAAAATTGTATTAAAAAAATGATATCCATATCTATTTTTGTACTACCAGCAACCATCAACTCAAAAGATGTTCTGTATTCTATCTTCTTCTGACAGTTAAAAGCATTTAGCAGTTGTAAGAAACTTGCAGGCAAAGAATACCAGACATGAAGCTGTCATTCCAAAAACTCCTCTGTGCACACTTCAGAAAGTGAAATCTAACTGTTAGTCTGCAGTTGCTCTTTGAATTTAAAAAGAATTCTAGGTTCTGTATTTCCTACCTTGTTTAGATTGCAAATTAAAGCTTCCTGTTTGTAGATTCACATAACTCTTTGGGAAGCGGTAGCTCATTTTTGTTGTATAACTTTCTTTAGGTAGGAAATAAGCTGTGCATATGTGTGTAAGGAGCAGTTAAGTTTCCAAGGCTTGCTGCATTTATGCTAAAAAACACATCTGGAGATTGTTAAACAACTTTGCACACCCTACACATTTTACATTACAGGATTTACTTTAAGCAACAACCACACAGCCTGTCATAGTCAAAATAACTCTGGTTTGAAGTATCATGTCATTTTGGAGTGGAACTGATGGCACAAGATCAGGAAATAGATCTGAGGATGGTATTGACTACACATGGATTGCACCATTGGGAGCAGAAAGTAGCTCTGGCATCAGCAAACAGGGCTGTAGAGTGTATCCTCAGAAAGATAGCTTCAAGAATTTAAGTGATAAAAGAGATCAAAGAGGTAATGCTTTCACTCTACAGAGCCATGGTCAGACCACACCTTGGGTATTGCATGCAGTTTTGGAGGTAGTATAAGGAAAGGGACAACAGGTTGCTGGAGGGAATCCAGAGGAAAGCCACCAGAATGAACCCTGGGCATGAGGGTTAAAAAAAGTGACTGACTAAAGGAGCTATTCTCAGTTGAAACCAGAAGAGAGCAGGGAGGCATATTATTTGTATGTAAGACCATGTTGAGATGAATAGATCATGCTAAACAGAAAAGTAAGAAAAGGAAGGATATGATCTCTAAAAGGACTTTTTCACAGAAAGAGTGGTAGACCCATGGTGTGAACCACTGAATGGGTAGTGTAGAGGGAATCTGCAAAGGTGTTTATGAGGGTTGGGCCAGATTAAAAAGTGATAAGAAGAAGGTAAGGGTGGAAGAAATATGGTGTGTTTAATGCATCTAAAAGGACAGAGCAGATAAGACTTACTGTCCCCTGTGCAATCAAATAAATGTAATGTAGTGTGTTTGCATATTTATGAGTGCAATATAACATCAGTTTTCTCATTATTTATCAGATAGTATGCATTACTAGAATTTGTTTGACAAACCACTGGGAAGCAGTAAGAAGAAAATTAAACTGGTGCTGGCATCATTAAAGTAATTCAGATTTTATTTCTCCCTTGACTTATATTATTATTATTATTAGGAACATTTTAGCATAAAAAGTCACTCCGACCACTACTATAGAGAAGATATTTGCTGATAATCTTGTTTAGCCAGTGCCAGTGTGTCACTGTTTGTATTGTCTAACAAGCATGACATGAGAGTTTCAGATCCCCATGTTTTGCCTCTTGCTTGCACAGGTTTTATATAAGCATAACTTATTCTTTTCTCTGATTTTAATGCACTGATGGCAAGTAATGAGGTCTATGAGATCAGCTTATGTTATCATGGATGCTTAGACTGCAGCAGTATGTCAGCTGCTTGGGCGTAGTAGAAGCAGGGACCACTACGAGAGCATGTAGGTTTTCTCATGCTTCAATGCACAAGCTAGAGGCAATATTCGTTCTGACCATCAGGTTATAGAAGACATAACTGTGGAGGTTAATAGGGAATTCTGAAGTAGAAATACGTAAGCTGCAATTTCAGTTTCTTTACATAGGAATTTCTCATCAGATATCAGCCCTGAAGGTACACAGAACATTGGATGTGCCTGAGAGCTAGGCAGACCCATTAAGTTTGTGGATAACCCTGGCATTAACATCTGTCTGTCAGTGAAATGGATGGCAGTGGAGATGTCTTGTCATTAATTTATGCTGAAACTGACAGATATTCCGGATAGATTTTAAGCTTTGGAAAGCATAATCTCATTCAAAATTATATGTATTACTGGGCACACACTATTTTTTTTTCTCTACGGTTTTTGCTTCCATGCCTGCTGGCCACCAAGCCTCATTTGTGGTCTTGAGTCCATTCATTCTCTATTACTGGGTATCTCCATTATGAATTTGAGGTCTGTCCAGGATAACATTCAAGCAGCCATGGACATGGTTTGTACCCTTGCCAGCACCCTGGCAAAGATGGTCTTTCTTTTGGGCCTAGCTCATTCCAAGTGCCTGACATGAGCATCTAAATAACTTCTGGGAGTCCATGTGCCCTCCTTGTGCATGTTTGTGTGCTTCCAAGTACATGCTAGTGACAGCTGCCATCACCAGCTTGGGATCAGTTTGCCTTTTCAGTAGTATGGTAGTAATATGCTGACAAAAACTACCATTCCCTTCCCTAGGATGGGTGAGTTGATGTCAGCCACAAAATCCCACCCTCCTTTGTTGATTTTTCTGCACCTGAGCCACTGTTTGAAGTCTAGTCAAGTAGAATGTAGTCAGGGCTTTATCCCTTTGTGTAAGGCAGCTGGAACTTTCCTGGGTACATTATTAATTGGGATACTCATGAAGCTGCAGCCCCAGGAATAGTAGTCCATAAACCTGCTGCTTACAACACACATTTGCACATTTTCAAATCTTGTAAGTAGAGTTCATTTTACTTCAGTTGCCCGATTTATCCTTTTCAGCAATATACTTTCCATTCATCCTCCAGAGTAAAAATATAAATACAGTCATCCAAACTGTACACAGCACTGAGGCATATTTCTTAGCTAAGCTTGGTTTAAATGTATACAAGCTTTGTGAAAGTTCAGTTTAGACCAGTGTCATAGTACAGGCTGTAAAAAACTGCACCACTGGCACCAATTGATAAGTCATGTTCAGGGGTTTTAATTGCAGGATCCTCACTGCTGACAGCTAAAATAAGGTTCAAGGGATGATTTGCCTTAGAATGTACAGCAGTTGTGCACTGCTGTCATGGGTCAGAATCAACACCTGCCACATCCAAATAAGCTTTACAGTGCAATACTGCAAAGTAGCATTTTAATTATAAGCTTTCCAGGATTTGCCCATCTTGCCCTTACCCTAGTGCCTTCCAGTACTCTCTTACCAAGCGTAAGTGAAACTTAACCAGCATAATTTTGAACATGCATGCATACACAAACACAAAATTCAACGCTGTTCAGGAGGGGCTATTGATACTATTTTAGCTCATTTTCCTGTCCCCATGGTAACATGCTGCCATCTGCTAGATTTGACTGGCACACCAAGAACACAGTTATTTTTCACTCTTAAAGTTGGCTAACTAACTGTATTGTAATTGTGTGTGAGCAACAGCATAAGCAATCAGTAGTCATAAGGCAGATCTGTGTGTTTGTGTGTGCGCCTCTCTCCATCTTTCTTGCATGTCACAGAAGACTCCAAGAGTGACCCTGTGTACAGTCACTGCTGTCAGAGTTTACAGTATCACACATGCATGCACTCACACTGTTCTGATCAATCTACTGCATGTCTTTCGAATGTGGGAGGATGGTGGAACATCCAGAGAAAATCCACACAAATACAGAGAGAATATGCAGTCTCCACACAGAAGATACTCCAGCCAGTAACCAAACCAGAAACCTCTTACTGTGAGGTGGCAATGCTGACAGTTCATCACCAAGTTCAGAGGGTACCCTTATACTCTAACTATATCAATATCCACAAGCTGTTGAAATTAAATAAAGCAGTGCACCATGTAAGATTAAAAATGCAGCACAATAAATTGGTTGTATAGGAAAAAATTAAACAAAACAGTTTGAATATATAGATCCCATTTAGACTGTTTGTTTATTTATGTTGCTTGTTTGTTTGTTTGAATTTTTTTCCGGGGTAGAGCACTGATCAATTCTGTCCATTTTTAGGCCAGTCAGCCGTTAGTATGAAAACACTGTTAAATGTGTTTAAAGAAACAGACATATCAAGAATATAAACAAAAATATACATACAATTTATACAGATATTTGCAAACATAGTAGTTATTGAAACTTGTAAGATCCTGGACATGAGTTTTAGAGAAAAAGGAGGTGTTAATCTTGCGTTGCTTTTACATTAAGCAGTTTCAAGATCATCCATCTTGTAGCAAAAGGTGTTTACCTGGTCTCTCTGAGTTGGGAGGCACTCCAGGGAGCTTAAAGTGTCCTTATTTATTGGCCAGAGGGCACATGAGTTAGTTTTCAGCTGTTTTTGTCTGCTATAAATTAGGTGCCTTTTTGTGGTGCTGTTCACTGCTCAGTGGTAATTGGCAGTACCCTGTATAGCAGAAAACCTATAAAGCTAATACTTATAACTTTAAACCGTAACACAGAAGGGCTTTGTGTGGAGCTAAGCTTAAGGCAGCTAGACATTGTCATACAGCTAGCACTATCTAACAGCTAGCCTTCACTCTAGACACTGCTCAGGTGACCCCTGTAAAACGAAGACCCTAAAGCATAATACCCCAACCCCAGTACAGGTCCTGACAATGTGGATTTGCAATTTCTTAATGTCTGTCTGGCTATTTGGTAGATATGAGCATCGTGAGACTATGTAGCAATTGTATGATGTACTCAGACTACATTTTAATCCTTAGAGAAGCTAACACAATATGAGAGAGATGTACATACAAGACTTTCTTGGAGGCAAAAATCTTGCTTACAAACAAAGTTGTCAAAAATAAATACACTACATCCTCCACATATACTGTTAATTACATACCTAGACCTTCTTATGCTGAGGCACTTAAAAGAACCCTCTCCACTCCTCAAAGACCTCCTAAGCTGGCAAACTGCAACACCTACCCTCAACAATTACTGTAGCATACACCAAAAACAACACCTAACACTACACTTAAGCCTACACCCAATAATCCCACAAGAACAAAGCCCATAAGGCAAGCAAACACTTTACCTCGTACTCTTATCATAGGAGATTCAGTTGTACGACACACACAGATACTATCTCACCAGGCTGTACAAGAAAAGCTAGAATTCACAGTATCATTCATGCATGCAGTCAAGTCACTGCACCACAGGTACCAGTATGATTTATCATAACCCATGTGGTTGTAAATGACCTGAGGTGTACCTCACTGAACTTTAAGAAAAGAGACATTATGGATCTGTCTGAATATGTATCGCAGACAGTTACGTACCTTGCATTGAGCAGCATTTTGCCTTCACCAAGGATGATGTAACAGTATGAACAGAAAATGATTGATTTTAAAAACTGGCTGAGTTTTTGGTGTCACTGCAGGGGAATCCAGTATATATCAGCATGGGAGGACATGGTTAAAAGACCACTTTGATTTTCCAGTTATGGTCTGTACCTGTCCCCCCTGGGCTTCCGGATATTGGCTAAAACTTTATCCATCCCCTTGCAGCCCTTTTTAGGCAATGTCAAAATGACAAAACTACTAACAGCAAAAAAAACAAAACAAAACTGAAAGCAAACAAGAAAGTCCATGCCCTATAAGCTCTCCTCAGTGTGGAGAATGTAGACATCATTGCTGTTACCGAGACTTGGTTTAAAGCCACTGAAATTATTCCAGCAGTGGAAGGCTACAGTGCACACATTTGTATCAACCACAGCACAGACAAAGGTGGAGGTATCCCAATCTATGTTAGCAAATATAACTATAGGTTGGTTAGACGGGATGATGGCCTGGAGTTCATCCATGTCCACTTCTCCATAGACAAGGTTCCTTACATGTTGCAGGTTGCCCTCTGTAAATCACCAAGCTCACAACACTTACTTAGACCGACTAAAGATGCTTACTGTCCAACTAAACTCATGGGAGACTTTAACTGCACTTCTATAGACTGGGAAATGTACACAGTTTCTAACTAGACACAATATTTCCGGGACTTTTTCAACACAAACACCCTGGACCAGAAAGTGCACTCTCCAACCAGAGGATCAAACATATTGGACCTAGTACTAACCAACATGGGAGAGTATTGCACCACCCCTATGTCACATCCTCATTGGTGAATTCCGGCCACAAAGCTGTCTCCCTTGAAATAAAAATCAACCTGCTAAACCAGTAATCGTTAGGAACTATACTAAAGCAAACTATATCCTATTAAATGACAATGTCAAAATTTACAGCCCCCAAATCCTGAGAACACAGCCAACCATGCAGAATTATGTACAGAAACCCTGTACAAACATGTAAATGGCTGCATTAAGGCTGCAGTACCTACCAGAAGTAAACCCAACTCTAATACCAGAAACAAACTACACTAGTGGAATCTTTACCTTAACAGGCATTACAACAAAAGAAAAAAATCACGGCCAGTTTCAGAAAGAGCAACTCTCACAGAGACAAGAGCTGTCTGATTCAGCTAGACAAGAAACTCCAACAAAGCCAATTACAAGGTCAGAATACCCTCCCAGACTAAGGACAATCACAAGGCCACCTTCAACTATGTCAGGAACCTTAAAGGTAATACTCATCAGTGTGCAAAACTGGTGGTAAATGGCACAACCTTCACTGACCAGGGTGACATAGCAAATTTGCTGGCTGAAAATTTAGCTGGAGCCCCCACCACCACCCCCTGTGAAATCCCTTCTAGCTTATCCCCCTCAACTATCCAAAAGGAACAGTTACTGGAAGTGCTCACCAAGACCAAAAGCACTGCTTCAGTGGGCCCTGACAATATCCCCAATTGCCTCCTAAATAGCCTAAAACATGACCTAGCAGGACCACTTAAGGCACTGTTCAACTACAGCTTCAAAACAGGTTACATGCCAGGTGAATGGAAGGCCACAACAGTCATCCGTCTTTATAAAAGTGGGCCATCAACTGACCCTGGAAACTACAGACTCATTAACCTAACAATTTTAATATGTAAAGCCATGGAACGAACTATCATGGAAATGATCAGCAAGGGATTAGCAACCTTACTGTCAATGAACCAGTCCCAGTTTGGCTTTAAGGGAAGCTCTTGCCTACCTAACCTGACAGAACTTTTTGAGAGGGTCACAATTGCTATGGATGAAGAGAAAATGGTGCATACTGTCTACCTTGACCTGGTCAAGGCATTCAGTACAATACCTCTCTCGGGTATTGTTGACAAACTCTCAAAATTTGGTATAAATCCCTGTATAACTCACTGGATTGCCATCTGGCTCACAGATAGAACCCAAGAAATCAGGATTGGTGAGACCACATCCATCAAAAGACCAGTCACCAGTGGAGTATCCCAGGGCTCTGTGTTGGGCCTCCTCCTCTTTGGCATCTACTTCTTGAAGCCAAGAATAATGTCAAAGGCCTCTGGCTTACCAAGTTTGAAGATGACTATAAATTGAGAGATATCATAGGTTCCCTCCATGACACCAACATCCTACAAGAGGGTCTAATACACACAAATGACTGGTTCAAAGCCACAGATTAAAACTCATTCCAAAGAAATGCATTATAGTGCCATTTGGGAAAGCATCCACCCAAGCTATACTTAGCAAAACACCCCTAAGTGTTGACCCGATGGTTAGGAATGTGGGAAATTATGTAGACAGCAATGTGGTGTTCGACCAACACGTAGCCAAGATAGTAAGCAAATCATTCTGTGTTGCCAAATTCATAAGCAATGGTATGGCATCTGGGTCCAAAGAAATAATAGCACCACTCTGCTTGGCCCTTATCAGACCTATCATTTAGTACAGTGCCAGCTTTTACTTGTACCTGGCCAGGCACTTGCAGCAGATGGAATGCCCTCAAAGGTTCTTCACCAAGAAAATTCAGGGTATGAATACCCTGTCCTACACAGACTGTCTTAAGGTGCTATTGCTGTCCTACATGTTACTGTGAGGTGATCTATGCCTAGCATATAAGGCATCGTCAGATCCAGCTCTGATGGATCTCTTGAACATCTGCAAGACAAACAGCACCAGAAACACTAAACCCAAGGACATGAACTATGTTTGCAGTATAAATAGAATCTGCTGGAGGCACCAATGTGTGTCTCACAGGATCCTCATACAATGAAATAAGCTTCCGATTTACGTGAAACAGAGTTCACCCCTGACCTTGTTCAAAAGAAACCTTGATCACTGGATGGCACATCACAAATTCACCCCCATCCTGGGCCCCATGTCTTTGAACAGAAGTTGACAGTAAGTAAATTAATCTCCAACTAACATATCTCCTCACATAACCCTTAGCTACTTCTTTAATAACATACTCCGCCATATAGGTGTATAGATGATTACTAGGCTAATGGCACAAAAGCCTTTGCAAGCCTAGCCAATAATACCCAAGATATGACAATATTATATCTTAATTCCCAAGATAGGGGAGGTAGTGGTACTTTGGGTGTTGGAACCCTGAGTCATTTTACAGACTGCCTCTGTCCATAAGGGACATGGGCAGTACTCCAAGCATCTAAGGAACTCTGACAAAACTGGGTTAGATTACATGGCTATACCGGTAAAGACCCTGGTGGTCATTAGACTAGTATGAATTTATGAACTTATAAGGGCCAAGAGAAGATGACGAGTGAGAGGAGGAGAATTATATTATTTGTCCTGCTTTGAATCTCACACATTTAGACTGGATAACCAGATGTGGTTTTAGAAATCCAGGTAGTGCTCTTAAAAGTATTTAGCACTTGTAGGAATCTTGCAAGCAGCTAATCCTAGCCATATACACCCTCTCATTCTAAACTTTTTATGCGCACACTGTGGAAGGCAGGGTTTAACTGCCACAGTTCTACAGTTGCTCTGTGAACTTAAGTTCCTGTTTGGCTTTGATTTTAAATAAACAAGCTTCCTCTTTATACAGTAATTTTTAACTGTAGGGGAAGCCACAGCTACTTTGTGGTAATATAGCTTTAGGCAGGAAATAAGCTCTGCAAATTTCTGCAAGGAGCAGATTCAGTCTCCAAGGTTTGCTGCAGCTTTGCTAAAAATAGAAGACTACTGCAATTTCTTACGCAGCTTTTCACACACTATACATGCTATTGCGTGTTTCAGTGGAAGGACAACTATATTTTTTACAGCATTTTATTTATTTTTTTCTGCTGAAAAGTAAACATTCTTGCTTTAGCTCAGTACAGCTTGTTTATATTTTACAGTTATACTACACTTTTAACTACAGCTACACATTTTACATAGCCTATCCCAGCCAGCAGTTGAGGATTAGTGTGGAATTTTCTTGTTTGTGCAGGAAATTGTACTGCTGTTGAAATAACACAGCAAATCACACCCTTTCAATCTCTCTGCCTCTTCCTGGTATCAGTGATCAGAGCTGCATAAGTAGCCTGTGACAGGGTTAATGACTTTGGAGACTATAATGTGTTTGTTTTGATGTGCTTCGTGTTTCACTGTTGCAGTCATCACACTTTGGTATCTTGTCAGGGGTAGCCCTCGGTCGGCCCGAATACCAGAGGCTTAGTATTTCTGCGTTGGTTGTTGTCACTCCAGGACTGACGTCAGGTCGTCAGTGGTATAAAATCAGGCAGCTGACACCGTTACATCAGTTTTTCTTGCCGAGGAGCCCGAAGCAGAAGCAGTTCGCACGAGTGCTATCGGCTGCTACATGAGTTTTCGTTTCAGAATTGAAGTTGAAGTCCTCTAAAGCTAAGTACCCCATTGGGGATCCTTTTTTCTTGCTCTAACCGATGTCAGAAAAGTTAACAATTGTCTTGCCTGTGGAAAGCAAATACCACACCAAGATTTCCATTCTTACTGCGTCACCTGTTTAGGCCCAGCCCACAACGTCCCTTGCTGTCAGTTTTGTGCTTTGTTCAGTGCCAGAACTATATGTCTGTGGGCCTTATTGTAGCTAAATATTTTCGCTCTCTATCTCCGTATTCCGAAATGGCTTCGATAAGCCATTCGACTACCGATCTTCCAAAAAATGTAAGGATAAAGACAGAGACAGACCATACAAGTCCAGAACTGCCGACGACGCTTCCGTTAAGCTATTCACCAGTTCGCAGGTCCTCAGCGAAGTGCTTTCGCAGCCCCTGATGCCTGCTTCTGTGTATTTGCAGGCCGCTACCGAGACCCGTTCAGAGTCCGGTATGCCACGAGACTAAGGATCCTGCAGATGTCTCTACCTTTGATGGGTCCGGAGGCACTGAGCAGGCACCGGCTTCCATGGAAGTTCTTCGCACTACCAATAATCGACACAAACCGACGACTTCTTTTGCATCTTCATTTCTTTCTAAAACTACTGAGTTTCTAAGGCCCAGGGTACCAACTACGCCTAAAAAAAACGACAACCCAAGCTCAAGCACCTGTTTCCATGCCTCAATCTCAAATGCTTAAAATGGCGGAAGACCTTATCTTGCTTATTAGGGGAAGGCAGCCTGCTCCTTCCAAAAGAAAGAGACTTGTCCCCAGCAGTTTTATCTGACCAGGAGTCTGATGACTCTGTGGTTTCTGAATATGAAGACATGCAACCCTTGTCTGCTTATGAGGATTCTGATGCAGAGGAATCCATTTCTTCTGCCTCTCCTCCAGAGGATTTTTCATTTGGTGAAACCCTACATACTTTAAGGGAGCAATTGCAATGGGAGTGTCAGGACTATCCTCAGTCCAAAAAGAGACTCCGGGAATTCTTAGATTTACCATAGCACAGACCTTTAGCCATTCCTCCTGTCCTGGATGTTGTGGATGATGTTTTTATGGAATCCAGTTTAACTCCTGACACCCTTCCTCCTGCTCCCAGGAAGCCTGACAGGTATTACAGTGTCTCTGACTCTCACAAATTTTTTTCCAAGAATCCTACTGCGGACCCAGAAGTCATCTCCCAAGGACCTAAAGGAATAAAAGCAACCACGGCTAAGAATCCCACCCCCTCGGACAAGGATTCCCAAGCTTTAGACAGATGGGGTAAAAAAGTATACACCTCTGCAACTCTTGCCATTCGAGCACTAAATTGTCAGTTCCACATGCTGAAATACCAGCAACATACTATGAAACTCCTTAAATAAAAAATATCTACCTTTCCGGCTTGTGCAGAAAATAAAGAATTACAGAAGTTTATGCATTCTGCAAGCCAAGTTACTAGACACACCTTGCAATGTGGCTTTGATGCCCTAGAAGCATCCTGCAGGGCAGCAGTCACAGGTTCTGTACTTAGAAGACATGCTTGGCTTAAGGAACAGACCTTGCCAGACCATGTCAAATCAAAACTATTGGACGCACCATTGAACAAAGACAATTTGTTTGGCATCAAGGCAGAAGAGGTCTTAAAAAAAATGGAAGAAAAAGCTAAATCTATGCAGAAAGTTAGACGTTTTGCACGTCCAGCCTCCGAGGTTCAGTAGGCATTCCCCCTCAAGACCAGCTCAGACAAGACCTAGGGGAAGCAGACCCCCCCAGACAGCAGTCCTAGGGAATGCAGAGATCTAAGCAATGGAGTTCCTCCACTTCAAAAACAGAGAGTGCTAATCCACCCCCTTATGGAAAGAACTCACAAGGACTTTACACCTCCACTCCTTACCTCTGCCCACCTGCTTGTGCCCCTAGGAGGAAAACTCTTCCCATGTCAAAAACTGTGCCTCTATCACCAACGACCGATGGGTTCTCAACATAGTGTCCCAGGGATACAAATTTTATTTCCACACTCTACCTACCCCAAAAGGGTCCCCAGATCTTACTCCAAACCAGTGGGCAGAGGCACAAAACCAAGTCCATTCCCTGCTCTCCATGAGGGCAATACAACCTGTTCCTGCAGACCAGATAGGCCAAGGTTTCTATTCCAGGCTTTTCTTGGTACCCAGAAAAGTGGGGACCTGGCCCCCAATCCTCAGTCTATCAATTCTAAACACCTTCCTGTTGATACCAAAATTCAAAATGCTCACCCTCCAGCAACTTCTTCCTATGCTATCCAAGGGTGCTTGGTTAGCCATTGTAGACCTAAAAGAGGCCTATCTACACATTCCAATCAGGGATTTCTGCAGGAAATATCTCCATTTCAGAGCAGGATCTATGCACTTTCAGTTCTCTTCGCTTCCCTTTGGCTTAACCACTGCTCCCAGGGTTTTCACACAATGCCTGGCTCCAGCCATTGCTTTTTGTAGACAAAGGAATATTCAAATTTATCCCTACTTAGATGACTGCCTAATTCAGGCAGACAGTCAGGAAAAGCTGTTACAGCACCTGACCTTTGTAAAGTACCTACTGACCTCCCTAGGATACACTATAAACGAAAAGAAATCCCAACTAGTACCCACTCAGAAAATTGTATTCCTGGGAGCAAGCCTGGACACAGCTTCCCAGATGGCATTCCTTACTCCAGAAAAACAAGCTTATCTGACAGGCTACTTCTCTCAACTAGCCACCAAAACCCAGTTATCCGCAAGGAAAATCCTGCAAGCTCTAAGGTTCATGGCATCCTGCATTCTACTCATTCCATATGCCAGACTGCATATGAGGAATCTTTAGTGGTACCTAAAAAGCCTTTGGTGTCAACACTCTCAGGACCTGAAAACTATGATACCCTGTCTAAGGAAAGATTCTCTTTGGTGGGCAGCAGCATGCAACCACAACAAGGGTCTTCCCTTCTCGCAACCCCACACCATCCAGACCCTAACCACAGATGCATCAGATTATGCCTGGGGTGCACACCTGGATGGCAGGTGCATTCAGGGCCATTGGAGCCCAAATCAAATACATCTGCACATCAACCAAAAAGAGATGCAAGCTGTTCAGCAGGCTTTGACAGCTTTCAGACCCCTACTCTCCCCGGGGCCTCTACTGATTAAAACAGACAACACCACAGTGATGTGGTACATCAACAAGCAGGGAGGAACTCACTCTTATCTCCTCTGCAGGCTCACCATGACCCTTTGGCACAGTGCTTCAGCCATGCAAATTCACCTGAAGGCACAATTACTGCCAGGCTCCCAACACTCTCTGGCAGACAAATTAAGCAGAAACATCCTAGACCCACATGAGAGGCATTTAGACCACAGCACCTTCAACCTTGTAACCCAGAAATGGGGCACCCCAAAGGTGGACCTCTTTGCCTTCCACAACAATCACCAGCTCAGCAAATTCTGCACCAGGGAACCTCACAGCAAGGCCTGGAAAGTGGATGCCCTATCCTTCCAATGGGTAAACCTCTCGAGCTATGCATTTCCCCCTCTACCTCTACTTTCAAGGGTACTACTCAAACTAAGACAGGAAAAACCAAGAGCAATCTTGATTGCCCCAGACTGGCCATGCCAGCACTGGTACCCACTGCTGCGCAGTCTGTCACCCCTGCCACCATGGCACCTATCTCAGATCCCAACTCTCCTGACCCAGCAGAACAGAAAATTCATGCATCTACAATTGCAGACCCTGAACCTGGCAGCCTGGCTTATTCCCTGACCTCTCCTCCAGTTGCCAGTCTAAGCAAGCAAGTCCTGGATGGTATACATGAGGCCATATGCCCCAGCACTAGAAAATCCTGTGCTGACAAGTGGAAACAGTATTGCACCTGGATCTAGGCTAAGGGAGCTGATGCAGCATAGCCCTCCCTACCTCTCATCCTGGATTACCTAGCAGACCTACTACACAGGGGCCTATCCTTCTCTTCCATTAAAATTCATGCCCCTGCCATCTCTGCTTATTACAGCACAGAGCCACCTCTCTTTTCTCACCCTCTGATCAAACAGTTCCTAAGAGGGGCTAACAATTTAAGGCCACCCAGAAGAGCTCCTTCCGCAGCTAGGGACCTTAACTTTGCGTTGGAAAAGCTCACACTACCCCCTTTGAGCCTGCAGCTTCAGCAGAGTTAAAATTCCTCTCTTGGAAAACAACCTTGCTTCTGGCCATAACTTCAGCTAAACGAGTTTCAGAGCTACAAGCACTCATGGAAGTAGAGCCCTTCATCATTTTTCATGCTGACAGAGTCTCCCTAAGGACTAACTCAACTTTCATGCCTAAAGTGGTGTCCATTGTGGCTCTCATTCACTTGCCCACCTTTTTCCCTAACCCACAAAACAAGGAGGAAAGGATTCTGCATTCTCTAGATGTGCACAGACAGCTCAGATTCTACCTGGATAGGACTAAATCTTTTAGGAAAACTGACCAATTGCTAGTCAGCTTTGTAGCAGGGGCAGAGGGCAAGGCCATATCCAAACAAACCATCTCCAAATGGATAGCACACTGTATCCATTTTGCTACAAATACCATGGGAAACCGCCCCCTAAGGGGGTCAGGACACATTCCACCAGGGCAACCTCCACCTCTGCAGCTTTTCTCAGAGGGGTCCCTACCAGGGGCATCCTGGAGGCTGCAACATGGAGTTCTGTTCATACTTTCACCAAGTATTACCACCTGCCTATTTTCTCCAAATCCAGGGCAGGCTTTGCAACTGCAGTCTTGCAGGGCATCCTAGCCAGCCCCCAGTCTTCTTGACTGCCTCCACCCTTTTCTTCAGCTTTGGGAATCAATCCAACTGCAACAGTGAAACACGAAGAACATAGTATAGTTGTGTGCACTTACCATAAATGTAGATGTTCGAGTGTATTCACTGTTGCAGTCCTGGTTTCCCAATCTCCAGCCCCCTTGTGTCTCTCTCCCTTCCTTACTCATTACAGGGATTTTTGGTATTTACTTTCTACTGGTGGTGTTCTTCCACCATAACCTAGCTCCCTATTTGGGGGCTCCTGACATTTGGGGCAAGAAAAACTGATGTAACGGTGTCGGCTGCCTGATTTTATACCACTGACGACCTGACATCAGTCCTGGAACGACAGCAACCGACAGAGAAATACTAAGCCTCTAGTATTCGGGCCGACTGAGGGCTACCCCTGGCAAGATAACCCAAGTGTGATGACTGCAACAGTGAATACACTCGAACATCTACATTTATGGTAAATGTACATAGCTGTACTTTCTGTTTCTAGAATGGAGTATGCAATTAGGATGAATTTTACTCCACCCCAAAACCTGTCCTCCATCTACAGGACCTACAGATAGAGTTCTCATGAATGGTAGACCAGTAAAAACATTTGCATCACCATACTTTTAAGAGGTTTGTATATCTGTTGACCACATCTTCATAGTGTTGAGATCTGCCAGAAATGGGAATACATGTCAGACATCCCTCTGAAAAATGCAGTGTATGTGCTTTCCACCATATATGGGCCAATTTATAGTGTATGGTCCACAGTATGATGGCAGCATGAAACTCAGACTGGATGCTGTCAACCAGTACAAGAGTAGAATGGGCAGAGAATGTGTGAGAAATCAGATCTTCAGAAACCCTGAATATACTTGAAAGGTAAAGAAGTGGAAAAGAGTTATGAACAGCCCCCTTTTGTTCTAAAAAAATAAGTGGTATTTATAGTAACTATATGTTCTGTAAGTACACAGCAAAACTGATTTGAGTAGATTGAAGAAATGTATAATGGTGAGCACAGCTGTCATCTGTTCTGTGGTAATGTACATTTTTTTTTTATTTATGAAAGTCATTTCTCTACTAAGTTGTAAGGGACAGCTTAGGAAAAGAACCTAACATTGTGTATCAGGTTTGCTCTGTGAAGGCCTCATGTGTTTGTGTCAGAAGTGGTTCAAAGAAATTGGTACAGGTGGAAGGACATCTGAAACTTAGCTATTGCCTAGATGATAGTTTTGCACAGTGTTTTGGGACATACTATAGAAATTAATCAACTAAAAACAATTTGGAAAGCCTGAGATGCCAAAATTCTCCAGCTCTAAATAATGAATCAAATTGAAATGTATTTATATATGTATGTATGTTTTTTTTTTTGTGTGTGTGTGCGTATGTATGTATGTAGGTTTATGTATTTTATTTTCAGACAGATGATGTTAGTTATCACAATTTTTCCATTCCACGTTACAATAAGGTAATGCCATTAAATATGGAACAGGTTACATTTTGCCTCTTAGGAGAAAAAAGAATGACTGCTCTGTTTGTGAGACTTAATATTTTGGTGTCAAGATACCGCATTGCAGCCTTTGCATCTACACAGCATAACAATTTGCAAAGTTCCTTAATTTATTTTGTTTAAGATAAGATAGAGCGTACATACCCTACATGATCTAGTCGGAAACTTCAAAACTGTCAGACAGATCAAATCAGGTGGTTCCAAACTTGTCATCATCAGCTTTCCCATTCTCCTCCCCTCTCTGCCATAATGTTCTTCACTTCCCTCTATTTCAAGCTTTTCTGTGCCACTTTGAAGTATTGGATATGGATAGCCTTAATCAAGCAAGGGGTCAGACAGTGTTATTTTCTGGTCTAGTTGCCCTTATTTGGTCTTGTTTAGGATAGCTGCAATATTTTCTTCTAATAAATTATAGTGCAGCAAGTAGTTTTGTCACCTTACAGCAAGAGGTTCACTGGTTCAATTCCTGGCTAGGATGCCTTCTGTGTGGAGTCTGTATGTCCTCCCTGTGTTCGCATGCATTTTCTGTGGGTGCTGTGATTTCTTCCCACATTCCAAAGACATGCAGTAGGTGTTTTATACACTCTAAATTGACCATAGGTGTAACTGTGCATGTGTATGTGTGGCATGGAAGAACAACCATTCCAGGGCTAGCCACCTGATGGTGTGAACATTGGTTCTAGAAAACTGTCACTGTTGAAGTGGCACTCAGACTCCTTGTGCAAAAATGGGAAAAGGGTGTTGTGGATGGATGAAATTACTTACATTTCTGATTTTTTTCGATTATTTTTTTCTGTGAATTTTTGTCAGACTTTGACTTCCCACATCCTGTACTCAGGTCTTTGTAGTCCTCATCAGTTTTATTTATAGGTTTATAACTTATTGGACTATTGATCTTTGAACAGCTTAAGAAGCCTAGCCTTACATTCCCATGGTAGGTTGTAGCCCTTATATTTTGCATATGAATAACCCAGTTGTCCCCACTAGGAAATGTCCTACAACCTACAAGACTGAATCCCTGGGGCAGATTACATTAGGTTCATAGTTTCATAGGTAAATATTAGACTATCAGTTTGCACACTGTTACAAGTCTAGCCAATAACCAGAGATTTGAATCAAACTCTGTATCTGTGAGTTAAAGACCCTAACCATTATGCTAATCCCAATTATTAGATATGCAAAAGTGTCAGCAGCAGGAGTTTGCAAGAAAGGAAGAAACAAATTAATTCTCAAAAGTCTGTTGCCTTTTGAAAAGAATAAGAAGAAGAAAGGTGGAGAACAAAGAAGAAAACGAAAGAGGAATATGGTAGAGTTTAAGCTATGGGACTCTGACTGACCTTCCAACAAAGTAGCAAGAGGTGAGGTTACATCAGCCAAGTCTGTTCAGCCTCCAGTGGAGACTACTCCATATTTCCCAGTTAGTATTTCTCACATTGAGGTTTTCATAGTTTATGAATCTACTGCAAAGGACGACCTGTCAGCTTCTCCTTGGAGCAGGAGTTGTTCATGCACCTAGATAGCTGCTGTTCATTAGTTTGAGTTTGATAAGGTTGAACATGTCTGCTCAAATGGACTGAAACTGGATGATGAGCTAGGGTCTTGCTTCTACTGGTGCCAACCCCCATCTCTTGGTAACAATGGTCTTGACACCAAGTTGAGAATATCTAGGCATGAAGGCCTCAAAGTCAATCATTCAGTATAATTTATATGGTTGGGGGTTAGCATAATGGTTAAGGTGTGTACCTCACAGACACAAAGTGCAAAGTTTAATTCTCACCTTTGATCACTCTCTTGTTGTTGATTGGGCATGTAATAGTATGCATACTGATTGCCTAGTATTTAGGGGGTTGAGGTTAGCATAAGTGGGTTGGAGGTTGGCAAAATGGTTAAGGTGTTCACCTCAAAAATAACAAGTACAGAGTTTGATTTTCACCTTTGGGAAATTGACTAGGCTTAAAATGGCCTCAAAGGGCATTTAGCCTAATATTTACCTATGAATCTGGGAATCATTGTCAATGGCAATACCCATGAGGCTGTCCTTAGTTTTGATATCATTAGTGCTAAAGCTGTCAGTGCAGAGCCTTCCTCAGTGCTGGTTGCAATTTCAGAACTGAGCACAGAGAGAGACCTAAACTATGCACAGGTGGTACAGGAACCAAACTCAGTCAGCACCTAAAGATTTGATCTGGACTAATTTTTGGAACAAATAAGGCAATCTCCTAGGTTGATGGAGATGGGCCATGCACCATCTACCTTGGCTTCAGCCTATGTCATCATTTACCTTGAAGTTTGGAGCATGTTATCTGTGTCCCTGGAAGAGTCTATTCCAAAAGGCTCTTCTAGATCCCACCTGAAGGAAGATTCTTCTTCATTACACTCGGATGAGTCTATCCCGATGTTCCTAGGGAGAGGTGGTTCAAGACAAGGCACCTGGACTGTTCATTAGAGTACCCAACTAGAGATGTGGATCTCTGTGAAGGAGTGGGTTTCTCACAATCCCCTCCAGAAGAAACCAAGTTTGAGGTGAGTTTGGAGTTTATGAGGCAGAGGAGATCTTGGTTTGTAGACCTCTTTCCCCTAAAGAAGAGATGCTACTCCACCTATGCCTTTGATGCCCCCCCCCCCCCCAGAAAAGCACACAATAGACCTGTTTATGGAAAGTGCTTGGCAAAATCTCAGTGAGGCAGAGGTTATACAAGAGAAAACAAAAACAAAATCTTCTGGCTTCCCTCCCCCGAGGACAGACATCAACAGAGCAAGGTTCCCCTGCTGACTGCAATGTGGTAATGGCATACACCAAGAGAGAGCCATCCAAGGAGAGCCTAGTAGTTCACCATCCATATAAGAATTTGCAGACAGTGAACCACATGGGTAAGTGTGCCTTTTCTTCATTTACCTTTGCCATTAGGTCTGTGAATTGTCTGTTGAACGATTTGGTTTTATCATGATCTTGCAGAGAAGACCCTTGTCACACTGAAGAAGTTGCCTCATAGTGAACTCTGTCACAAGATAGAATCGCAGGTGTCAACAGCACAAACTGTCATCTTGCTGTCCTTGAGGCTGATACATAATGCAACTGATGGAGTGGCAAGAACAGCTGGGAAAGACACCAATATGAGGAGGTGGGTCAGGCTGAGGTTGTGTTTTTTATCGAAAACTTTAAGATGTGATGTTGTCAATCTCCTCTTTATTCTCACTTGTGGGTCCGAACTGATCCGTGGGATTCATATCAGCCTTTTACAAAAGCTCGAAGCCTTCAGCAAAGCTTGTAGGCATTCTACCTTACCCATAGTGCAGTTCCCTAACTCCTCCAGATCTCATTTACCACTCAGCGAAAGACATGGCTCTCTCAGCAAACTCTGGGCTAAGTGACAATTTTTTGTTTATATTTTACTACTTTCTTTTAAAATCTTTATATAGTATATAGTTTAGTAAATTCCTTACCCTTTCGACATCTGTTTCAGTTAGAGGATGTTTTTCTGAAAATGTGTGTTGTTTCCCTTTCATTCTTTCCCCTCCCTATGTCCATTTAACTTAGAGGACATTTTGTTGTTTGAGTGTTTTTCACTTCTTCTGCCCCTTTCAATATCCATTTAAATTGGAGGGCATTATTTTCTTTAGTTTCCCCTTAGCTGCTTTCACATCCATTTAAGTTAGAGGACGTTCTGTCGCGTGAGTGTTTTACTTTTTTTATCTACCTTTGCTGTAGCTGGTTACAATTTTTCTAACTTTATAATTACGTCTCAAAAACCAGAAAGTAAATCCTTAGGTTTTAAGAAATGTGAGCAGTGTGTGAAGAAAATGCCCCTAAGTGATTAACACACTTTATGTGTGCATTGTTTGGGGCCCTTACACCTGCAAGAGTCATTCTCCATTTGTCATGAATTTAATCAAAGGGCTCTAATGGAGCATAAAAACAAGCTTATTTGAAAAGGATTACTTAAAACTCCTTTTTCTGAGGCTATTTCTCCAGAGTCTGCAGTCTCTTCTAAGTCTTCCAAATCAGACAAGTCACAAAAATGACATTCTTTGACTCCAGAGTCATCTTTGGAGCCAAAAAGGAAAGTTCCTAAGCTGTCTGCTCCTTCAGATTCCTCAGAGCAGCCAGTTGTGGCTGCATCCGAGAGGTCTTTGGAGCAGTATGAGTCTTTGGCTCTGACCTCTTCGGCTCTTACAGAATTTAGTTATCGGTGCCATTCTCTGTCATTGGAGCTGATACCTTCTTGGCTCCCATCTCCTTTTTAGACGAAGTCCTGGTCTCCTACTTTGTCTACCTGATCTGCCAGGAGTTTGTCTGACAACAATGTGGATAGGGTATTGCAGAGGCTTTTGAAGACACCAGCCTTGGCCAAATTGTTACTGGAACGAAGCTCAAAGGCATTGGATCCGACAAAGTCCTCCCCATTGGCACCTACTCCTCCACTGATCTGTTCCTTAGCTTCGGAGCTGGAAGACGCAGATGTCCAACTAGTGTCTGTCTCAGATCCTAGACCCATTGGTTCCTCAGATCCGATGTCTGCCCTGAATGCTTCTACTCAGTCGGAGTGGGAGACCTCAGGGACCCGGCACTCACTGGTCAGGCCCAGGAGTGAATTCGGATCTCACCAGATCTGACTCTGCCTCTCGGGGCTTTGGCATGGGTGAGTTCAGATCCTACCTCTGCCTCAGAACTTCTGTATTCTGCACCAGAGATTCCCTCAGTTCTGACAATCTTTTTGTCTGATCTGGGGTGTTCTTCGGATCAGGGCTGGACTGCCTTAGAGGTTATGAGGAGGGTAATGGTTGCACCCCTGTCTCAGATACAGTCTACCCAGGATCTTCCTTCGACTTCTGGGCTGGTGACTTACCTTCTCATGTACTCCATCCTCAGGACATCCAGCAAGGGACTCTCCCTTCTGAAACTTCCCCAGATTACCCCACTGAGGGAGTTCCTTGAAAGAGGGCTTGCAAGATGAAGCATCTTGACTCCCCAGAGGAGTTTATCACATCTGATAACTGACCTTGATGATGCAGAAGGGTCTTACGGTCACCTCTTGACTCCTGGAAATGTTGAACACAGAGAAGTGACTGGCAGTCCACATCCCCTTCAGTTGAGTTGTCAGTATACCTGAAGGCTTTTGGGTCTCACCCTTCTACATCTTGGGTGACCACCCCTTCTGATGAGCTTATCAATTTAATCTCTCAAAAGGCTCAGGAGACCCCATATTCCATAGAACCAACTCCTAGAAGGCCAAATACGTATATCACTGCACCTAAGGACAAGCCTTTTCTTACCAAAGGTGTAGTAGTTGATGCCATGGTCGTAGTGGTGGCCACTAAAAGGGAACTATGTGAGATCAGTTCCTCTATCCTTTCCCCAAATAAGGATTCTAGGACATGGATAGGTATGGGAAGCATGTCTTTTCATCAGCGACTTTTCCCTTACAGTCACTGAACTGCTTAACTTATTTTATTAGATTACAGAGGGACCTGTTAAAAGAACTGAAAAACTCCCTCCAAGAAGCTGTAGCTGATGCAGTGGCAGATATGGTCACTGCTCAGATACCACCCTAAACTCAGTTGTAAATTCTTCCATGAGGCTCATCTCATATGTAGCAGATGGAATGAGTAGGGCAGCGGGTTCGGCATCTCTTTTAGGAGGTATGTCTGGATGCGTCTTTGCGATTTCATGGAACCCTTCAAGTCTTCCTTCATGAATGTCCTCTGTGACGGCTTCTGTATTTTTGGGCTCAAAGTAAGAGAGACCCTCACCAGGTGTGAACAGGAAGGCAAGACCTCATCTGCCATTGGAGTACATTTTTCCACACCCACCAGACCCATTTTCAAAGGTCAGAGAGATAGTGGAAAGATGTGTTTCAAAAAAATCACAAAGGTCTTTCCACGACACACAGGGCGAAAGTTCTCCCAGAGGCAGAGAGAACAGTAATGGAAGATGTCACCATTGCGGTAGAGGAGACCCGATGAATCAGGGCTCCAGAGAATCTTTGTTTGGTAAGCTCATTATTTATTTTTATTTATTTATTTATTTAAGTTTGATGACAGGAGTATTCTACTGGGCCATAACAAGCCCATTTTCAGTGGAGGCCCGGGGAGAAAAGCTCCAAGAATTTCAGCGCTCCTGAAGGGATGTCCAATTGTCCACCTCTGGAGGCAGTCTGGGACGATTGTCTCTGCACCTTCATACCTGTCTAAAAATAACAGACAAAAAAATGGGTGCAGAAAATAATATCCAGGGGTTACATCATTCCCTTTTCCCTCCCCACTCCCATAAACAAAACAGTTCCAGATCTTCCACTCAGTCAAAGGGAACATGCAACCTTAGAAATTCAAAAGTTACTAAGAAAAAGAGTCATTCAGGAAGTCCCCCACAGACCAGAAAGCATTTGGAATGTACTCAAGGTTCTTTTTAGTACCAGAGATCGTGGGACTCGAGACCCATTTTGCATCTCAGCATTCTAAACAAATCTGTCAAAAAGAGCAGGTTCCAGATGGTGACAGTGCAGTCAATACTTCCTTTTTTGGAAAAACGACAGTTGGATGGGCTCTATAGATCTTCAGAATGCATACTACCATATATGAATGGAAAGATGGTCCAGAAGGCATTTGCGCTTCTAGCTAGGAGCCAGTCACTTTAAATTTTGAGCTCTTCCCTTTGGTCTCATTACAGCCCCCAGAGTGTTCACCAAATGGATGGCAGTAGTTTCAGCTCACCTGAGACGCCGGAGGATTCTGGTTGTTTTCATATCTGGATGACTGGCTTATATCTGCCCCAACCAAGCATCTCCTGCTACAGGCTAAGGACTACACTCTAAAAATTTGCTCCTCACTAGGAATTATCATAAATTATAAGAAATCTGTTCTAGAGCCATGTCAGGCGTTGGTCTCCATAGGAGCAGAAATAGAAACAACAAAAATGATAGCAAAACTTCCACAACTCAGAGTGGAAGACCTTCGATACTGTGTATGAATATTGATATGCCAAACTAGTCCTTCATGTACTGGGCAAGATGGCCGCCTCAATTTTCCTCATTGAAAAATTATTTATTACACCTGTGCTGATGTTTGTGCTGCAATGACAGTCTTGTACTTGCTGATGCTGCTGAATGAAACTCTTTGTTGGTTCCTAGTAGAAATGAAGGTCTAGGCAGCTTTTGCGTGCAGAAACCAAAGTCTGATTAGCTGCTGCTTTAGTGCCTTGTAAAAACAAAGTCTGATTAGCACACATCATACAGTCTGTTGTTAAGCTACTTTGTGTTCTGTTTCAAGGTGAATTACATGAAAATTCCGTAAGTTGTCCTTGCCTCCAACCCAGTAGGGAGTTTTCCTTCCTTGCACCTGCGTCTCAGGAATTTCTTATCTGTAATTTTCTTTGAAGCTTGTACCAGATACAGTTACACACAACTAAATGGCTTCTTTAAAAGAGTTATTCTTATCAACATTCTTCTTCAAGCTGCATCAGACCCTGAACATTCATGTTACATTACAGCTGAATGCCGTTTTAGCTAGGAACAGAACCAAGTATGTAGTCAAAGCACAATAGAAGTTTTAATAACAAGTTTGAATCGCTTTTCGTCAGCCCAGCAGCTGACTTCTTCAGAAACAGTTAAGACCAATAAAAAGTTCCTTATATATGGAACAAATACAATTAACAATCACTAATTGCATCAGTCATGTTAAAAGAACAGTAACTAGTTGTAACCTAAAAATGTTAAAAAAAGAACTAGTAAAAAGTACATAACTGCATATATTAAACAACTAACAGTAAATATGAATTTAGATGTATACATATTTTTGTGTGAATAAGTTGAGACACCTAAACAATTAAATATTAGAGGTTAATGTGGATGTACCTAGTAGAAATGTGTTGTTGATACAACAACACATTTACATTGTCACCTCTTAAGACAGTTTAGTTTCAAAACACTACTGATCGAACAAGAGTCGTTCAGCCCCGGGAAGGTGTAAGCATTCAACCTCACCTGCCAGGCTAATTCAAGTTCCTCAAGTTTAAGGGGTCTCGGACCACCCCTACTGTCAGTTTTAGTTTGGTCAATAATGATAAATTTAAAAGTGAGTCATTATAACAAGAGATATGTTTTGCTAGTGCATTCTCAAACTTACATTTCTTAATAGCATATTGGTGTTCGTACATCCTGTTGCATAGTCTTCTCTCAGTTTTTCCTATATAGAAGGCTGCACAGGATGTACACCTTGCTAAATATGTAACAAAGGTAGAATTACAATTAAATCTACCCTTCAACATATACAGTATACCATTAATCTGGAAAGAATTTGTTTCTTCCACAAATTTGCAATAATTGCAATTTAAACATTTGTACATACCAGGGTTTCGATCTGTGGGCATGTCATGTTGTTCTAGTAATGTTTTAAGATTTTTGCCTCTCCTGAATGTCACTCTGGGGCGTTCACCTACTTTTTGATAGACATTGGGATACAACTTAAACAACTCCCAATTTTTCTGTAGAATAGCTAAACACAAATTACTGTGTGTATTGAATGTAGTAATGAAATTCGTATAGGTGTTGGTGTCCTCATGACTAATAATTCCAGTAGTATTTTCATTAATTTCATCTAACATATTACCTAGACTCGTAGACTATATAGTGGGTTTTGCACCCAAAAGTGGAATGTAGACTCTATCACGTCTCTTGTCCGACACCTCTTGTATGAGCATGTCTAGGTGGGGTTCGGGGTACCCTCTGTGGAGGAGCATACTCTTGAGTACTCTGCACTCGTCAATAAACCCATCATCCAAGCTAATCATTCTGGATGCTCTCACCAGTTGGCCCTTAATAACAGGTCTCTTTTGGTGAAAGGGGTGGCTACTTGTGTAGTGGAGAAAAGTGTTAGAGTACGTGTTTTTTCTGAAAATCCTTGCTGTGAATCTGTTCAAACCATAATTCTTATTTAAACATGTGTCCAAATATGCAATACTATCTGGATTAAATGTAGACATAAATTGTAGGAATTCAGTAGTACTGTTAAAGTATTCCAATACCAACTTACTCTGGTCTTCATCTCCATTGAACAAAATGAAGATGTCGTCCAGGAACCTGGTGTAAAAGATGAAGGCATTAGAAAACTTATTAGCTTTAAAAACATACTCTGATTCCCAATATGCCATGACTAAATTGGCTATACTATCTCCACAAGGGGACCCCATTGCTACCCCTACTTTTTGCAGGAAAAACTCATTCTGAAACATAAAATAGTTGTTGGTTCGTACTAGGTCTGTAAGCACCGAAACCTATTTAATTTCTCTACTAGTTGCATTATGTCTCTTCAGCATGAGGGCCACCCATTCCAGTTCTGTTTTGTGGGGAATGCAGGTATACAAGTCTCTCACATCTATGGTGAGGAAGTTGTAATTCACATTAAAGTCAAGTGATCCTGTTTTATCTAAAAATTACCAAGAGTCTTTACATATTTGGGACTCTTTAATTAGGAATTTCTGTAGGATAGCATCCCACTCCTTGTGTTCTGACTGGAGTGCTTCTCAAACAATCTGGAATTATAAAGCAGATAAGTATAATCCTTGGCACTTTAACTTTTCAGAGTTCTGCATTGTCTTAATTTTTTTTGCCTGACTGAATTGTTTTATATATTTGCTGACTTTGCTGTTTTCTCATCTGTTCTGAAACTGCCCCCCCCCCCATTCCTGTGGTGGTGTTAAAGTTTATAAAACTGGTCCAACAGCTTTTGTGTTATCTGATTGTTTTAAGGCTTGCTGATTTAAAAATAGTCCCTATTTGTAAATTCCTGCATACACTGTTAGGATATCCTTGTGTTCTGACTGACGTGCTTCTCAAACAACCTGGAATTATAAGGTAGATAAGTATATTCCTTGGCACTTTAACTTTTCAGAGTTTTGCATTGTATTATTTTTTTGCCTGACTGAATTATTTTATATATTTGCTGACTTTGTTTGCTGTTTTCTCATCTGTTCTGAAACTGGTTTCCCCCTATTCCTGGGGTGGTGTTAACATTTATAAAACTGGTCTAACAGCTTATGTGCTATCTGATTGTTTCAAGGCTTTCTGATTTAAAAATAGTCCCTATTTGTAAATTCCTGCATGCACTGTTAGAATCTCCTTGTGTTCTCACGGGAGTGCTTCTCAAACAATCTGGAATTATAAGGCAGATAAGTATATTCCTTGGCATTTTAACTTTTCAGAGTTCTGCATTGTCTTCATTTTTTTGCCTGACTGAATTATTTTATATATTTGCTGACTTTGCTGTTTTCTCATCTGTTCTGAAACTGGTTGGTGGCTTTGCAGTTGCCCGCCCCTACTGTAAATTTGATCTGGTACACTCCTTCCAGTCTAGTGTTCATTCTATCTGATACAGAGAGAACATTTGAGAAGACCAACTCACTTAGGTTCTTAACCTTGAATTATCTTCTGCTCCTCCTTCCTCCCTTTGCAGTTTAATAACAAAAAATCTCTCTCCTTGTGTTCTGAGTGTGCTTTTCAGCTGATAAGTATATATTTTGGCACTTTTCAACTGTTCAGGGTTGAATTTAGTTCAGAATACATTTTGAATAAATTGCATTTATTTAAACTGCATTTGCTTTAATACTGATACACATTTGTGTGCTAGCTTGCACTGCACTTGAATTGTTTTTAGTGCTGTTTTACCTGCTTTCTGGAAAAAAAATGTTTAAGCTTGTTTCCTGCCTTTTCTGTAACTAGTCTAGTCCAGATACAGATTTGCTGTGTCCAGGACTGTTTGTAAGCTTCTGAGCAGTGTCAAAGTCTAGTCTTCAATTTTTTCCTTAGATCTGCAAGTTCTCTCGTCTCCCACACTTTTGCTAGCTTATTAGTTTAGCACTCTACCAGACTTCTTGTAGCAATTATTGTAGCACACAAAATTGTTACCAGCACTAAACGTTCTACAAGGAAACAGCTCCAGTACTTATTATTAATGCCCACCCCTCCAAGCATGTCTAAAGGTCAGTTCCCTGTGCTTTCTCCTATTAACCTGGTGAACATGGGCATCCTGAGGCAATGTAGCAACTGCCTCATGTACACTGACAACCCTCTCCTCTTACCTTCCAACACTCAGACTTGCAAGCGATGCACTAATATATCCAAATTGGAAGCCACCCACTCTCCAGCCAAAACTGGAATAGCTGGTCAAGGGGAGAAGGTCAACACTTGCACCGCACCACATGGAACACATAGCCCTCCAGAGCACATACCAACACTATCTTCACATAAAATCACAAACCACACACCCACCTTTGCTGAGGGTCTCAATAAAAATCTACCCAAACAGCAGAGACCTCCAAGGCAGAAACTCACTCGACCACAACACAACACTAATCACAAGACACATAACTCTCCTAAACAGTGTGCCATTCAACCAAAGCCTCTAAGGCAAAACAGCATGCCCAGCACACTAGTCATAGATGACTCGATAGTGAGGCACACTGATGTCCCACTCACTAGGTTGAATAAGGAGAAAGTAATGGTCAGCTGCCTGTCAGGTGCCAGCATCCACCATATAATGCATGCACTCAGATCCCTCAACAACAGGTACAAATATGACTCTGTCATTGTACATATGGGTGTGATTGGCCTAAGATGTACCTCCCTGGACTATATGAAAAGAGACATGGAGGAGCTCTCGGATTATGTAGCCCAGGTGGGCATGACCCTAGCCCTGAGCAGCATCTACCATCACCCAGAATGATACCACAGTACAAGCAGAAAATTATTGATTTCAGCAATTGGCCAAGTTTCTGGTGTCATTCTAAGGGGATCCAGTATCTGTCTGCCTGGGATGACATGATTGACAGACCTCGATGTTTTGCCAGAGATGGCATGCATCTGTCATCCCTGGGCTTCCAGATACTAGCTAAGGCTCTTTCCAACCCCTACAATGCCTTTTTTAGGTGGTGTTTCAAAGACCAAATTACCACCGTAACACCTACAAACAAATGCAATCTGAGGGTCATGCTGCTCAGCGCTAGAAGTCTAAATCTCAAAATGCACTCGCTCGAAGCACTCCTTAAAATGGAAAACATTGACATTTGTGCTGTAACAGAGACCTGGTTCAAGGCAGCAAAAAGCATCCCTGCACTGCCAGGCTATAACTCATTCCATACCTTTTGGCCTGAGAACTTGGACTGAAGCTCCAAAGGCGGTGGTGTTTCCATATTCATAAAGGATGCGCACACCTCCAGACTGGTAACCCAACATAATGCATCTGAGATACTTCAGGTGCAGCTACCATTGGGTAAGACAGCGATTCAGGTCGTAGCCTGCTATAGGTCCCCAACCATGTCCCAAGACTCCCACTCCATGTTCCTAGGCACCCTTGAGAACATTAGGGTCCAACCTAACGCACTCATACTGGGTGATTTCAACTACCCCTCCATTAACTGGGAAAACTACTCGTGTACCAATACACTTGCTCAACGCTTTCTGGAATTCATTAATTCCAATGCCCTGGACCAGCTCTTTCTTACCCTCACTAGAGGTAGCAACATCCTTGACCTGGTCATTACTAACATGGGCGACCATTGCTCTACACCAATAGCCAACTCCTCCCTGGTTAGATCCGACCCCAAACTAACCACCTTGGAAATCCACATCCCTCCCCCCCACAAAGGTAACCACCATTAAAAACTTCTCCAAAACTAACTTTGGGCTCCTAAAAATAGAGGTGGCTAACTTCATGGCACCCATGCAAATGGAGAATAGTTGCATGACCGCTGAATCATACACCAATGCATTGTATGAACACATACACAAATGCATGGATCTTGCCATACCTAATAGAACCAAGATGCTCTCCTCAAAAAAAGGAAGCCAGTCTGGTGGTCCCCTGCCATAAACAAATTCTACAACAGGAGGAAACTGATGCAGAATAAGGTGAGGTCCCAAGACTGGAAAAACTCCCTTATTAGCCTCAACAAAAGTTTGGGATCCCTCATCAAATCCTCTAAAGCTAGCTATGAAAACAGAATTGCAGCAGATAGTAAAGACAACCATTAGGCCATCTATAGTTATGTAAAGAATCTCCACAGCAATACCCAGATTTTCTCAGAGCTACTGCACAGTGGTACCTCCTATACCAAGCCAACAGATATTGCCAATATACTGGCCGACAGATTCAGTACCAACTTTACCCCTCTCCCCCAAAGGACCAATCACAATACATGTAGATTGCAAGGCACCCAGTATTACTGCTGCACAGGTTAAACCACACTGTCCAAGGCCAAGAATACAGCTTCTATGGGACCTGACAATATCCTCGGCTGTGTTCTACATGAACTACAGAGTGAACTGGCACCTCACCTGTGTGCCCTGTTCAATCACAGCCTCACCTCAGGCTTTGTCCCTACCAATTGGCGCACTGCTACAGTGATCCCTCTCCACAAGGGAGGAGCGACTACAGACGCCGGGAACTATCACCCCTTTAGCCTGACGAGTGTGATATGCAGAGCTATGGAACACATCATCATGGACATTATAAGTATATAGGGAATCACCAAACTCTGGATTCTATAGAGTTTGGTTTTGTGAAGAGTAGGTCATGCCTGCTCAACTTGGTCAACGACTTTGAGTCAGTCACTAGTGCTGTGGATGAAGGCAAGGTGGTTCATACAGCCTACCTTGATCTGGCCAAGGCCTTTGATACCATTCCCCACTCAGGAATCATAGAAAAACTCACTAAGCTAGGCATCAACCCCTATATCACTAGGTGGGCTGCAAACTGGCTCACAGATAGGAACCCACAGTGTGAAAGTAGCTGACGCCAAGTCAGACTGTTGACCAGTGACGAGTGGAGTCCCACAGGGTTCAGTCCTGGGTCCTCTGCTGTTTGTTATCTACTTCTCTGAAGTCCAGGCCAACATAAAGGGACTCTGGCTGACAAAGTTCACAGATGATTGCAAGTTGGGAGCTATTATTAACTCCCCAAGTGATGTTGACATCCTACAGAAAGGCCTCAATGAGACCAATGACTGGTGCCAGAACTATGGCCTTAAGCTCAATGCCAGAAAATGTGCCATCATCCCCCTTGGGAAAAACTCAGTTCCCTTGAATTACCACATCAATGGTAGTCTACTGAACATAGAAGGCGTTATACGAGATCTAGGAAAGCAGGTTGACAGCAACCTCTCTTTTGACCACCACATTGCCGCTGTGGTCAGAAAGTCCTTCTATGTGGCACATCTCATTACTAAGGGTTTTGCATCCAGGAAGAAAGAGGTCATTGTCTCCTTCTACTCTTCCCTCATTAGGCCAATCATCAAGTACAATGCCCCATTTGGCATGTATCTCACTAGACACCTGCAACAACTGGAGAGGCCACAAAAGTACCTCACAAAGAGGATCCTAGGCCTTAAACACTTGTCCTTTATGGACAGTCTCAAAAAACTCCAACTATTCTCTGTCTCATGTCGCATACTTGGAGGCGATCCCTGCTTGACTTACCAAGCCATGTCTGGCCCAGCTCTGTTAGAAATGCTACATCTAAAGAAATCCTAATCCCTCCACACCGCTCACTCCAGAGACCTCAGCCTCATTACCACAATCAACAGAACATGCTAGAGGGACAGGTTCATAACCCAGCGATTGCCCATGCTATGGAATAGACTTCCCATACATGTCAAGCAGAGCACCTCAATGGCTCTCTTCAAGAGGAATCTTGAGTAGATGGGAAATAGAAAATTCACCCCGGGGATCACTCCAGTGGCTCTTCTCGAGAGAGGCACTAAGAACTAACGTCTGGTGGGACGATGCCAGGGTAATCCAATGAGCTAGGCTTGTAAAGGCTCCAGGCCCATTAGCCTAGCACACACCTATGAACACGCAATTTCATATGGTTAGCACAATGATAATAAGCATTACTATTAGAATTGGATGTATTATCCAGTCTAACAACTTTTTCTTTTGAAGACTATCCTGTAAAAATGTCCCACCAGTTATGAGCTGTATTTTGCAATTGCTGAATATGACTTTATACAGTGATACTCTATAAGTGATTTTAGTGAAAGTATTGACAATGCTTGTGGATATTACTGTAGCCTTGTTTTTTTAAATAAACACTTATGTGTCATAAATGTTAAGCTTTGATTTGTTACTATACATACAAATGAATTGAGGAGCAATTTCTGTGAACAGTTTAAAACTTGGCAAAATTGTCCGTTTACACAGATAGAAAACATGTTTATCCACTTTGCTTTATTAGGTCACTAACACACTGTGAACCATTGTCTGATTTGATTTTTGGCCATCCCCAGTGACAAAAAATATTTTTCATAAAGCTTCTACCGTTGCCTTTGCTGTCATAGTTTTAGTTGGAATTGCCCCTACCCATTTTGAAAAGACATCCAGTACTACTAGTAGGTATCTGTTCCCTCCCTTTTTTGTTGGCAAGGGACCTGCATAATTTATTTGAACTGCATACCATGGCCCATAGACTGGCTCTTCTCATTGTAACTGAGTTGTTTTTTTTACTTTTAGCATTTACCTGCAAACAGGTTATTAATGACATGCATACACAATTGTGAAATTTTATTACAATTAACAAATAGGGTTTCTACAGACTCTCATGTTTTTTTGCTTAGTGCCGCACATGAACGCTTAACAATATGTTTTAGTAACAATAATGTTTTAGAAAAATGCAAGCCACCTGGCCTGGCAACCGGTCTTGTTTCTGACCTTAGAAATTTCAATACCAGTAACATTTTATTTCCCCAACATTTCTTGTAACTACTGATCTCAGCCTGGGAAGATCCTTTTTTTTTCCTTTCTGGGTATTCCACACTCTGCGTAGACCATAGTGCATCCCTTTCCCCCTTCAGCAATTTCTTTGCCTTCAGCCATCTGTTAATATACTTGAAATTTGATATTAGAATGCAGTTGTAAAACACTTAGAATTATAATAAGTATTTGTAATTTGCATGGCTATGAATAAATTTTAAACTTGGGTTTTATTTGTAGTATTATATACTCAGTACAACTTTATATTAGTAATATTACTTTTGTATACCTTTTTTTGCCAGGGTCTCTTCTATTTCTGGTGCTATTATACAATTACAAAAAATTGTGAGAAACAAAAGAGATATTGGCTTAACTAGCACATGCTTAAAACAGATATATTTACATTATTTTTCATTTGCTGTTGTCTGCCTTTTGCTCTTGTGCATTTTAAACAGATGCACTTTAGGTGTAAAGAAAATACATGCATGTCACTATTGTGACTTTATGTCTTTACTGGTTTTAATTACTCTCATTTGATTTTTATGCAGTAGAACTGTTCTGTTATTTGAAATGGTGATTTTGAAAATTACCTAACAGCTTAGGTATGAGAGGCTGTCCCTGTGTGTGTGTCATGAGAATGGCAGTTATGCATCTTACTTTACTGTTTAACTGATAAGTGTCTTGCTTTAACTGAATGAAAGTTACATTAGATCCTGCTGTGTATGCTTTCCATTCTCTAAATTTAGAATAGTATGTTGTAAATTATTTTTTATTAGTGTAGCTAACTGCAAGGTAAGATTTGGAATTCCTCTATCTAACTCTTTACTAACCAGATTCATTTTGTCTTGTAATTCTGCACAGGCTGTCTGATATTTTTCAGTATTCTGTTCTGCTGACTCTAAAGCTGTTATGCACTTATGAAAAAAAATGTTTGTATATCTTGTCTAAACTTTCTGAACTTACTCTGTCTGTCTCTTAGAAGTTTATTAAATTTTTCTGTCAGTTTACCATGAACCTCGTCCCTGTCCTTATCTGTTTTGTACTGTTTAGTGGCTTTCCACTTTTGTCTAACAAGATGTACAGGAGAATCTGTCAATAACTGATTTGACTGCTGTTGTAACTCTGAAATTAACATTTCACGTGGTGGGAGGACATAACTGTTTAACATCTGGAAATAATGCAAGTGTATGACCCTTATCTGGTTGTTTACCATTAATAATGGTCTGAACTGTACTTTTATGACGTTGCACACAGAAAGCAGTTTTATATGACTTGCACAATAAACATTTGCTGTCATACCACAGATTTTTCTCTTTACGATATCAAACGTAATCCATTTATATAATTCCTGAATGTCAACTTGCCCTAATAAGGTTTTATATTTGCTAATATGCTGTTTACACAAATTCTGTAGTCGGTCTAAAATTGACACATTAAAAAAAAAAAAATAACGTGTTTACTATCCTTTTTTACTAGCCTGTTTACTGGCATCCGTACTGTCATGTAACACAAAGCATTTTCTTACCAAAGTCCACAGAAATACAGCTGGCCAATTCTGATTACTGTAGATGGTTGGAAAACTTTTGTAGTTACTTGAAAAACTAGTGAAACGAAGCGACAGCTGCAGATTCGAATCTGAGAATGTACCAACCTGGAGAATTTATGGCACTGCTTACTTCCTGCAAGGCAGTCTCACTCCGGATTCAGATGTCTGAGGAACTGTACTGCTGTGAACCATGAAAATTGAAGTGCTCCTATTCAGGACTCAATCACGTACATAAATGTTAGTTACTGTGCTTTTACTGAAGTGACCTTATACAAGGCACAAGCACCACTCCCCCTGTGTTTGGATACAGGCAAGGCTCACCATTGAAAAATTATTTATTGCCACTGTGCTGATGTTTGTGTTGCAATGACAGTCTTGTTCTTACTGATGCTGCCAAATGCAGCTCTGTGTTGGTGCCTAGTAGAAATAATGGTCTGGGCAGCTTTTGCGTGCTGAAACCAAAGTCTGATTAGCTGCTGCTTTAGTGCCTTGTATAAACAAAGTCTGATTAGCACACACAAACTTTGCAAACTATTAACCTTTTAAACTTTGCACAGTACTATTAAGATAACTTGTCTATATAACAGACGGCACATACAATACTGTACAGTTTGCAGGGTTTACAGTTTCAGATTTACATTTTTCAGACAGTACAGATGATAATCTCCAGTGCTCAGATTTAACAAGAAATCAGATCTAACATCATACACTTTTAATGTCCTTTTTATATGTTCTTCTGTACCATCTGGATCTTGTTCATGAGAACAGTATGTTATTGTTTAATACCTTTGGAATTTGCAGTCTTTTACTTTATTTTCTGATGTCATACATTCTGTTGTTAAGCTAATTTGTGTTCTGTGTCAAGGTGAATTACATGACAGTTCAGTAAGTCAGCCTTGCCTCCAACCCGGTAGGGAGTTACACACAACTAAATGCCTCTTTTTTAAAAGAGTTATTCTGGTCAGCATTCTTCTTCAAGCTGTATCAGTCCCTGAACATTCATGTTACATTACAGATAAATGCCGGTTTTAGCTAAGAACAGTTTAACCCTTTTAATATATATTTCAGCAAACAGCATCCAACTGCCTATATTATCCTACATATATTATAGCAAACAGAAGTGTATATGCATCTAAGTAGCAAACAGGTGCACATACACTATTGTTTTCACCACACACACACACAAACACACACACACACACACACACACACACATTTTTTTCTATGAAACAGAAGTATATATGTCTAAATATATTGTTTTCTATTAAACAGAAGTATATATGTCTAAATATATCTAATACTCATCCCCTTAGCTCGTCTCCACATGAGAATTCTTCAGTGGTTACTTGCGATGCAGTGGTCAATTTTAGAACTTCCAGTGGCACACAAGATAATGATAACTGATTCATGCTAGAAGAATCTTCTGTGGTGGTTTCATTCTCCCCTGGTGGCTCAAGGCTGTCTCTTTATTCCTCCCCAACCACAAGCCACAGTGACCATGGACGCTTCCCAGGTAGGGTGGGCATTATTTGAGGAATACAGTTCAAGTTGTCTGGCATCAACATGAGGCCCGTTTACATTTAAACATCTTGGAGATGCAGGTGGTGCTTTTAGTGTTGCAAGCATTTCAAGATACCCTTCCTCTGGGAATTATATCAGTTCAGCCAGACAACATGTCTGTGGTCTGGTACATAAACAAACAGGGGGAACCAGATCTTATCCCCTTTGTCAAGAAGCCCTGAAGGTTTGGCAATGGGTGACATCTTCCAACCACTTTCTAGTAGCAATGCACATCCCTGGGGGAGCCAATGTAATAGTAGACAAACTGAGCAGAGCCATACTATGGCCCCACAAGTGGTCCTCAGTCAAAAAGTGGTGGAAGAGATCTTCCAAAAATGGGCCAACCTTACTGCGACCTTTTTGCTTCTCCCACAAATGCCAAATGCAGCAACTCCTTTGCCCTGATCCCCCCTCTGGGGGAGACCCCAAGGGATGCGCTTGTTCACAACTGGCCCTCTAAATCCTTTATGCGTTTCTGCCAGTTCTCTAATTCTAAATTTTATGTAGAAAGCAAGTTTGTTGAAGACAACTATAATCCTAATTGCACCCTATTGGCCTTGACAAATTTGGTTACCCTTTCTTCGGCCTCATGTTCAGGATGAACCATGGATTCTGGTCCCTATTCCAGACCTTCTGACTCTCTCATCAGAGATGTTTCATCCCAATCTAAACAACCTCAAGCTGTGTAGTCATCTGGTTAAAACTGACCAATACAAATAATGCTTAAAAAATTAATTAATTAAAAACTTGAAAATATAATGGCAGTGTGGAACAGAATATATGTGTGAAAAAACAGTGTCAAACATCTTATAACAATGTATATACAACAAATTATGACTAATGAATTACCCTCCATACTTTTCAGTTTTAGGATTGGGATAATTGGGGTAATGGGACAGCAGTCATTAAGCCCAGGGGGAGTAAGAGCATCACACATCAAAATCCAGATTAATTCCTTTCTTGACTACAGGATGTTCCTTTATATTGTGTGGTTTATGTGATTACTGCATTTCTGATGAAGTCTTGATGTAAGACGAAAGCGCTTGACTGCTGTTTTTGCTCAATTAATCTTTGGTGGTTGCTACTAGCTCTGTCATTTATACTGGACTTGTGTGCTCCCTGGACCTCCATCAAATGTTGCCATTCCCTGTAACCTGTGTGTTACATAAGAAAGCAGCATCCTTTTTGGTATGTATTCTATTTGCTTTACAGACATTTATTAGTTTCTTTTTCTTCTTTGTTACTTTTTGTTGAACATCTTCCTTCTTTTTCTTTTTTCTTCTGTATGCTCTGAATCCTCAGATTGCTGAATACGTCTATCCAGAATTCCAAATTTATCAGTGGCATTATCTTGTTTCATAGGGGTTGAGTGATCTTTACAGACAACTGACAGTTCCTTTCCTAAATGTGTTCTGTTTGCTCTTTGCCAAACATTATATTTGATGTTGTCAAGCTTCATTCATTCTTGGCTGATGGGTTCAGTTCCGGCCTCTCAGAACTGACTCAGCTGTTATACATAGCTCGTGCCAGCCAAAAACTCTTGAGCTAAGGCTTGACCCACAATGCCTCTCTTCCCATTACCTCAGATCATGTTTGCATAACAGTTAAGATAAATCCAATAATAATTCACAGGACTAGATATTCCCCTTCAGTGGACCCATTCTTGGTTCAACAACCAAGACCTTTTCTGGATAGGCCTGAGTCCCCTTCGGGAATGGCTATCTATTCTTCCAGGAGTCTCTCAGAATTGGATGTAGTCAGATTGGTGGACCAGCTTTTGGCAGCCAGGCATCATCCCACACCTTTACAAACCTCTCTCCCACCCAGAGCTGAGGCTTATTGTCCAAGGACTCCACCAGTTTATTCTCCTTCAACTCCCTTCAAGGTTTGGAGCCCCCCCACTTTGATGCTTCCAGTTGCAGCTACCTCTGTGCCAGAGTCGACTCTGTGGTCTTTGGCTCCTTCTGATCCATTGCACACTCAGGACCATGGTTTGGCTGTTGGTTACGAGATCCTTGGAATGGTTCTGGTTGTTTCCATGGTGCCTTCCCTCTGAGCCATGGCAGTTTCAAACCCTGTCTCGGCTCCTGCTCTGGGTGGCAGCTCATCGGAGTAGGGTGTGACCCCAGTTCTGAGGTTGTCTTTTTCGGTTCTGGGCTCCCATCCCTCTTTGGGTGGGCCTGCCTTCCAGATTATGGAGAGATCTTTGGCCTCAGCAGGCACCACCCTCATTGGAGTGCCATATTTTTGTTTCATCTGCTTTGCAGCTGTTACAATCTACTACATCAGGACAGCAGGCACAAGAGCTGCAGGACACCCTGGTTCAGGGTCCCCCCTCTTCTGAGTCCTCCTCAGAACCTCCCCCTGAGGAGCCACCCCATAAGAGGACATGCAAGCCCTTAGATTCTCCAGAAGAATCAGTCACTGAAGACACAGATTACGATGAAGGGGAAGGTTCCCCATGGTCACCCCAGAATATATGTTTTTACTTGTATATCTGGAAATTGCTTGGAATCATTAAAGGACTTCAGTTTACTCTGTGCACCTGGAAAATTATTTGGAATTATTAAAAGATTTTAGCTCACTCTGCCCTAGTTTCCAGTTATTTCTTTTTTTCATTTTTACCCCTTGAAGATGTCTCCTTTGGAGATATCCTGGAAGTACTAAAACAGAGGGGGTGACTGGAAGTCCTCAAACCCATCCTCTGAGGAATCTGTGTTCTTGAAAGCTTTTCATGCCCTCCCATCTACTTCTTGGGTGACCCCGGACACTGATGACCTAGTTAAGTTGATCATTTAGCAAGTGTGGAAAGCTCCTGACTCCATAGAGCCTATTCCCTGGAGACTGGATAAGACTTTGTCAGCCCCATTGGTCAGAGGGTCTAGCAGTGGATGCCATGGTGGTGGCAGCGGCGGCCACCAAAAAGGAACTTGCCGAGGAGAATTCAACTGTCCATCCTCCTAACTAAGAGTCCCGGATGATGGACAGATTTGGGAAGCGGGTCTTTGCTTCAACAACCTTCGCTATCCTATCCTTGAACTTCTTGGCACACTTTACTAGACTCCAAAGGGATCTGATAAATGAACTTTCAGACACCCTTGCAGGAGCAGTGGCTGACTAGGTTTGGGATAAGGTTGCCGGTCAGCTTGCCAGCCTGGAGTCTATCTCAAATTTGTCCATGCCGCGTATTGCTCATACAGCCGAAGGAATGTGTAGAGCAGCAGGTACAGGTGTTGCCAGTAGGCATCATGCCTGGATGCACTTGTGTGGCTTCGTGGAACCCTTTAAGTCTTCCTTTATCAATGCTTCTGTTGATGGTACTTCCTTGTTTGGCCCGAAAGTTAGAGACACTAGCTAGGTGTGGCAAAGACGGAAAGACCCTTTCTGCTGTGGGTGTTTGTTTTTCCGCTCCGCAACAACCTTATTCCAGGAATTAGAGGAGTGGAAAAATGTTGTTCAAGAAGACCCAAGGGCCTTTTTGTGACACACAAGGTGAGTATTCCCCCGGGGCAGAGGGGGAAACCTTTCTGGAAGACACCCCCCCCCCCCAGTGGCAGAGGGGGTCCATGTAACCAGGACTCCAGAGATTCCTTTCCTGGACAACCCTATCAGCACTCCTGAATGGAGGCCCGATTGCTTACCTCTGAAGGCAGTCAGGGGAAGATTTTCTCTGCCCCATTAAGCCTGGCTTACAGTAACCTCCGATACCTGCGTGCAGAAAATAATTACCAGAGGTTACCACATCCCTTTCAAACCCCAAAAGTGAATTCCTAATGATCCACCCAGTCAGAAGGATCTAGCAGCAGTAGAGATTAAAAAGCTGCTTCAAAAAAGTCATTCAAGTAGTCCCACCAGACCAAATAGGATCTGGATTTTACTCAAGATTATTTTTAGTGCCAAAAAACACAGGGGAGTGGAGACCAATCCTGGCTCTCAGCCTACTGAACAAATTTGTGCAACAGACAAAATTTTGGATGGTCACAGTTCAGTCTATCCTTCCCTTTTTGGAGGAAAATGATTGGATGTGCTGTATAGATCTTCAAGGCATGTATTACCACATAAAAATGGATAACCTCTCCAGAAGATATCTCCACTTCCAGCTAGGAGCCAGTCATTACCAATTCTAAATTCTGCCCTTCGGTCTCACCACAGCCCCCAGGGTGTTCACCAAATGCATGGCAGTAGTAGCAGCTCATTTGAGGCTACAAGTATTCCGGGTGTTTCCATATCTAGATGACTGGCTCCTCACTGCCCCCTCCAGGCATCTACTGCTTTATGCCATAGACTTCGTTCTGCATCTTGCCAAATCACTAGACATTTCAGTCAACAAGGAAAAGTTGCAATTGACACCCATGCAGGATCTGGAGTTTATCAGAGCAAGATTAAATACAGTCTGATGTGTAGCCTCCCTTCCTATCCACATGCTGTTGAAGCTAAGATCGCATGTTCAAGTAATCATTTCCCAAAACAAAGTTCCTGCTCGTCTGGTACTACAGGCTCTAGCGAGGTATCACATGAGGCTGCTTCAATGGCTCTTGGCATCACAGTAGTTGATTCTGACACACCCAGTGTCCCATCCAGTCTTGATAACAAATCACTGCAAAAAGGATTTATCTTGGTGGGTAAAGCCGAAAGAGAATCTGTGGGGTTGTACCTTTTCACCTTCTCAGTCCAAGGCCATAGTAACCACGGATGCTTCCCAGATAGTGTGGGGGGAGGCATTTCCTGGGAAAGACTGCTGAAGGCACTTGGTCCCTGCAAGAGGCCAATTTGCACATCAACGTCTTAGGATTGAGGGCAGTGCTTTTAATGTTGCAAGCATTCCAGTCTGTCCTTCCTTTGGGGACAGTTGCAATCCAATCGGACAACATGTCCGTAGTCTGGTATATCAACAAACAGGGGAGAACCAAGTCCTACCGTCTATGTCAGGAAGCCCTAAGAATTTGGCAATGGGCTATCACTTACAACCACTTTCTGATAGCAGTGCATATCTAGGGGAACTCCAGTGTGATTGTGGACAAACTGAGCTAATGTATTCTCCTCCCTTATGAGTGGCCTCTCAGTCTCAATGTAGCAACGAAGATCTTTCATTAGTGGGGTCAGCCATGCTGTGACCTGTTCACCTCTCCTATAAACCACAAATGCAACAGCTACTTTTCCCTAATCCCCCCTCATGGGGTGTCCCTGAGAGATGCACTTCTTCTTGATTGGCCCCCGGGTCTTCTGTATGCCTTTCCCCCATTCCACTGATCCCCCCAGTTTCTGTGGAAAACTCAACAGTGGAGAAGCAAAATAATTCTCATTGCACCTTACTGGCCCTGTCAAGTGTGGTTCCCCTTCCTTTGGCCTCACTTACTTGGTTCACCACCCGTGGACTCTGGACCCAGCTCCGGACCTACTGTCTCACCCTCAGGGCTTGGTGCATCCCAACCTTCAAAATCTCAAGTTGATGGCTTGGTTTCCCCAATTCCAGGAAATTGCCAGGCAGAATAACTTGTCCTCTCCAGTACAGAAGATATCTTGGCTTCCCATAAACCATTCACTAGGAAGCTTTCCATAAGCAAATGTAAAAGATTTTCAATGTGGGCATGTACAAACTACATAGACCCTTTCTCAGTCAGTTGATAAGGTCCTGGAATATTTAGCTACCTTATTTGAAATTGGGGTCTCTACATCCACAATTAAGGTTCATATGGCTGCCATTTCAAATTTTCATAGTGATTTTGATGACCATTCCTTGATGTCTTATCGTTTATGCAAAATTTTTCTTAAAGGCACTCTACATTTAACCCCCCCCCCATTCAAAGACTCTGTAGTGCCATGGGATTTGACCTTAGTCTTACAATGTCTAGTTCGACAACTATCACATCTGCTAGGTGTCACAAGATTTATGTGTGAATCATACCTATATCATTTTTTACAAAGAAAGAGTATCACTCAGAACCAATCCCACCTTCCTTCCCAAAGTGGTATCAGAGTCTAACCAGTCCATAGACTTGCCAGTCTTCTTCCTAAATTTTGCAAACAAAGGAGAGTAATGTTTACACTTGTTGGATGTCCACAGACAGTTAAGTTTTTACTTGGACAGAACGAAATCTTCTAGAAAATCAGACCAACTATTTCTATCATTTTCAGGATCCAGATTGGGCAAACCTGTATCAAAGGTCACCTTGTCAAAATGGCTTAGAGACTGCATTACCTTTATATACAATCAAAATAGACTGAAACTGGCAACTACAGTTAGAGCTCATCGGTTTCCACTTCAGCGGCCTTTCATTCCAGGGCTTCTATGGAAGACATATGTGCAGTTGCAACTTATTTCCAGGGCTTCTATGGAAGACATATGCGCAGTTGCAAAATGGGCTACTCCAAATACCTTTATCACCCATTACAAATTAGACATAGTTCTCAGGGGAAGAGCATCCTTTGGCTCTAGTGTGCTCAGGAACATCTTTCCTTAGGGCCACTCAGGATCTAAAGTAGCTGGGGACTCTGTACCATCAGTCAAGAATGAATGAAGATTGACAACATCAGATAAAGAAGTTATGTTCTTACTATAACCTTCCATCTGTGTTGTCGATCTTCATTCATTCTTGACATCCCACCCTCCTACCCCCTCCAAAAGACTCCTGGAAGTTTGGACCTAGTCCTGGGCTGTTATACAGTTATACCTTAGACAGGGCTTTCGTATTTTCTTAACTGTTATGCAAACTTGATCTGAGGTATTGGGAAGAGAGGCATTGTGGGTAGAGCTTTAGCTTGAGAGCTTTTGGCCGGCATGAGCTATGTATAACGGCTGAGTCGGTTTCGAGAGGTTTTAACTGAACCCAGCAGTCAAGAATGAATGAAGATCGACAACACAGATGGAACATTATGGTAAGAACATAACTTCTTTTTATCTTGTCAGTCCAGTCATTAGTATATGTAACAACAGATCTGATGTTGTCAATTTTTATTCATTCTGCAACCATTGGGTTCAGATCCGAGGATCGGCTGACACTATAACTTGTGGCCAACTGAAACTCTCAAGCTCCTCCCTACCCATAATTCACCAACCTACATACCTCATTTGCTGCTTTCACATATAGACATGGTTAGCTTACTCTTGAGCATTTCTAGAGATAAGTGATATTTATTCTTAAAACATTTTCTCCCGAAATCTCTCTCTCTATATGTTTATATACTTGAGTATTCTTGTTTACCATTGCTGGTATTTTTTCCTATCTGTAAAACCTTCCTAACTTTCACTTTTGTGCATTCTTATCTCCCCTTTTTCTCCTTACCTTAAAAAAAAAAAAAAAAAAAAAAAAAATATATATATATATATATATATATATATATATATATATATATATATATTTTCCTTTTTTCTTTCTTTTTTTTTTCTGTTAGTTATCCTTTTGCAAGATGTCTGAGAAAGAATTTAAGAAATGTAAAAAAAAAATGTGGCCATAAGCTGTGTTATATCGACACCCATGACCTGTGTGTCTTTTGTTTGGGCCCAAACCATGTTAATATTGATTGTGCGATATGGAAATGTTTTAATCCGCGTGCTTTGGTGGACAGGAGAAACAAATTAATTTTGAAAGGGTTACTTCTAACCTGTTTTTTCAGAAGGCATACTTGAGGCTCATCTCCCAAAACATTTTCTGAGGATGCTCCTAAAAAGTCCCCAAAGAAGTCGGGTTCTTCCACTTCATCTTCTACAGAGCCTCCTCACAAAAAAGCAAGATCGGATCCAAAGCTGTCTGGCTCCAAGATGCCCGCTACACATCCTAAGACTGTTTCAGATCAGAGTTCTTTGGCTCCAAAGATTCTTCCTAGGGTCTGATACTCTGTCAATTAATCCAGTTCCTTCAAGACTTCTGCCTCCCTTCCTCAAGAGAAGGCAGTCACTGTCCATTGTTTCATCTCATTCTTCCAGGAGTCTCATGGAAGCCGAAATGAATAGAATGATGAGGAAGTTCCTGTTGGTGCAAATACAGATGGGAGTTCTCCTGGCTCTGACCCCTTTGGGTCAAGAAGCCTTAGCAAGATCTACCCCTCCAGTAATGGCTCCTTCTCCAATCCAACACTTCGTTTCAGAGTCCTTGGATGTGAGTTTGCCGAGATCATCTGGTTCAGAGCCGACAATACTACAGGTGTTCTCAGAACTACCCGCAGTCAGCCTGAATTCCAAAGTCGAGGTCCGGCGTCGGTTGCTGTCGCCTCCTCCCTGATGTCGGTGAGCCAGGGGTATAAAAGATGCAGCCGACGCCATTTTCTTCAGTCTTTCTTGCCGCGCGGTGCCCGAAGCATAAGCAGTTTGCAAGTGCCGGTCGGCCGACTCCTGAGATTTTCAAGTTCGAATTTCAGATCCGAAGTCTTCACTAAATGCTAAGTACCCTGTTGGGTAAACTTTTTTCTTGCTCCAGACCGATGTCAGAAAAAGTTAATAATTATATTTCTTGTGGGAAGCAAATACCTCATAAGGATTTTCATTCTAACTGCATTCCTTGCCTAGGCCCTGACCACGACATTGCTAATTGTCAGTTTTGTGCTAGATTTAACCAGTGCACTATTAAGCGTCGGTACGATTTTGTATTTCATTACTTTGGCCGAAGATTTAATTATATAATGCTGTTGGAACAACTGACTACCAGAGTTTACAAAAATGCAAAGAAAAAGAGAAGGACAGGCATCCGAGGTCCAAAACCGACGAGGCTTCTTCTAGGCCAGTCGCCGGTTCGCCAGTTCTCAGTGAGGCGCTTTTGCAGCCCCTGACGACCGCTACTTTAGAGTCACAGGCCAATACCAACTCCCACGTGGAGTCAACCAGGCCTACAGAAACTGAAGGTATTGGACCTTCGGAAACCATTCCCTCAGATGGGTCCAGAGCCGCTGAGCAGGCATCGGCTTCTGAGGGCGTCTTCAGGCCTACACAATTATATGTTAAAACTACTTCATCTTCAAAGGCAAAGACTAAAGCAGCTTTAAAGACAAAGAAACAAGTACAACAGCCCCATGGACAGGCCTCCATGCCTAAAAAACAGATGCCCAAAATGGCCGAAGACCTGATTACTTTGATCAGGGGTTCTCATCCCCCTCCTGACAAGAGGCCTAGGCAAGAGGTAGAATATGAATCTTCAGATCAGGTTTCCATTTCATCTGATTCCTCTTCTGATCAGGAATACACTCTTCCTCCTTATGATGATTCTGATGCTGAAGAATCTATCCCTTCAGTTTCTCCTCCTGAGGATTATTCTTTTAGGGAAACACTGCATACCATGAGGGAGCATTTCCACTGGGAGAGCCAAGATTATTCAGAATCTAAGAAAAGGCTCAGAGACTTTCTTTTACTGCCTCAGCACAGGCCCCTTGGCTATTCCACCTGTGCTAGACATTGTAGATGATGTATTTTCAGAGTCCAGTCTGACTCCTGACTCCTTACCCTCCAGCTCCTGTTAAGCCAGACAGGATACTACAGGGTTCCGGACTCCCACAATTTTATTTTTAAAAACCCTGTTGCTTACCCAGAAACTATCTCTCAAGGTCCCAAGGGGGTCAAGGCATCCACTGCAAAAAACCCTACTCCCTCTGACAGAGATTCCAGGGCACTGGACAGATGGGGAAAAAAGATTTACACTTCTGCTACCTTGGCTATAAGGGCTTAAAATTGTCAGTTTCATATGCTTAAATATCAGCAACACATTATGTCACTGCTTAAACAGAAAATGTTGACAAATTCTGAATGTACAGAAAATAAAGAAATGCAAGATTTATTGCATACATCCGAACAAGTTGGAAAGCATACTTTACAATATGGTTTTGATTCTTTGGAGGCCTCCTGCAGAGCTGCTGTTACAGGTTCTGTCATTAGGAGGCATGCTTGGTTAAAGGAACAGAATCTGCCTGATCATGTTAAAGCAAAATTATTAGATGCTCCATTACAACATGATACCTTGTTTGGTGTTAAAGCTGAAGAGGTGTTGAAGAAAATGGAGGACAAAGCCAAATCTATGCAAACAGTCAAGGATTTCTTACAGGTACAGCCTCCATGATTTAGCAGACACTGGCCTACAAAGAATTGGTCCTTTCCAGTGTCAGACAGGCCACAAAGAGGAAGATACAGACACCCTAGAGGCAGATCCCAGCCCCAAGGCTCATACAGGTCTAAACAATGGGGTGCTTCTACCTCCAAAAGCGGAGAAGACAAATCACAGCCGTACAGAAAGCAGTCCCAATGACTTCCCCCTGCCAGCGCCAAGCACTTATCTTCTGGCAGCTCCTTTAGGGGGAAAACTAGCACTTTTTTCTCAAATCTGGCACCTAATCACCCAGGACAAATGGGTCCTGAACATAGTGTCACAATGTTACAGGTTCCACTTTCACACCTTGCCAAGGGCAAACGGTATGCCAGACCTGCCAAAAAAATCAATGGGCAGAGGCACAGAAACAAGTTTCATCCCTCATGGACATGAGGGCCATTTAGCAAGTACCACAGCAAGAACAGGGACAAGGATTTTACTCAAGACTTTTTTTGGTGCCCAGAAAGGACAAGCCTGGAGGCCAATACTGGACCTATCTATTCTAAACACATACCTGGATTGTCCAAAATTCAAAATGTTGACTCTGCAGCAGCTTCTGCCCATGCTGGGCAAGAAGGCTTGGCTTGTAACTTTAGACCTAAAAGAGGCATACCTGCATGTCCCAATCAGACAATCATGCAGAAAATACCTCAGATTCATAGCTGGCTCAATGCACTACCAATTCTCTGCACTGCCCTTTGGCTTATCTACTGCGCCCAGAGTCTTCACAAAATGCCTGGCACCAGTAATTGCATTTTGCAGACCAAGTGGAATACAAATATATTCTTACCTGGACGACTGCAGTATTCAAGCAGAGAACAAGGACATACTACTACAGCATCTGGCATTTGTAAAATGATTATTAACATGCCTAGGGTACATAGTAAACGAAAATAAATAAAAACTTGTACCCTCTCAAGAGATAATATTCCTGGGTGCAAGCTTAAATACAACTGCCCAGATGGCTTATCTCACGCCAGACAAACAAAGGCATCTGACTACTTATTTCAAAAAGTTGGCAACAAACACCCAGTTAACTGCAAGAAAAATTCTGCAGCCTTTGGGCTTCATGGCATCCTGCATTCTGCTAATTCCATATGCAAGACTGCATATGAGGAAACTACAATGTTATCAAAAAAGTGTTTGGACTTAACATTGCCACAGCCTGGAAACAATAATTACACTCATTCCCTGCCTGCAACAGGAATTTCGATGGTGGGCAAAGGCCTGTCACCACAACAAGGGGTAACCATTCACCATACCCCCAGCCAGGCAGACATTGACAACAGATGCATCGGATTATGCCTGGGGGGCCCACATGGCAGGAAGATGTATTCAGGGCTCATGGTCCGCAATCCAAATGCATCTACATATCAATCAAAAAGAGATGCTAGCTGTTCAAAATGCCCTGACAGCCTTCATGGACCTACTTCATTCAGGACAACTACTGATTAAGACGGACAATACTACAGTCATGTGGTACATAAACAAGCAGGGAGGCACACATTCCTACCCCATTTACAGACTAGCCATGACTTTGTGGGACACAGCATTGACTTACCAAGTACATCTACAAGCACAATTCCTGCCAGGAAAGATAAATACTCTGGCAGATGAACTAAGCAGAAACCTCATGGATCCCCACGAGTGGAAATTGGATCCACAAGTCTTCAACATGATAACAAGGAATTGGGGATGCCCGGACATAGATCTATTTCCTCCCCTCACAACTGCCAACTACAGAGATTCTGCACAAGGACTTATCACAAGCAAGCATGGAAAGTGGATGCTCTATCTTTCAGCTGGAAAAACTTAACAGTATATGCCTTTCCCCCACTGCCTCTCCTCCTCAAGGTACTCCTAAAGGTCAGACAAGAGAAGCCAAAAATGATACTGATTGCCCCAGACTGGCCCCACCAGCATTGGTACCCAATTCTAAGGAACTTGACTCAATGCCCAGCATGGACATTACCTCAAATTCCTCACTTACTGACCCAACAAAACAATCAGATCCTGCACAGCCAACTCAGGACCTTAAATCTGGCAGCATGGCAGATAATGTAGCTTTTCAAAACATACCTCTCTCTAAAGTGGTGATGGATGTTATCTTGGGGGCCAGGAGGCCCAGTACCAGAAAATGGAAGAGATTCTGTGCTTGGAACCAGGCAGAAGGAATTGACATGATTGTTGCAAATATCCCTCAGATTTTGCAATACTTAACTGCGATGCTGGACAAAGGCCTATCCTTTTCATCAATTAAGATTCATGCCTCTGCCATTTCAGCTCATTACAATACAGAGCCACCTATTTTTTCTCATGCTTTATTAAGGCAGTACCTCAGAGGAGCCAAAAACTTATGGCCTCCAAGGAGATCACCAATATCTGCATGGGACCTCAATTATGTCTTGGAAAAACTCACTCTGCCTCCTTTTGAGCCAGCCACTACAGCTGATATAAAATTTTTATCATGGAAAACAGCTCTGCTCCTAGCAATAACCTCTGCAAGACGAGTCTCAGAGCTACAGGCACTCATGGCTGTGGAACCTTTTTATCATTTTCCATCCAGATAGGGTTTCTCTAAGGACAAACCCCACATTTATGCCTAAGGTAGTGTCCAGTGTGGCCCTCAACCAAACCATTCATTTGCCTACCTTTTATCCAAACCCACAGAATAAGGGTGAGAAACTTCTGCATTCATTGGACATACACAGACAACTGCGCTTCTACTTGGACAGAACCAAAGCTTTCAGAAAGACTGAGAAATTACTGGTATCATATGCTGCAGGATCACAAGGAAAGGCTATCTCAAAGCAGACTATTTCAAAGTGAATAGGTCAATGCATTCGTTTATGCTATTCTCAACATAGCAAGTCAGTGCCTAAGGGCATTAGGCCACATTTAACCAGAGCAGCAGCCACTTCAGCAGCCTTCCTCAGAGGAGTGCCAACCAAAGACATTTTAGAGGCTGCAACCTGGAGTTCAGTGCACACTTTTACAAAGCACTACCACTTACCACTCTACTCCAAATCCAGGGCAGGTTTTGCCACTGCAGTCCTGCAGGGCCTCATAGCCACTCCTAATTCTATTTAGTTCCAGCCTCCCAACCTTAGCTTTGGGATTCAACCCAATTGTAATGACTGCAACAGTGAAACACGATGAACATAGTACAGTTGTGTACCTACCATAAATGTAGATGTTCGAGTGTATTCACTGTTGCAGTCCAAGTTACCCACCCACTATCCCCCTTATCTTTGCTGGACCTTATCTGTACTTCTCTATTCTATACAACCTATGTGGTGTATTTGTTTGTAGATGAAGGAAACTTGTTACTTGGTGCATGCATGCTTTATAGACATATTTTTAGCCTACCCTTTTTGGGAGCACCTGACATGTGGGGCAAGAAAAACTGAAGAAAATGGCATTGGCTGCATCTTTTATAGCCCTGGCACACTGACGTCAGGGAGGAGGTGACAGCAACCGACGCCGGACCTAGACTTTGGAATTCAGGCCGACTGTGGGTAGCCTGCCAACAGGATAACCCAATTGTAATGACTGCAACAGTGAATACACTCGAACATCTACATTTATGGTAGGTACACAACTGTACTTTTCTCTGAGTGAACCAGCTCCAACGAGTTTGTGGCTTTTGGATCCGTAGCTTCCCGGTTGGATCTGAGGTATTGGAGTCTACGTTGAAGTTTTCAGAGCTGTCTATACCCTCAGAGCCTCCACCTTCTTCAGTTCAGCTCTGGTTTCTGCCTTGGGTGAATTGCATTTTGGGCAGACTGAGCTGGTGGGACAGAAGCATGGCTTATCAGTTTCATCAGCTTTCTTCTCCCTGGGACAGTTTGCCTTTGAGGTAGTGAAGAGAATGTTCTCTGCTTTGGCAGGACAGAGGGTCTCTCCCCCCTCAGATCTGCCTTCTATGTCCCATGTGTATTTTCACCAAGAGCCTTTACATTCAAATCTACAATAACAGTCAGTCCAAACCCTCCAGACTATCCAGCAGGTCATTACCCTCTCTTTCGACACTTCCCCAGAACATCCCACCAAGGAAGTACCCCAGTAGAGGAAGCGCAAAAGGAGACACTTAGATTCCCCTCAGAAATCTATCACAGAAGACACAGATTTCGATGAGGGGGAAGATTCGCCCAGATCACCACCCAAAGTCGTCTCATTTGAAGACATTCTGGAGATCTTCAAGCAGCCTGGTGGCTGGCCCTCCCAAAATCCTTTCCAGGGGAATGAGTGTTTCTGGAAGCATTTGGATCTGGCCCATCTACCTCCTGGGTAACTATGCCCACTGATGTGCTCATTGATTTGATCTGTCAGAGGGCATGGAAAGAACCTGATGCGGTTGAACCCATCCCCAGGAGACCAGACCTAATTCTGGCACCTCCGAGAGGAAAGGAACACTGGAGCAAGGGAATGCCTGTAAATGCTATAGGGTCATGGCAGAACAAAGTTCCAATGTCCACCCCGTTAACAGAGAGTCCAGGGCTTTGGACAGATTTGGGAAGCATGTCTGTGCTTCAGCAACCATTGCTATTAGGTCACTGAACTACTTGGCACATTTTACAAGGTTACAAAGAGATTTGATTAATGAGTTGCCAGAAACTCTTTCAGGGTCCACTACTGCAGAGGCTTAAGCTACGCTAGCCTCAAAGTTGTCAACCCTTTAATCCATCTCAAACTCGTCCATGAGCCTTATTTCTTATGCAGCTGAGGATACCTCAAGGGTGGCAGGTTCAGGCATCTAAGTAAGGAGATATGCTTGGATGCATTTGTGTGATTTTTGTGGAGCCCTTCAAGTCTTCTTTCATCAATGCTCCCTTTGAAGAATCTTCCTTGTTTGGCCCAAAAGTGAAGGACACACTTTTCAAGCACGAGAAGGATGGAAAGACTTCCTCTGCTGTAGGAGTATGTTTTCTGACCCCCCCCCCCCAAACGACCTTTTCTGGTACCAACATGGGGAATTAAAGATGTGGTTCAAAAATCTCAGGGTCCTTTCCAAGATCTACGTGGAGATGGTTCACCCAGAGGCAGAAGGGGGAACAATAATGGAAGATGCCACCCACACTGCAGAGGAGGTTCGCAAAACCAAGGATCTAGAGATTTCTTCTCTGACCGACCCTACCAGCACTCCTGAAAGGAGGCCTGATTGCCTCGCTCTGGAGGCCGTTAGGGGTTGCTTATCTCTTCATCAGAGAGCCTGGTTGGATATCTCAAAAGACACTTGGGTGCAGAGAATTATTTTCAGTGGTTATATAATTCCCTTTTCTCTTTCACTTCCATCATCTCTAAAGCTTCTGATGTTCCACCCAATCAGAGAAAAGCAGTGGCACTAGAGATACAAAAGCTGCTACACAAAAGAGTCATCCAAGAAGTCCCACCAGACCAGAAAGGATTTGGAACATATTCAAGATTATTTTAGTGCCATTGAAAAAAGGGGACTGGAGACCAATTCAGGATCTCAGCAACTTGAACAAATCAGTTCAACATTCAGAGTTTTGGATGGTTATGGTTCATTCCATACTGCCTTTTCTAGGCAGGAACGATAGGATGTGCTTGACAGACCTTCAAGATGTGTACTATCACATAACAATGAACAGGCGGTCCAGAAGGTTCTTACGCTTCTGAGAGCCAGTCATTACCAGTTCAGAGCCCTGCCCTTTGGTCTCACCACAGTCCCCAGGGTGTTCACTAAATGCATGGCAGTGGTGGTAGCTCACTTGAGGCTGCAGGGATTCCGGGTGTTCCTGTATTTAGACTGGCTCATTACTGTTCCGACCAGGCATCTACTCATAATTGCAAGAAACCAGGTACCCCAAACTTGCTCCCTTCTGGGAATTACAATAAACAACTCTCAGCTGCATCTATCACAAACACTGTAATTCATAGGAGCACTTTTCAGTATTGTATCTGCGATAGCCTTACTTCCCTTGAACAGAGTTTAAACTTTAAGATCCAAAGTCTCAAAAATTATTCACAATATCAAACTTTCAGCTCAACTAATTCTTTAAGCCTTGGGGTTTATGTCAGTAGCCATAATTTTTCTTCCCCTGGCAAGATATCATACGAGAATTCTTCAGTGGATCCCAATAATGTCAGTTCAAATAAGGACCACACAGACATGCAAGAAGTACCTTTGTTGGTGGATAAAATCAGATCAGTTTTTATATTATAGCCATATTGACCACAGACACTTCCCAGACTGGGTGGGTGGGGGGGCACTTCCTGTGAAAAACAGTCCAAGGCATTTGGTTGCCCAAAGAGGCCAATTTGCATATAAATGTCCTTGAGATGAGAGCAGTGCTTTTAGGATTGCAAGCTTTTCAGGATGCTCTGCCTCTGGGAACAGCTGCAGTCCAAACGGACAATATGTCAGTAGTTTGGTACATCAGCAAACAAGGAGGAGTAAGGTCTTATCCTTTGTGTTGGGAAGCCCTCAGAGTGTGGCAATGGGTAATCTCATCCAGTCGCTTACTGTTAGCAGTGCACATTCTGAGAAGTCTAACGTGATAGCAGACAAATTCAGCAGGTCCATTCTTCTACCTCAGGAGTGGTCTCTCATCAAAAGAATGACACAGTCGATTTTCTGTCATTGTGCCAGCCTTGTTGTGATTTTTTGGAGTCTCCCCTAAATAACAAATTCAGCAGGTTCTGTACCCTAATACGTCCAATGAGGAGTTACCGAGGGATGCTGTGCTCCATGACTGGCCCTCTGGTCTTCATTATGTTTATCCGCCAACCCCATTGGTTTCCATATTCCTACAAAAAGCCACAAGGTTGAAGAGCAAAGTCATCTTCATTGCACCTTACTAGCCTCAACAGGTTTGGTTCCCATTCCTTTGACCTCATCTAATTTACCCACCTTGGATTCTGGATCCAAGTCCAGATCTTCTGTCTCGCCTGATAGGCATGGTTCACCCAGATATCTGAAATCTAAAGCTGATAGTGTGGTTTCTCCACTTCCATTAATAGCCAGACAAACTATGCTGTCATCTCCTGTCCATCATATACTTTTGTCTTCCCATAAAGCATCCACTAGGAAAATCTACAGGAGGAAGAGGCAGAGTTTTTTTTGTTGGGCACATTAAAAAATATCGATCCGTTTTCAGCCCTTGCGCAAAATGTATAAGAATTTTTGGCAGAAATTTTTACTGAGGGAGCTAGCTTCTCTACCATTAAAGTTCAATTGGCAGAAGTCTCTAACTTTCATATAGGAGTTGACAATTCTTCTCTAGCTACTACTAAAATATGTAAGGCCTTTCTAAGGGGTACTGTTTTAGTTAGACTACCAGATAAAGATACTACCCCTCCATGGGACTTGATCCTTGTTCTGCATTCCCCCCTTTGAACCAGCTGGTAAACATGATCCTAAATTTTTGACCCTGAAGACCGTATTTCTAGTGGCTGTTACCTCTGCCAGGAGAATTCCAGAACTAAGTGATGTGAAGTTGTTCTATCTCGCCGTTCATTCTTACTGATGGATTCGGAGCTAATCCCTCGGCTCCAAGAGGCCAAGTCCCTATCCCATGATGCATCTTGAGTTACCTCAGATTTAGTTTGCCACTGCAACTGATCGGAGGTTCTTGCTAGCTCAGGCCAGTAAAAACATTAATACTTTTCTATTTCTAAAAATTATTGGAAATTTATTGTTAAAATAGTTAGATATTTAGGTTAGATAAGCTCTTAAAAACTTTATCTGCAGTGTTCCCTTCCCTTGTGTGCTTTTTCATAGCTATATATTTGGCCTCGTTTTTCTTCATAGGCCTATTTAAATTTTCTGACTAGAAATTATTTATTCAGTGACCTTTTTGTCACATTTATTTTATTTATTTATTTTATTTTATTTGCATTTGTTTAACCAGGATAGTCCATTGGGCTCAAGAACCCGTTTTCAATGGAGTCCTGGGGAGAAAAGCTCCACATACATAATTAACAGAGAATGAGGATAAACATAGACATTACATGGGGTTCAACATGAGAAAAGTAACAAGTACAGGGGAAATACATATACATTTGATGGGGTAAAACATAATACAATGTACATAATAAATCGTGTAGAAAACAGCTGAGACAAGGCAATAAGAGTTACACCAAATTAAAAAACAAAAATATGCTGCCTGGTGTTCTTATAGTCAGAGTAGTCAGAGCTGAAAGAGTTTCAAGATGAAATAGTAGGTTATGAAGGGTGAGAGCAGGAGCATTGCCATGAGGAAGATAGATAAGAGTGGAGTGATTTTTTGAAGGATGGGAGGCTTGTGATAGTACGAATAGAGGGAGGAAGGGAGTTCCATGAGCGTGCTAGAGAGAAGGACAGGAGGTTTTGTCCCGGAGGGTGGTGGGGTCTGTGTATTTCTATGAGGTTTTGATTGTTTGATCTTAGCTGTCTTTGTGTGTGGTGGATTTTAAAGGTAGAAGAGAGTATATTTTCTTAGCATAGTATTTTATAATTCTTAAAGTTAACTTGCTTATCAATATTATCTGCTTTGTTAATTTCTGTGTGTGTGCTTGTTAGCCTTAATTTGAGGGCTTGTGTGCATATATTTAGCCTGACGTTCATCGTGTTTCACTGTTGCAGTCATTACACTTGGGTTATCTTACTGGCAGGCGGCCCGTAGTCAGCCCGAGTTCCAAAGTCTTGGTCCGGCGTCGGTTGCTGTCGCCTCTTCCCTGACGTCAGTGCGCCAGGGGTATAAAAGTTGCAACCGACGCCATTTTCTTCAGTATTTCTTGCCGTGCGGTGCCCGAAGCATAAGCAGTTCGCAAGTGCCGGTCGGCCGACTCCTGAGATTTTCAAAATTGAATTTCAGAACCGAAGTCTTCAATAAAGCTAAGTACCCCGTTGGGGAAACTTTTTCTTGCTCCAGACCGATGTCAGTAAAAGTTAATAATTGTATTTCTTGTGAGAAGCAAATACCCCATAAGGACTTCCACTCTTACTGCATTCCTTGCCTAGGCCCTGACCACGACGTCACTAGTTGTCGGTTTTGTGCTAGATTTAATAAACACACTATTAAACGTCGATTTGATTTTGCTTTACATTATTTTGGACGACGATTTAATTACATTATGCTGTCGGAACATCCGACGACCGGAATGTATAAAAATCGTAAAGACAAAGAAAAAGACAGGCATCCGAGGTCCAAAACCGACAACGAAGACTCTTCTAGGCCAGTCGCTGGTTCTCAGTGAGGCACGTTCGCAGCCCCTGACACCCGCTACCTCAGAGCCACAGGTCGCAACCGACTGCCACATGGAGACACCGAGGCCTGTGGAAACTCAAGGTATTGGGCCTATGGAAAATATACCCTCAGATGGGTCCGGAGCCACTGAGCAGGCACCGGCTTCTGAGGGTGTTTTCAGACCTTCACAGCTTACAATTAAAGCTACTACAGCAGCAAAGGCAAAGTCAAAAACACCATTAAAGACAAAGAAACAAGTGCAGCATTCTCCAGAACAGTCATCCATGCCTAAGAAACAGAGGCTTAAAATGGCTGAAGACCTTATTACTTTAATCAGGGGTTTCCACCCCCCTCCTGACAAAAGGCCTAGGCAAGACACTGATTATGATTCCTCTGATCAGGTTTCCATTTCCTCTGAGTCTTCCTCTGACCAGGGCTATTCTGTCCCTCCATATGAGGACTCTGATGCTGAAGAGTCCATTCCTTCAGCCTCTCCGCCTGAGGATTACTCTTTTGGGGAAACCCTGCACACCATGAGGGAACATTTCCATTGGGAGAGCCAGGATTACTCAGAATCCAAGAAAAGGCTTAGAGATTTCCTTCTATTGCCTCAGCACAGGCCCGTGGCTAATCCCCCCTGTGCTTGATATTGTTGATTATGTTTTTTCTGAATCCAGTCCGTCTCCAGATTCTTTACCCCCTGCACCAGTAAAGCCAGACAGGTACTACAGGGTCCCTGACTCTCATAAATTTCTTTACAAAAACCCTGCTGCGGACCCAGAAACTGTCTCTCAGGGTCTAAAAGGGGTTAAAGCTTCCACCTCCAAAAATCCTGTCCCCTGAGATAGGGATTCCAGAGCTCTGGACAGATGGGGGAAAAAAGTTTACACTTCTGCTACTTTAGCTGTAAGATCTTTAAACTGTCAGTTTCACATGCTTAAATATCAGCAGTATCTCATGTCATTGTTAAAGCAGAAAATGGTTACAAATACAGAAGGTCCTGACTGTAAAGAAATGCAGGATTTATTGCATGCAGTTGAACAAGTGGGAAAGCATACTCTGCAATGTGGTTTTGATTCATTAGAGGCTTCTTGTAGAGCCACAGTTACAGGCTCAGTTATTCGAAGGCATGCTTGGTTGAAAGAACAAAGTTTACCTGACCATGTTAAAATGAAATTATTGGATGCTCCACTACAGCATGATACTTTGGTGTTAAGGCAGAAGAGGTCTTAAAGAAAATGGAGGATAAAGCAAAGTCAATGCAAACTGTGAAAGATTTCTTACAGGTTCAGCCACCTAGATTTAGCAGAAACTGGCCTTCAAAAAATTGGTCCTTTCCAGTGTCAGACAGGCCACAAAGAGGCAGATATAGATGCCCAAGAGGCAGATCTCAGCCCCAAGGCTCCTACAGACCTAAACAATGGGGTTCTTCAACTCCCAAAGGAGGAGAAGACAAATCACAACCTTATAGAAAGCAGTCACAATGACTTCCCTCTGCAAATGCCAAGCACTTACCAGTTGACAGCACCCCTAGGGGGAAAGCTAGCACTTTTCTCAAAAAATTGGCACATGATCACCCAAGACCAATGGGTGTTGAATAGTTTCTCATGGGTACAGGTTCCACTTCCACACACTTCCAAAACCAAACATTATGCCAAACCTGCCTCTAAACCAATGGGCAGAGGCACAAAAACAGATTGCAGCTCTTATGGATATGGGAGCTATTCAAAATGTTCCACAAGAAGAACAGGGCCAAGGATTTTACTCACGACGTTTCCTAGTTCCCAGAAAGGACAAAGCATGGAGACCAGTACTGGACCTCTCAATCCTAAATACTTTCCTGGATGTTCCAAAATTCAAAATGTTAACACTACAACAACTCTTGCCAATGCTGGGCAAAGAGACTTGGCTAGTTACTTTGGATATCAAGGAGGCATACCTGTACATCCCAATCAGACAAACGTGCAGAAGATACCTCAGATTTATAGCAGGCTCAATGCATTATCAATTCTCTGCACTGCCCTTTGGCTTATCTACTGCGCCCAGGGTCTTCAGAAAATACCTGGCACCAGTAATTGCATTTTGCAGGCAAAATGGAATTCAAATATATCCGTACTTGGACGACTGCCTTATTCAAGCAGAGAGCAAGGACATTACTCTAAAGCACTTGGAGTTTGTAAAAAGATTACTAATTTGCCTAGGGTACATAGTAAACGAAAAGAAATCAAAACTAGTGCTCTCTCAAGAGATAATATTCCTGGGTGCAAGCTTGAATACAACTACCCAGATGGCTTATCTCACACCAGACAAACAAAGGCAGCTGGCTGATTACTTTCAAATGATGGCAACAAAGACCCAGCTCCCTGCAAGAAAAATTCTGCAGGCCCTGGGTTTCATGGCATCTTGCATTCTACTAATTCCATATGCCAAACTGCATATGAGGAAACTACAGTGGTATCCAAAAAGTGTTTGGACTCAGCATTGTCACAGCCTAGAGACAATCATAACCTTGATTCCCTGCCTACAACAGGAATTCCGATGGTGGTCACAGGCCTGTCACCACAACAAGGGACAGTCTTTCACCTTACCTACAGCCAGGCAGACAATAACAACAGATGCATCGGATTACGCCTGGGGAGCAGATATGGCAGGAAAATGTATTCAGGGCACGTGGCCCAAGGAACAACTGCATCTCCACATCAATCAAAAAGAGATGCTAGCTGTACAGAATGCCCTGACAGCCTTCAAGGACCTAATACATCCATGAAAATTATTAATAAAGACGAACAATACCACAGTTATGTGGTACATAAACAAGCAAGGGGGCACACATTCCTACCCCCTATGCAGACAAGCCATGACTTTATGGAACACAGCATTGACTTACCAGGTACATCTGCAAGCACAATTCCTGCCAGGAACAAAAAATACACTGGCAGACGAACTAAGCAGAAATCTCATGGATTCTCACGAATGGAAGCTAAATCCACAAGTGTTCAACATGATAACAAGGGAATGGGGACGCCCAGACATAGATCTATTTGCCTCCCCTCACAATTACCAATTACAGAAATTTTGCACAAGGACTTGTCATTCTCAAGCATGGAAAGTGGATGCTCTATCTTTCAACTGGAAAAATCTTGACAGTCTATGCCTTCCCTCCGATGCCTCTTCTCACCAAGGTGCTTCTAAATGTCAGACAAGAGAGGCCAAAAATGATCCTGATTGTACCAGACTGGCCACGCCAGCACTGGTACCCACTCCTAAAGATTTTATCCCAAGGCCCACCTTGGCCTCTACGTCAAATCCCTCATCTTCTGACACAGCAAAACAATCAGATTCTGTGCGGTCAACTCAGAACCTTAAACCTGGCAGCATGGCAGATAATGTAGCCACTCAGACTGCACCTCTCTCTAAAGCTGTTATGGATGTAATTTTGGAAGCCAGGAGACCCAGCACTAGGAAATCTTATGTGGAAAAATGGAAGAGATTCTGTGCTTGGAACCAGGCACAAGGACTCGACCCACTGGTCCCTAATATGCCTCAGATTTTACAATACCTGACTGAGATGTTGGACAAAGGCCTATCTTTTTCTTCTATTAAAATCCATGCCTCTGCCATTTCAGCTCATTACAATACAGATCCTCCAATTTTTTCACATCCTCTACTACGACAATACCTCAGAGGAGCAAAGAATATAAGACCCCCTAGGAGAGCACCAGTGCCTACTTGGGACCTCAAGTTTATTTTAGAAAAACTAACACTACCTCCTTTTGAACCAGCCAGTACAGCTGATCTAAAATTCTTGTCATGGAAAACTGCTCTGCTCCTAGCAATAACTTCAGCAAGAAGAATTTCAGAGTTATAGGCATTGATGGCTGTGGAACCTTTCCTCATTTTTCACCAGGACAGGGTTTCTCTAAGGACGAACCCAACATTTATACCAAAAGTGGTATTCATTTGCCTACTTTCTACCCAAATCCCCAGAATAAAGGGGAAAGACTTCTGCACTATTTGGATATTCACAGGCAGCTACGTTTTTACTTGGACAAAATAAAAGCTTTCAGAAAAACTGAGCAACTGTTTGTAGCATATGCTGCAGGATCACAAGGAAAACCTGTTACAAAGCAGACACTCTCCAAATGGATAGGACACTGCATCCGCTTCTTTTATGCACAACATGGCAAATCTGTGCCTAAGGGCATTAGGCCTCATTCTACCAGAGCAGCAGCCACTTCATCAGCTTTCCTCAGAGGGGTACCAACCAAAGACATATTAGAAGCTGCAACCTGGAGCTCAGTGCACAATTTTACCAAGCACTACCACCTACCTCTCTACTCCATATCCAGAGCAGGCTTTGCCACTGCAGTTCTGCAGGGCTTGTTAGCCTCTCCTAATCCAATCTAGACCCAGACACCCTACCTAAGCTTTGGGATTCTACCCAAGTGTAATGACTGCAACAGTGAAACACGATGAACATAGTACAGTTGTGTACCTACCATAAATGTAGATGTTCGAGTGTATTCACTGTTGCAGTCCTGGTTACCCACCCCATCCCCCTCTTTGCTGGGACTATTCTGTACTTCTCAACTCTATACAACCTATGTGGTGTATTTGCTTTTAGAAGAAGAAAATGTTTTTAGTGATATATGCATGGTTGTTTGGCATATTTTTATCTTTACAGCCTTCATATCTGGGGGCACCTGACATCTGGGGCAAGAAAAACTGAAGAAAATGGCATCGGTTGCAACTTTTATACCCCTGGCATACTGACATCAGGGAAGAGGCGACAGCAACTGACACCGGACCAAGACTTTGGAACTCGGGCCAACTATGGGCCGCCTGCCAGCAGGATAACCCAAGTGTAATGACTGCAACAGTGAATACACTCGAACATCTACATTTATGGTAGGTACACAACTGTACTTTTTTATTAGAAGGCTTATTAATAGTTGTAGTTAGCCTTAGTTTAAAGGGCTTGTGTGTGTGTGCTTATAGTTAGCCTTTTTTTCATTAGAAGGCTAATTTATATTTGCTGTTGTTGGGTGTGTCCATTTCTGTCATGGCTGATGACAAGGACAAACACCGTAAGTCAGGGTTTAAAAAATGCCCTAAATGTGCGCAGAAGATGTCTGTTACTGACTACCATGTTAATTGTGTCTACTACTTAGGTGCCTTGCACTTACAAGAAACATGTTGCATATGCCATTCCTTTTCCTCTTGGGTCCTCCAAGAGAGAAAGAGGAAGCTCATTGACAGAGGTTTGTTGAAACCTTCTTTCCAGGAGGCTTTGAGTGACCAGGATGGATCTACTAAGTCCTCAAAGTCCTCCAAGACTTCTGTGGATTCGAAAAAGTCAAAAGAGTCTGTGACATTGGCTCCACAGGTCTCGGAGCCGACTGTCTTTTCTTTTTGAACTGGTATCCGAAATTCCAAAATCTCCACTACTTCAGTTGGTACCATCAGTTTATTTATCTTGGATTTCTGTTAGCCTCTCAGATTTGGATGTGGATCGAGTGATGCAAAAGCTTCTACAGGCACAGGCCTTTGCAAAATTATCGGTTCTGACCAAGGCGGCTTCGGATCCAAAGACCCTTATGCCAGCTATATCTCTTTCTCCTCTTAGCCATACTGGTCCTTCTGAGCCGGAGGAGTCGTACTTGCTGATTGTGGAGCCTTTGGAGCCAAACCTGCTCCAGTGTCTTTGGCTCCCTTCACTCTGATGTCCTTGGCACCTATCGAGGACTCTAGGAGCCAACACTCTCTGGTCGGGTCCGGCGAGGATAGTCGAACTGACTTGTCCGTTCTGACTTTGCCTCTTGGGGCTTTGGCTCAGATGAGTTTGGCTCCTACTTTGGGCTCAGAGCCCACTGTCCCAGAACTGGGGGTATCGCCAGTTTCCTCGGATCCATCCGGTCCCTTCGCATCAGAGCAGGGCTGTTTTCGAAGCCATGAAGAGAGTTATGTCTCCCAAGACATCCTCAACTTCAGGTCCTGTTTCTTCATCCACTAAAGTACCTATGTCTGCTTCTGCTTCACAGATCCTAGCTAAACGCATAGACCCAGAGCCTCAGGAAGCCCCATTGGGTGGCCCGTGCTCTTCCAAGACCTCACCAGAAGCTCCCACTGATGAGGTTCCCAGGAAGAGCGTGTGTAAGAGGAACATTTAGATTCCCCTCAGGAGTCACTAACATCTGATACTGACTTGGATGAATCAGAAGGGTCACCACGGTCCCCCTCTGAGGATATCTCATTTGCAGAGATACTTGAAATCCTTAGGCAGATGGGTAACTGGCAGTCCACAAACCCTACTGAGGACGAGTCGGTTCTCCTGAAGGCTTTCGGGTCTCAGCCCTCCACCTCTTGGGTGTCTCGCCCGTCAGTGAGCTTATGCAGCTGGTCTCACGAAGGGCATGGGAGTCTGTGGACACCATGGAGCCTGTCCCTACGAGGCCTAATAAGTTCATATCTGCCTCCCAAGATAAATCCTTCTTAACCAAAGATGTGCCACTTGATGCCATGGTGGTGGCGGCAGCTAACAAAAAGGAAATGTCTGAAACTTCCTTGTCTATCCATCCTCCTAACAGAGACTTCAGGATCATGGATGGATATGGGAAGCACATGTTTAATTCAGCGACTTTTGCACTCCGTTCGCTTAACTATTTAACCCATTTTACGAGACTACAAAGAGATCTCCTTAAAGAGCTTGGAGATAATTTTCAGGGTAAAGTAGCTACAGACAAAGTTGCCTCCCAGCTTGCTACCCTCAGTTCCATAGTGAACTCGTCCATGCGCCTCATTTCATATGCAGCTGATGGAACAAGTTGGGCAGCGGGTACAGGAGTTGCTCTTAGGAGACACTCCTGGATGCGCTTGTGTTCCTTCGCGGAGCCCTTCAAGTCATCCTTTGTGAATAGCCCCTTTGATGACTCATCCCTTTTCAGGCCCAATGTTAAGGAAACTTTAACCAGGTGTGAGCAGGAGGGAAACACACTGTCTGCCGTCAGAGTCCATTTTTCCACCCCTACCAGACCCTACCCCAAGGGTCAAAGGGGAGGGAAAATGTGGTTCCGAAAAACCCAAGGAGCCTTTCAGGACACACGTGGTGAACACCCCTCAAGGGCCAGAGGAGGGGGCAATAATAGAAGACACTGCCCTCGCGGCAGAGGGGGTCCGCAAAACCAGGGCAACAGAGATCACTTCTTTGGGAAGCCCTACCAGTGTTCCTGAAAGGAGGCCCACTGTCCTGCTCTGGAGGCAGTTGGGGGGGGGGGGGGTTGCTTATCTTTGTACCCAGACGCCTGGCTCAAAATAAATGACAACTGGGTACAAAGTATCATTTCCAGAGGATACTTCATCCCATTCGCCACACCCCCTCCACCGACAAGAAAAATCTCAGACGTTCCAGCCAGTTACAGGAAACAAACAACAGTAGAGGTCCAGACGTTGCTAAGAAAAAGAGTCATCCAGCCAGTCCCAGAAGATCAGACAGGATCCGGAACTTACTCGAGATTCTTTTTAGTTCCAAAAAAGAACTCCAACAATTCAAGCCCACAAGGGCTAGAAAAAATACCAGGAATATCGGATTAACCACAATACGTTTCTTTTATTACAGACAGTTACAACGGAGATAATACTTGGTTACTTGGTTTAGCGCTTTCATCTAGATAACTAGATTTCCTCAGAACAAAGTATACAGACTCACTCACACTTAAATACTTAAAAAATTCCGCCCTTTTTCATCAATTAATCTATTAGTGTTGTTCATCTCTATTAAAATTTAAAAAAGGAAGAAGTGAATTTTTCCTACTAAAAAAATCTCTTACAAGAATTATTGTATGTACAACCATACAACTGAATAGTATGATTACTAAAAATATACATAACTATTAAAAGTGAATGCGATATATATCCATCGCTTAATATTCCATTGATTGTTTTCATCTAATTCTATCTATTTACATGTCTAAAATATAGTTCTGAACCTATTACTATCCATAAGCAATTGTATATTATAAAACATACTGTTTGTGTCACATAAACTTTATTATATAGTTTATATCTCTCAAGTTTATGTGTTTTCAGAATTGCACAAGATTACATATTAATCTATAGTATTATTATACTGCTTTTATCACAATAGAGGTTGCATTGATAGCGTGATTAAGTGCATTCAGTACTGTAATCCATGTATTTGAAATGTGAAAATGGTTGATCATAAACTTTATGTGACAAACAGTATGTTTTATAATATACAATTGCTTATGGATAGTAATAGGTTCAGAACTATATTTTAGACATGTAAATAGATAGAATTAGATGAAAACAATCAATGGAATATTAAGCGATGGATATATATCGCATTCACTTTTAATAGTTATGTATATTTTTAGTAATCATACTATTCAGTTGTATGGTTGTACATACAATAATTCTTGTATGAGATTTTTTTAGTAGGAAAAATTCACTTCTTCCTTTTTAAATTTTAATAGAGATGAACAACACTAATAGATTAATTGATGAAAAAGGGCGGAATTTTTTAAGTATTTAAGTGTGAGTGAGTCTGTATACTTTGTTCTGAGGAAATCTAGTTATCTAGATGAAAGCGCTAAACCAAGTAACCAAGTATTATCTCCGTTGTAACTGTCTGTAATAAAAGAAACGTATTGTGGTTAATCCGATATTCCTGGTATTTTTTCTAGCCCTTGTGGGCTTGAATTGTTGGAGTTCAATTGTTGTGTACAGGAATTAACTTGGGTATTAGTTCCAAAAAAGACTAGAGACCTATATTGGACCTCAGCAGACTAATCAAATCTGTAAAGAAAGAGAAGTTTTGGACAGTCACGCTTCAGTCAATACTTCCCTTCTTAGAGAAAGTAAAAAATATGAAGAGGATCACCAAAGGAACACTGCAGCACTAAATCCAGAAAATTTATTGAAAAAAGTTAAGCGCTTTCGTCAGAATCACAAGACTTCATCAGAACAAGAACATACAAAAAAATGCCATATTTAAATAGCCACAGCCATTGGTTGACAAAGCAAACATAATTTCCTGTAAAATAATTAAGCAGTTTAAAAAGACAGTAACACATAATCACAATAACTGCCCACTACAACACACCAATTGCCACCTACCAACCACACAGACATTAATATATTATGTATTGAAGTATAATTTAAAACACAGATTGTGAATAAAATCACATAAAAAAGCTGATTTTAGTTGTAATACAGAACTAGTGGATAACTTGTCATTGAGCCCAGGTAGTTTGCATGCATTTAATTTCATCTGCCACTTGAGCTCTAAATATTCAAAGAAGTCATCGTCGGGGCCCCCCTCGTGGACCCAGGTCTACTTGTTTAAGTACAAAAAATTTAAAATAATGTGTTGGGTGAACCAAAGCATTGGTTTCTTTATTTTTTAGTATATCATAGTTGTGTTGATATATTCTTTGTCTGAAGGCTCTAATTGTCTTCCCCACATAGTACACCTCACATAACATACAGGTTGCAATGTATACCACTCCCTTGGTGTAACAGTAACACTTCCTATTAGTAGTAATTTTACCATAGTTCCTGACTCTAATGGAATCAGTGTCCAATATATATGGGGCATTGTCCATACTTCCCACATTTAAAAGTTCCACCTAGGCCTGCCTTTAACTTTTTCCTCTCCACCAGGCCTTTCAAGGAGGTGCCCTTTTTGTAAACCACAAGAATTTTTTTCCCCCCAAACTTTTGTTGATGATCTCATCCAAACACAAAATGGTCCAAAAATCATAAATGATACTTCTAATGTTAAAAAAATCCCTAGTGAAGGGCAGGACACATGCCCTAGTAAAACTGTCAGTTTTGACCAAACCAGAGGTTCTATTCAAACCTTCAGGCTTCTCCAAGAGTGTAGAATAAATACCCCCAGCTCTTTTTGATTTGACTTCTTCAGCTATGTCATTGACAAAGTTAAAGGGGTAACCTCTTTTATGCAACATTCCCATTAGGATATCACATTCTTTAACAAAATTGTCCTAGTCAGACACCATTCTGGCCAGTCTTACGTATTGCCCCTTGACAAGGGATTTTTTCTAATGCAGAGGGTGGCAACTCTCAATATGCAACAAAGAGTTAGAATAAGTAGGTTTTCTATAAAGGTGCAAAGTAAATCTACCCTTAAAGTGATCTTTTTTAATAGTAACATCCAAATAATTCAAGGTGTCAAGGTCCTTGGTCGTGGTCAATTTCAAAAAGTTGGTAGTGTTATTGATGTAAACGAAGAACCTATTCAGGTCATCTTCGCTCCCATGCCAAAATAAGACCATATCATCCAGGTACCGTCCATATAGTACCCATATGTCCTTGAATTAAGAGTTCACTACATAGAGATCTTCCCACTGTGCTAATACAATGTTAGCAAATGACGGTGTGCAACATGCGCCCATTGCCACCCCCTGCATCTGCTTGAATAAATGCCCTTCAAAAGTGATAAAGTTGTTGTCCAGAACCATTTCCTTACAGGACCTGATATTAAGGATAGCGTCATGGTTCAATGTACTATTTAAGAATAAATAGTCATAGAACCATTCTAGTCCAACATTATGGGGTATTACTGAGAAGAGGTCACAGATGTCGATGGTGACCAAGATCAAGTCCTCGTGGTACATACTGTTCTTAACTTTAGACATAAAGTCCCAGAAGTCCTTGATCACCAGGTCTCTGTTATCAAGGGTGTGCTTAACAGTGTTGTCAATATATTTAGCCAAACTGAAGGTCTTAGAAGCTTTTGCATCGACAGTCGGTCGTAAGGGGGGTGGGGTGGTCAGAGGTACTCTTATGTATTTTAGGGATTCCAAAAATGGTAGGAATCCTAGGATGCTTAGTTTCCAAAAATCTAGAAGTTTCTACAGTAATTTGCTCATTGAGTAAAAGTTGTTCAATGTCTAAATCTATACGCCTGTAAGATATATTCAACTCATTTTTGGAAACCTCTGTGTATGTGTAACTGTACAATAAGTCAGTCATTTTACTATTGTAATCACACACATGCATGATAACAATTCCTCCCCCCTTTATCCATTTTCATAATCCTGATTTCATCATTCTCCAAAATATCACGGAGCAATGTAGTTTCTTGCCTAGTTAAATCATTGGCCCCATTATTATCAAGAAGTTGTTTGTTATTATTTCTGGCAACCACTTTTCTGAATTCATTTTCACAAAGGGTCTCATACATTTGTACTGTTCGGTGCATAGGGGGAATGAAAGTACTTGGTCTATTTAAACGGCCTAGATTCCCCTGCAACATGCATTGTCCAGCCACCTCTTGTATAAAAAAAGAGTTTCAAATTCAACTTCCTAGTGAATAATTTAAACTCCAAAATAGTATTGCCAATGTCACTACCAGTTGTTGTCACAAAGTTGAGCCCTTTTCAGAACAGTTCTGCCCAATCAGTACTCACAGTTGTCCTACTATAGTTGTAAATGCTTAAGTCATGCTCAAGATTCTTCACAATGGTGCATTCATACATGTTGCAGGGGAATCTAGGCCATTACGACTGATTGTTGATGCAAAAGCTTCTAAGACCTTCAGTTTGCTAAATATATCGACAACACTGTTAAGCACACCCTTGATAACAGAGACCTGGTGATCAAGGACTCCTGGGACTTTCTGTCTGAAGTTAAGAACAGTATGTACCATGAGGTCTTGATCTTGGTCACCATCGACATCTGTGACCTCTTCTCAGTAATACCCCATGATGTTGGACTAGAATGATTCTATGACTATTTATGCTTAAGTAGTACATTGAACCATGACACTATCCTTACTATCAGGTCCTGTATGGAAATGGTTCTGGACAATAACTTTATCACTTTTGAGGGGCATTTATTCAAGCAGGTGCAGGTAGTGGCAATGGGCGCATGTTGCACACCGTCATTTGCTAACATTGTATTAGCACAGTGGGAAGACCTCTATGTAGTGAACTCTGAATTCAAGGATATATGGGTACTATATGGACGGTACCTGGATGATATGGTCTTATTTTGGCATGGGAGAGAAGATGACCTGAATAGGTTCTTTGTTTACATCAACAACACTACCAACTTTCTGAAATTTACCGTGACCAAGGACCTCGACACCTTGAATTATTTGGATGTTACTATTAAGAAAGATCACTTTAAGGGTAGGTTTACTTCGCACCTTTATAGAAAACGTACCTATTCTAACTCTTTGTTGCATTTTGAGAATTGCCACCCTCTGCATCAGAAAAAATCCCTTGTCAAGGGACAATATGTGAGATTGGCCAGAATGGTGTGTGACCAGGACGATTTTGTTAAAGAATGTGATGTCTTAATGGGAATGTTGCAGAAAAGAGGGTACCCCTTTAGCTTTGTCAATGACATAGCTGAAGAAGTCAAATCAAAAAGAGCTGGGGGTATTTATTCTACACTCTTGGAGAAGCCTGAAGGTTTGAATAGAACCTCTGGTTTGGTCAAAACTGACAGTTTTACTAGGGCATGTGTCCTGCCCTTCACTAGGGATTTTTTTAACATTAGAAGTATCATTCATGATTTTTGGACCATTTTTTGTTTGGATGAGAAGATCAACAAAAGGTTGGGGGAAAAACCTCTTGTGGTTTACAAAAAGGGCACCTCCTTGAAAGGCCTGGTGGAGAGGAAAAAGTTAAAGGCAGGCCTAGGTGGAACTTTTAAATGTGGGAGGTGTGGACAATGCCCCTGTATTATTGGACACTGATTTCATTAGAGTCAGGAACTATGGTAAAATTACTAATAATAGGAAGTGTTACTGTTACACCAAGGGAGTGGTATATATTGCAACCTGTATGGTATGTGAGGAGTACTTTGTGGAGAAGACAAGGAGAGCCCTCAGACAAAGAATATATCAACACAACTATGATATACTAAAAAAATAAAGAAACCAATGCTTTATTTAAGCATATAAAGGTTCCCTCAACACATTAAGTTTTTTGTACTGGAACAAGTAGACCTGGGTCCACGAGGGGGGTCCCAACGATGACTTCCTTGAATATTTAGTGCTCAAGTGGCAGATTAAATTAAATGCATGTCAGCCACCTGGACTCAATGACAAGTTATCCATTAGTTCTGTATTAAAACTAAAATCAGTTTTTTTAAGTGATTTTATTCAAGATCTGTGTTTTAAATTATACTTCAAGCCATAATACATTAATATCTATGTGGTTGGTAGGTGGCAATTGGTGTGTTGTAGTGGGCAGTTACTGTGATTATGTGTTACTGTCTTTTTAAACTGCTTAATTATTTTACAGGAAATGATGTTTGCTTTGTCAACCAATGGGTTAGGGTATTTAAATATGGCATTTTTGTATGTTCTTGTTCTGATGAAGTCTTGTGATTTTAATGAAAGCGCTTAACTTTTTTCAATACATTTTCTGGATTTAGTGCTGCAGTATTCCTTTGGTGATCCTCTTCCTATTTTTTACTCGGTTTTGGTGTTCATTATTTCTAAGTCCCTTCTTAGAGAAAGACAATTGGATGTGCTCGATAGCTCTCCAGGATGTGTACTACCACATAAAATGGCCAGGCCATCCAGAGATCATCGGCGCTTCTGGCTGGGAGCCAATCATTACCAATTTCGAGCCCTGCTCTTTGGTCTCACTACAGCCCCCAGAGTGTTCACCAAATGTATGGCAGTGGTCACGGCTCACCTGAGATGTTTAGAATTCTAGGTGTTTCCGTACCTAGACAATTGGCTCCTCACTGCCACCACCAGGCATCAACGCATTCAGGTCAGGAATCCACTCTGTCACTCTGCAACCAGCTGGGCATTACAATAAACTTAGAAAAATCTGCCGTGTCACCATCGCAGCATATTGTCTTTATCGGAGCAGAACTGGCCATCACGACCACCACGCTAAGACTTCCAGTAGAAAGAGTCTTACTTCTCTGTCAGCATGTCTGCATTCTAATATCCAAAAACAAAACACCATCTGATGGTCTGAAATTGTCAGGAATGATGGCAGCAGCAATTCTGGCCATACCACTGGGTCGTATGCACATGCGGATACTGCAATGGCTGTTGTTCACTCAGTGGTCCTACCAAGAGCTCCCCATGTCTCACATCATAGTGATCACAAATTCCTGCAGAAAGGATCTTCAGTGGTGGTTGACCTCACTTCATGTTATGATAGGATGTCCATTTCTCTTACTCCCACCAGCAGCCACAGTGACCATGGACACTTCCCTGATAGGGTGGGGGGCTTTTTCGGGGAAGGACAGCCCAAGACACATGGACCGATCAAGAGAAACATCTACATATCAGTGTCCTAGAGATGAGAGCAGTACTTTTGGCATTGCAGTACTTCCAGGACTCTCTTTCTCTGGGTACGATTGCGATTCAGATGGACAGCATGTCAGTGGTCTGTTACTTGAACAAACAAGGAGGAACCAGATCCTAGCCCCTTTGTCGCGAAGTCCGAAGAGTATGGCAGTGGGCTATATCCACCCAGTGCTTTCTGTTAGCAATGCACATCCTGGGGAAATCCAATGTGATAGCAGACAAGCTGAGCAGAGCAAATTTGTTGCCCCACGAGTGGTCCCTCAAGACTGGACAGGATATTCTGAAGGGGGGGCCAGCCTTGCTGTGACCTTTTTGCCAGTCACCTGAACACCAAATACAGAAGCTACTTTGCCCTGACTCCCCCTCCAGGAGAAGCCCCAAGGGATGCTCTTGTTCACGATTGGCCCCCGGGTCTCCTCTATGCATTCCCACCAATCCCTTTGATACCCATGGTATTACAGAAAGCGAAAGCCCTGGGAAGGACTATCATTCGAATAGCTCCTGATTGGCTTCATCAGATTTGGTTCCCCTCCCTTCGACTTCATCTTTTGGAGGACCCCTGGATTCTGGACCCAGTTCCGGACCTTCTGACACACTCGTCGGAGGAACTTCATCCCTCTCTGCAGTCTCTGAAGCCGACAGCTTTGGCTGCTCCAATTCCCATCATAGCCAGGTTCCATAACCTCTCCAATGAGACGAAGCAAATTCTCTTATCCTCTCACAAATCCTCTACAAGGAAGCTATACCTTAGCAAATGGAAAAAAAAAATTCTATAGGGCCTCTAAAAACAATATTAATCCTTACCAAGCCCATATGGCCTCTATACTAGAATTCTTGACTATGGTTTTCAGTAAAGGAGCTGCAGCAGAAACAGTCCGTGTTCAACTTGCTGCCATCTCTAACTTTCATTTTGGTTTTGAAGGGTTGAATATTATGTCACGCAAATTATCCAAAGCCTTTCTCAACGGGACCTTTCATATTAGACCTCCTGTGAAATCTCCCTATTCTCCATGGAATCTAAATTTTATGCTTTCCCGCATAATTCTTCCTCCATTTGAACCAGCTTCCTCATGTGACCTCAGATTTTTGTCAAGGAAAACCATCTTTTTAGTGGCTATTACTTCTGCCCGCAGGGTGTCAGAGCTTCAAGCCTTGTCCATCAAGCCTCCTTATTTGATTTTCCATGCTGACATAGTCTCACTTCGTACAAACTCCTCTTTCTTGCCCAAAGTTTGCACTGAAACTAATCTTAACCAAATTATTGATTTGCCAGTTTTCTTCCCTAACCACTCCAACAATCTAGGATATATGCTGCACAAACTTGATGTTCACAGACAGCTCAGATTTTATTTGGATAGAACAAAAGATTTCAGGAAATAAGACCAGCTTTTTGTTTCATTTTCAGATTCCAGGAAAGGTATGTCAGTGGCCAAAACAACTCTGTCTAAATGGTTATCTCACTGTATCACCTTTGCTTATTCAGCTACCAATATGCCCGTACAGCATAAAATTAAAGCTCACTCAACCAGAGCAGTTTCTAGATTCTCTGCCTTTTCTGCCAGACTTCCTATTGATAACATTTGTGCAGCAGCCACCTGGTCAAAACCTCATACCTTTATCACTCATTACAAAGTTGACAGGGCCTCATTTGGAGCCACGGTACTGAGAAATATACTCCCGTGAGCCACCTGAGGTAGATGGTGCTTGGGACGCTACCCATCAGTAAGAATGAACGGCGAGATAGAACAACTTCACATAAAGAAGTTATGTTCTTACCATAACGTTCCATGTGAGTTGTTCATCTTGCCTTCATTCTTATATCCCTTCTTCCTATCCCCTCAGAAGACCAAGATGCTAGATCCTTCCTGGTCACTCAACCCTTCTATACTTTCTCTCTTATGGAGTTATAGAACAAGATACGGTATTATTATACGCAGCAAACAAGATCTGAGGTAACTCAAGGTGCATTATGGGATAGGGACTTGGCCTCCAGCTACTTGAAATCCTTGAACTTTGTAGTAGGTGCTGTCCCGGAGCCAAGGGATCAGCTCCAAACCCATCAGTACGAATGAAGGCGAGATGAACAACTCACATGGAACGTTATGGTAAGTACATAAATTCTTTTTATCCTCTAAACCTCCTTACTCTATTTTTCATAAGGATAGGATGACATTAAGAACCAATTTTTCCTTCCTAAGGTGGTGTCAGAATTCAGTATCAATCAATCTATTAATTTCCCCATATTTGAAAATGAAGGTGAATACATGTTGCATGTACTAGACGTTCAAAGACATCTGCCTTTGTGCTTACAGAGAACAAAATACATTAGAAAATATGATCAATTATTTATATCTTTTGCAGATAAAAAATTGGGCAAGTCTGTCACAAAAGTGAAGTCGGCAAGATGGATTACAGACTGCATAGCCTTTGTCTATAATAAATCAGGCATTCCATTACCAAAACCTTTAAAAGCTCATTCTACAAGATATATGGCAACCTTGGCAGTATTTTTATCCAACCATTCCTTGGATGACATATGCACAGCTGCTACATGGGCTAATCTTCATACTTTTATCACTCATTACAAATTGCATTTGATCTTGAGGGGAAGAGCAGCCTTTGGTTCAACCGTGCTCAGGAATATCTTTCTTTAGAGTTCACCTGGGATATAAGGTAGCTGGCGACATTGTCCCAGTGGTTGAAGAATTAATGAAAATTGACAACATCAGTTAAAGAAATTTTGTATTTACCATAAAATTCCATCTGTGTTGTCCATTTTCATTCTTCCTCAACCTCCCACCCACTAACCCCCAACACTTGTTATTTAAAACTTCTGGAAGAATGAGATGCTGTTAAGACTCGTCTTCTATGGAGCTCGAGATATTGTTTTCCTTTGTTAGGAGCATTATTCAGATAGTTACTATTTGTCACTTAACAAACAAGATCTGAGTTATGTTAGGTTTTGTGCATTATGGCTAGGGAGGAGCTTAAGATTTTCAGTTGGCCACGAGATAGAGTATCAGATTTGAACCCAATGGTTGAGGAAGAATGAAAATGAACAACACAGCTGGAATGTTATGGGAAGTACATAACTTCTTTTTCTCAAAGCTGTGCCAATTGCACAAGTGCAATCATCATCAGAAAGTCTGGATTTACTACAAATAAGCAAATCATCCAATTTTTGACATGAGGAACACAGATCATCAGTGTTATCATGTGTTACCTTTAAATATGCATAGCATTTATTACACTGTAGAAGATGTTTGTGCATAGCAAATCATTAATGGCATACTCATGAAATCCCTATTCAGCTGCAAAGGATTAAAACATTTCAAAAGGAAAGAATAATCAAAATCAGTTACCACAGAATTCAGAGAACTTAAATCAACTTCTATGATAAAAATCACACAAACAATATACAACTAAATATTAAATTAAGTACAGTATAAAGTTGTTGCTTAGACCTCACAAGTTGTGAAAGTCACACAGCTGGAATTACTTTACATTGTGTGTGAATACATGCAGTAGCTTCTGTTCACTGTTGCTCACAGTCACACCTCTTTTTAACAGTGAAGATCAATAAATCTCAAACCAAGACAGGATTGTGTAGATAAGTGCTGTATTGTCCTCTCTGCAGTCTGTGTGAATTTATAGCTGGCTAGGCCCCTTGGGATGGCTAGAGTTTGCCTGTCTAAAACCTATCCCTTTCTAACAACAGTGAAAATTGAAGGTAAAACAAAATAAAAATCAAAGTAAATCTTCTTGGATACAAGCTATCCCTTCCTTCCTACAAACAGTGAAAAACAGTGGTAAAACATAAAGTATAAATATAAATTCAAATAAAAACTTCTCTAACTAAGCTATGACATAGTCAGTCACAAACCAATTCAAGATTGTTTAGATAAGCTCTAATCGTTTTTTAGATAAGTTCACTTGACTTGTTTATTCCCTGTTACCAAACAAAACTCCTTTTTCCAGTCTTTTACCACCTACAAGCTTCTTTTCTTGATGTCTGTCCTTTAGTTATCAAACTCCAGACTCTTACTGTCTCCTGCCCTTTTACATCACAAACATTATGCGTTCGCAATTTTAGACAGACTTCTGCCTGATAGTATCTGAAAGATCATTTTTCACACTTGCAGCTGCAGTGTAGAATATGGTTTCCTCCATAATTGTGTTTAATGCCTTCTTTTCCTGCTGGTGGAAGTAGTCTCATCCATTACTGAAGAGACTCTTTCAGCTGTACCTACTTCTTTACTTGAACCAACTGTTTGATTTTGTTACTTTATATACCTTCTTCTTCTGCATTGCTCTTTCCCCTTTCCATTGCCTCTGTTAATTTTTTATTTATTTATTTTATTTATTTATCATTTGTTAACCGGGAAAGTCCGACTTGGAATGAAGCCAGTTTTCAGCTAACCCTCTTTAACCCTCAATGTTTTATATTTTGCATATATTGTCTACACCGTTTTTTCACTGTTCTGCCATTTATACTGTTGTAAACTTGTAAAGGTGATCTCTGTCCTCTTTGTCACTGCTTTTCCAGTTTACTGTAGTAAAATGTTAATGTGTGTGCTTTCTTCTGTCTTACTACCAAATGTTTATTGCTTACTTGTAACTGTTATTATGCCTCTAGGACCAGATTGTGGCTGAAAAAGGTCATTGGACCAGCACACTTAGCAAATTCTCAAATGCAAAATAAAATAAATAAATATGTATGTGCCAAATACCAGTCAGCTCTGTGTCTTAGGATGAGATACTGAATACTCCTGTGTCATGGACTGGACTGTTGTTTGTTCGGGGGGACATACTGGATACTGTTGTATCCCCAGAAAGGTGATAGCCTGTGTACTTGAAAAAATGTCTTAAGCAGTGACAGCTTGATAGTTTCCTAAACAAGCTGAACAGCATCCCACAGTGCAGCCAGTATGTTTTAGATCAAACTGTGTGGTTCTTAGATTTCACTGTAGCCTTAGAATAATCAGACTTTTCTTACTACAAATTTCATGGTTGTTGGGAAATTGGGCAGACAAATTTATGATACAAACATCAAAATGGTAGAACAAATGCTGAAACTCGTAAACTGTTCCTTGTGCGCTTATATTCCACATTAAACAGATTTGAAGCACTGATTTTAAAGTAACGTAGAAATTGTGCCTCTTGAAGGAAATTAGTTGATAACCTAAGTCCATCACAAACGCAATTCATTATTCCATCTAGATCTTTTACAAGTAATGTTAAGATCCTTAAAATAACTCTGTCCCCAATTAAGAAAATCAATATAGCCATTCTAATGTATACATTGACTTTCAGCCCAGAACAGAAATGTATTCGGCACTGCATTCCAAGACTTATGTTTCAGTTGAGTGGTTGCTATAGCAGTTTGAAAGAGAGCACATCCATAAGAGTAAAAGACATAATATATTTTGCCTTGAATAATAGGGGAAGACCACTGTCAGTAATCCCTCAAGATAGCAGAAATTATTTTTGTACTAGTTATCATTTATGCAGACCTTTCTGATGTGATTGACATTTTTAATCCCAGTAGGATACTGTTTTACATTTTAAGTAGCTTTTAGGGAACCCACTCCCTTGAATTTACCTCCCCATTTGCAAACCCCAGTAAAGCATTTCAGTTCTCGTTCCTTGATGTTTATCAGAAGCATCAAGTGGTTATGCCGTTGCCGTCAAAGCTCAGTTAAGGTAAGGATGGGAACAGAGCTATATTGCTGTAAAGATTTTAGTTAGCAGAAAGGGTGGGACATCAAAATGTAGTTACTGAAGTTGTTGGGTAGTAAGAAATTTTATTGCCCAGTAATAATGCTACGGGATGGAAAAAAAGCAGTGTGAAAAATATTTCCTGACTTCAAAGAAACAAGCTAACTCTTTTTGTTAATGTCGTTAGTACTGCAAATGCTTTATTTTTATTTTTTCGTTGTTCCAACAGCTTGTGGTTCTATTACCATATCCAGTATCAGAATTTTTCTAAAATTAATTGAAACTCCAATAACTGTAAAGACCATTGAATGAGATTGTGAGTGAGCCTGAGAGATGCTTTTTGTCTTTTCAGTCCTGATGACAGTGCTGCATGTTAGTAAAATAGTCTAGGCAAGTTGAAGATAGGAAATGCACTGGCAATATTACAGTTACATTATCTCTTTCTTTCTTGATGGGTCAAGCAGCTTGTTAGCCTCATATTAGCAGACTGCACATTTTAAGAAATTCACTCAATAAATAAATTCCACTCCATGATCAGACAGTGACCCTAGCATATAGATTGAACTGTCACTGGAATTTCCTAAAAGAGTGACACATGATCAAAGCTGAACTTCTAACTGTATGGAGGACAACTTTATGCTGGGACACTAGATGGCAGCACTAGAGAATCAAGACTGTAAACATGCAGGCTTGGCAGACTATAAGTTTAAGTGGCTCAGGCAATTGAAAAGAAATAGTAATGTCTTTCGGCTTTTCCCGGTTAGGGGTTGCCACAGCGTTACTCCCGTCTGCTAATGATTGGCAGTGGATTTTTACGGTGCCAAGTTGCCAGCCTGACTTCCAACCTTCAAAGAAGGCACACCCATTCATGCTTGCACCTACCTGCATGTCTTTAACGTCACTCGACCGCGGGGAGGACATGCAGACTCCACACAGAAGGCGCTGCAGCTGAGAATCGAATAGGAGAACCTCTTGCTGTGAGGCGACAATACTAACCGCTGCACCACCGTGGCCAGGCAATTGAAAAGAAATATAACTTGATAAATGAAGTTGAGGAAGGTTACAGTAAAATTGAGTATCAAAACAAACTTAAGTTCTGGTTAATGGCAGATAAAAACTACTAGGCCCATCTGATGAGCACATTTCTGTCTCTTTTTGTTACCTGAGATTTTACCCTGTCATTAGCAGTGTCACTCCTTTGTAGTCACCGTTGTCATTGACAAGGACTCCTTAAATAGGCTGTCAGGGCATTTGCAATTTGTGTTTTTAACTTGCAACATTTTATTCATTTTTAAAACATGTTAACCTGTAACATTCCTGTGATTTTCAGTGCTAGATTAAGTGGATTTCTCAGATAATCTTCACCATGTTGTGTTGCTTACCTCTTTTAACATGTATCTTTGTAAACTCACCAAATTTTAATCTGAATAAAGTAAGACATTTTTATTCCTTTCTGTTTTGTTTTCTTTTCTGGTAATTACTTCAAGTTAATATTGTCTGTGTTGATTCTTCCAACTAAACAGTTTCTAAAACACTGGTCTTTGAGCTGCTTGTACTTGACACTATGTGATCCCTTAATGCAGCAACAGTAGAAAAGCTGACAGCTCTTCTGATGGCCTATTGGAATTAACTGTTACAGACTAATAATAGTCTGTGCAATTCATAATGTTTAACATAGGCTCACAAGATAACAGTAAAAGTGAGTCATATGTTCTATTCCCTCTCCTTAAAATACATTTAACAGACTTAATTAAAATATTTTAATATGTAAGTTGCTGTTTATATTTCATTTCAAGCAGTAATGAGCAGCTGCACTTATAGGACTTATGTAGCAGGCATTGGTACCCTGTTAAAACATTCTGAATTGCAATGTGTCATGAATGACAGCTTCACACCATCATGCACCAACCCTTCAGTGCAGAACTGATGTCGTATTTTTTATTTTTCTTCTTTTGACATCAGTGGACATAAGTCTTACCTATTGGGTTGACATGCTTACCTGACTATTGCTTTCCTATTTTCCTTAGGCATAGAAATTTTTCTCCATAGTTATTTAAACTTTTTTTATTTCTTTTTTTTTTTTTTTTTATTGTATTTTTCTATCCCTTATCTGCCTTTATACACTGAATAAAATGTGCCTGCAGTCAATAAGTACACATGAGAAGTGGTCATTTTCTTAAGTAATCTGTGCCCAGCACTATTTGCTGGAAGTCCAGCTGTGCTGCACAGCATGGCTGATGAGGCACTCATCATCCTCCTGATAAAGCAGACTGCCCCAGTACAAATACTGTATGTATGGATTGTGAAATCTGCCCCAGTACAGTCTCTATCTACATGGAGTGCAGACTACAACACAGAATTACTTTGGCCTCTCTGACTGAGGTCATAAGCCTCCTCTTCTCTTTTTTTGAGATAGACACAAGGCCAGGGAGAGGAGTCTGCAGTTTTTTGTCTTCTTGGGTGGAGTTGTCACATCCATCTTTGGCATTCGAAAAAGTTAACATTTTGCAGAGACATTACTTGGTGGCCTCGTTTTCTTTTCACTTTATTATGATATCCACTTCTGAGTCTCTTTCCTCCATATCTGTCTCTAGAGTTAAAGGTTCATGTTTGGTATGCCACTCCCTCTCCATTTAGTATTTATTGCAAACTTAGCATGCCATTTGTTTTTGAAACGTGATACATGTATGACCTGCCACCATGGAAACTCTTAGCCTTCCTTTGACTGGTCAGATCCAGAACAGGCTCATTATTTATTATTATTATTATTATTTTGAGAATCAAAATTGGGGCTTCTGCTTCTGTGCCTCCATCTTTGCCTCTGTCCTTTTTTACTCATGAAGTCATCCAAGCTGTCCAGTGCTTCATTTAGTAGACTTGGTCAGCACTGTGAAATTTTAATGCTTATTCCTGTTTTACTGCCTTGTAGGATTTCTCACCATCTGGTGCTGCCTAGTTACTTTGTTTATATTGTAACACCTCTAGGATCCTCACTGACCTTATTCCACGTTTCATATCTCAGACTTGAAGTGAATTAGTTCCACTTTCTGTTGGGAAGTATTTTGTTTTCAAATGAGTAGCCAGATGGTCTTCGTTTTCACTGTTGCAGTCATCACACTTCAGTTATCTGCCTGCAGGTAGCCCTCAGTCAGCCCGAATACCAGAGTCTTAGTATTTCTGTGTTGGATTCTGTTGCTTCTTCCATGATGTCAGGTCGTCAGGGGTATAAAAACAGGCAGCTGACACCATTACATCAGTCTTTCTTGGTGAGAAGGTGCCCAAAGCAGAAGCAAGTTCACAAGTGCCAGTCGGCCGCTACCTGAAATTTTCATTTTTTGAGTTGATAATCCTGAAGTCTTCTAAAGCTAAGTACCCCGTTGGGGATCCTTTTTTCTTGCTCTAACCGATGTCAGAAAAAGTTAACAATTGCCTTGCCTGTGGAAAGCAAATACCTCACAGAGATTTTCATTCTTACTGCGTCACCTGTTTAGGCCCAGACCACGACGTCCCTCATTGTCGGTTTTGTGCCTTGTTTAACTCCCAAACCATTCATCATCAGGCAATTTTTGTTGCTAAATTCTTTCGCTCTCAATCTCTGTATTCCAAAATGGCTTCAGTAAGCCATCCAACTACCGATCTTCCAAAAAAAACTTAAGGATAAAGACAGAGACAGACTGCATAAGTCCAAAACTGCTGACAATGCTTCCGATAAGCTAGTCGCCAGTCTGCCGGTACTCAGTGAGGTGCCTTTGCAGCCCCTGATGCCCACGTCTATGGATTCGCAGGCCTCTGCTAAGACCCATTCGGAGTCCGGTATGCTGCGAGATGCTTCTTCAACTATGAAACCAGCGGATGTCTCTACCTTGGATGGGTCCGGAGCCGCTGTGCAGGCACCAGCTTCTGAGGGTGTTTTCTGACCTACTGAAGTTCGAATCAAACCAATGACTTCTTTTTTAGCCAAAACTACTGGGTTTCTTAGGCCCAGAGTACACACTACACCTAGAAAACCCACGACCAAAGTGCATGCTCAGGCCCCCATACCACAAAAACAAATGCTTAGAATGGCTGAAGACCTTATAATGCTAATTAGGGGAGGCCAGCCTTCCCCTGCTAAGAGGCAAAAAATTCAGTTGCCTTCAGATTCTACAGACCAGGAGTTCGATGATTCTGACCTTTCTGATTGTCAGGACTTGCCCTTATCAGCCTGTGAGGATTTAGATGCAGCGGAATCCATTCCCTTTGCCTCCCCTCCAGAGGATTCCTCTTTTGGTGAAACCTTGCATACTTTAAGAGAGCATTTCCATTGGGAATGTCAAGACTATCCTCAGTCCAAAAAGAGACTCGGAGAATTTTTAGGGCTACCTCAGCACAGGCCTTTAGCTATTCCCCCTGTCCTAGATGTTGTGGATGATGTTTTCTTGGAATCCAGTCTTACTCCAGACACCTTACCTCTGATGCCTAGGAAACCAGACAGGTATTACCGAGTACCTGATTCCCACAAGTTTCTTTTCAAGAATCCTACTGCTGATCCAGAGATCATTTCCCAGGGACCTAAAGGTATTAAGGCTACTACAGCCAAAAATCCTACCCTTTCGGACAGGGATTCCAGAGCTTTAGACAGATTGGGTAAGAAGGTATCTACCTCTGCAAATCTTGCTATCAGGGCATTGAATTGCCAGTCTCACATGCTGAAGTACCTGCAACATGTTATGGATCTCATTAAACAAAAAATGGTAATATTTCCAACTTGTGCAGAAAATAAAGATTTTCAAGAGCTTATGCATTCTGCAAACCAAGTTAGTAAGCATACTTTGCAGTGTGGTTTTGATGCCCTAGAAGCATCTTGCAGAGCTGCAGTCACTGGCTCTGTACTAAGAAGACATGCTTAGCTGAAGGAGCAGTCCTTGTCAGATCATATCAAATCCAAATTACTAGACGCTCCTTTAAATAAGGATGTTTTTTTTGTTTGTTTGGCACCAAAGCAGAAGTTGTTCTTAAAAATGATGGAAGAAAAAGCTAAATCTATGCAAACTGCTGAAGAATTCTTACAAGTGCAACCACTTCAATTCAGTAGGCATTGCCCTTCAAAACACTGGTCCTTTCCTGCCCCCTCCAGGCCTTCCCAAACAAGACCCAGGGGAAACAGACCACCCAGACTACAGTCTCAGGGTATGCAGAGATCTAAGCAATGGAGTGTTCCCACCCCTAAAACAGGGAGCGGTAAGCCACCTCCCTATCGAAAAAGTTCACAATGACTTCTCAACTCTATCTCCCAGCCCTGCCCAATTGCTTGTGCCCCTAGGAGGAAAACTTGCCCTTCATGCAAAAAACTGGATGTCCATCACTCAGGACCGATGGGTACTCAACATTATATCCCAGGGGTACACATTTTATTTCCATTCACTGCCAGCTCCAAGCGGGTTTCCAGACCTTCCTCCAAACCAGTGGGCAGAGGCTCAAAACCATGTTCCTTCCCTGCTCAACATCAGAGCTATTTAGCCAGTTCCAGTAGAACAAAGGGGTCAGGGTTTCTACTCCAGACATTTACTGGTATCCAGGAAATAGGGCTCTTGGCACCCAGTCCTGGATCTTTAAATTCTCAACACCTTCCTGGTGATCCCAAAATTCAAGATGCTTACCCTGCAACAGCTTCTCCATATGCTAGCCAAGGATGCCTGGTTAGTCACCCTAGACTTAAAAGAAGCTTATCTGCACATCCCCATCAGGGAATCATGCAGGAAATATCTACATTTCAGGGCAGGATCTGTGCATTATCAGTTCTCTGCACTTACCTTTGGCTTATCTACTGCGTCCAGGCTATTAACAAAATGCCTAGCTCCAGCCATTGCATACCGCAGGCAGAGAAATATTCTGGCAGACAGCCAGGAATTGCTGCTTCAGCACCTGGCATTTGTAAAAAGCCTTCTCAATTCTTTGGGTACACCATCAACGAAAAGAAATCACAACTGGTGCCCAGTCAAAAGAATGTATTTCTGGGAGCAAGCTTGGACACAACTTCCCGATGGCATTTCTCACTTCAGAAAAACAAGTCTGTCTGACAAGACTACTTCAAGCAAATGGCCACCAGAACCCAGCTAACTGCAAGAAAAATACTGCAAGCCCTAGGGTTCATGGCCTCATGTATTCTGCTAATTCCATAAGCAAGACTGCATATGAGGAAACTTCAGTGGTACTTAAAATGTCTTTGGTGCCGACATTCTCAGGACCTGGAAGCACTCATTCCTATCATACGGGGTGGCCTAATGGTTAAGGTGTTAGCCTTACAAACACAAGGCACAGGGTTTGAATCTCACAGGGGATAATTGGCTAGGCTTAAAATGGCTCACAAGGGCAGTTAGCCTAGTACTAACGTGTGAACCTTGTCTGAGGGCAGAGTTCCTTTGGTGGGTAGAAGCATGCAACCACAACAAGGGACTGCATTTTACTCTACCCCACACCACCCAAACCCTGACCACAGACTCAGTAGTCTATGCATGGGGGGCCCACATGGCTGGCAAATGCATTCAGGGCCACTGGACCCCAAGCCAAATTCTCCTGCACATCAACCAAAAGGAGATGCTAGCTATGCAGAATGCTCTCTGACAGCTTTCAGATACCTAATCCTTCCAGGATAACTGCTGATAAAAACAGACACCACAGTTATATGGTACATAAACAAGCAGGGGGGAACCCATTCTTACCCACTCTGCAGGGTAGCCATGACTCTGCAGAGCACAGCTTTGGACAACCAAGTCCATCTACAAGCTCAATTCCTGCCAGGCAAACAAAATTCACTGGCAGATGACTTAACCAGAAATCTCCTAGACCCACACGAGTGGAAATTGGAGCCCAACACCTTCAACCTCCTGATCCAGAGGTGGGGGACCCCAGAGGTGGATCTCTTTGCCTCCCCTCACAACCACCATTTAAGCAAATTCTGCACCAGGAACCCTCACAGCAGGGTCTGGAATGTGGATGCCCTGTCCTTTCAATGGGAAAACCTCTCAATCTATCCCTTTCCCCCTCTGCCCCTTCTCTCAAGAGTACTACTCAAGACAAAAGAAGACAGGTCAAGGACAATTCTGATTGCCCCACACTGGACACACCAGCACTGATACCCACTCCTGCACAGCCTGACAACAGTGCCACCATGGCACCTACTGTGAGACAGATTTTGCAACTACAATTACAAACCCTAAATCTTGCAGACTGGCTTATTCTTTGAATACTCCTCCAGCAACCCTAAGTAAACAGGTGCTGGAGGTCATTCTTGAAGCCGGAAGGCCTAGTACTAGGAAATCCTATGCGAAAAAGTGGAAAAGGTATTGTTCCTGGATTCAGTCTAAAGGAAAGGACGCAGCTGTGTCCCCCTTACCTCTAGTCCTGGATTACCTAGCTACTCCACAGAGGCTTATCCTTCTTCACCATTAAGATTCATGCCTCTGCCATTTTGGCTCATTACAGCATTGAGCCACCTCTATTTTCTCACCCTCTCATCAAACAGTTCCTGAGAGGGGCTAACAACTTAAGGCCCCCAAGGAGATCACCCATCCCTGCTTGGGATCTTAACTTTGTACTGGAAAAGTTCACGCTTCCCCCTTTTGAACCTGCTGCTTCAGCAGCGTTAAAATTCCTCTCTTGGAAAACAGCCTTGCTTCTAGCCATCACTTCAGCTAGAAGAGTGTCTGAGCTATAGGCACTGATGGCTGTGGAACCCTTTGTTATCTTTCATGCTGACAGGGTTTCCCTCAGGACTAACCTGTCCTTTATGCCTAAGGTGGTGTCCAGTGTGGCCCTAAACCGAGCCATCCATTTGTCAACCTTTTTCCCTAACCCTCAGAATAAAGGGGAAAGGATCCTGCACTCTTTGGACGTGCACAGGCAGCTCAGGTTTTTCCTTGATAGGACTAAGCCTTTCAGCAAATCTGACCAGCTGCTAGTCAGCTTTGCAACAGGGGCATAGGGCAAGGCCATTTCTAAACAAACCATTTCTAAATAGATAGCATACTGCATCCATTTATGCTAGAAGCACCATGGAAAACCAACCCTTCAGGGGGTCAGAACACATTCCACTAGGGCTACTTCTACCTCTACAGCATTTCTCGGGGGAGTCCCTACCAGGGACATTCTGGAAGCTGCAACCTGGAGTTCTGTACACACCTTCACCAAGCAGTCCTGGTTTCCCTCCCTCCAGTCCCTCCAGTCCCCTGTTTTTCTCTATCTTTCTGTCTCTCCTCTCTATGGCTATTCATAATGGCATTGGTATTTATCTTTTATTGGTGGTGGTTTCCACACCATATACTAGCTCCCTATTTGGGGGCTCCTGACATTTGGGGCAAGAAAATGTAATGGCGTCGACTGCCTGTTTTTATACCCCTGATGACCTGACGTCATGGAAGAAGTGACAGCATCCGATGCAGAAATACTAAGACTCTGATATATGGGCCAACTGAAGGCTTACCTGCAGGCAGATAACCCAAGTTTGATGACCGCAACAGTGAATACCCTCGAACATCTACATTTATGATAAGTGTACACAACTGTAGTATGTTCTTTGTGTTTCACTGTTGCAGTCATCACACTTGGGTTGATTCCCAAAGCTGAGGAAGGGTGGAGGCAGTCAAGAAAAGTTAGGGGTGGCTAGTAGGCCCTGCAAGACTGCTGTAGCAAATCCTGCCCTGGATTTGGAAAAGACAGGTAAGTGGTAATGCTTGGTGAAGTGATTAGGGGACATGGAATTGGACTCTTTAGAGCTAGAAGTTAGCATTTTGTGCCACAGATGTAAGGAGAGAGGTGGTGGCTATGACTTGTGACAATAAGCTTATGAATGAGAACATTGAAGAGTAAAGTCAAGGATGAAAAGTGAGGAGGGTGTCAAAGAGGTTATCTGCTACAAATGTTGCAGATAAATTGTAATCTGGACTTCAGGAAGTTTTACTTCACAAAGATGATTGCCAATATTTAGAATGGACTATAAGTCTAGGTGGTGGAGTGCAGCACTACGGAATACCGAAATTCCACAATCCCGAGACTCTGAATCCTGAGGACCAGAATCTCGAGATTGTGGAATCTTGAAACTTAAAAAAAAAAAAGTAAAACATACAACAAACTATTCTAACGTGTATGCAGGGGGGCTTGCCCCCCCACACCCCCTGCAACTTAAATATACCAACTCCGAGATCACACTACAGTGGAGTGACCGGCAGAGTTCCCGTTCCGCACTGTATGGCAATCCCCATTCACTACATTCGAAATTCCACAATCTTGAGATTCTGGTCCTCGGTATTCAGAATTTTGGGATTGTGGAATTTTGGTATTCCGTAGTTATCCCATATATATCTGTGTATATATATATATATATATATATATATATATATATATATATATATATATATATCTACACACACACACACACACACACACTCTCTCTTATCAGATCTGCCTAGGACACATTGGCATTGGATGGGACACAAGAAGGAGAGGAGGAAAAATGAGGATGGGTGGGACAGCTGCAGCATATACTAGCTGCAAATCATAGGCAGTTTAGACACATTTCTGTCTCCTTTGATGGTGATATGTTCGGTACTTAATGATTTGTATTAGTGTGAGAAGAACTATTATAGCAGAAATGTTTGAATATATATATATATATATATATATATATATATATATATATATATATATACACACACAATAAATGTCACATAAAATTATTTTATGTACCAACATATCAGTATTGATTGCATTTATGTGAGTCCGAAAATGCATGCCTACTTATGAATTTTATAACCGGGAGAAAATGCTTTACTTATACAGAGTTCTGTCCATCCAATTCCTTTGTTGAAGTGCGGATAACAAGTTCTTGATAACTATATATAGATGTACTTCAAACTCCATGCTTTAGTGGCTCATACTGCTGTCTAAAATTTCACTTGATATGTTTTCCTGCAAAATTAATTGTACCTAACCCTCTGCCCCAGGAATCCCTTCTGCAATTTCCATTAGTCCATCAGATTATGTAAATGTGTATGTGGCAGGCGAACACAGATCACAGAAAATTCCATATCCAGGACAGTGTGAGTTGTAGATACTTTTATAATTAAAGTTACTTTTGGTGAGGTTTGAAGCAGCTCTGTGTTATGTATAGTGATGCACTAATAGTGATTTAGCAGAGTTTAAACACGTGTTTCAAAAATTTTAATCTGTTGTGGCTGATTTTGGTGTAGTTCTATATTTTCTCAACCCGAAGGGTAAACTAGCATAGCTATATCCACTGGCTCCAGCTCTTTCTTCCAACTGATGATCAGTCCTGTTGAAAGCATATGCTTGTAAGCACAGCTGTGTGTCTGGGTTGTGTTCTTAACCAATGAACTACATTGTGTAGTCTGATGTATTACTGTCAGTTAATGGTGCTGATATGTTGTGAGGCACTTTTGAACATTTCTTTGTTCCTGTTTTTGTAGCTGGATGAATCCCTGCAGAAGGAATCAGGAATATATAAATCCTTCAGGTTCAAAGGAAGCATTGGACCAATCAGAGTCCATCTTGTGGGACCAGGTGCTTTTAAAGAATTACACAACTTTATCAGTGCTCATGGAAATATGAACCAGTTCAGAGTGCACAGAGTTCTTCAAAGAAAAGAATTTTGGGATTTCATTTATGGGAAAGTTGTCTCTTAAAACAAGGCACTACATATTTATCTGCTGTTTTTCTTACAGTTTTTATGGTTTAAGTTTGTATTACCTTTCCTGTTGCTGTATTTACTTCAGAGATGTATCATTGTAACTGAGAATACACATTAATAAAATACATACAACAGACTATGCTTTTCTTAAATCCCTAAGAAACAGAGCCATTGTGTGAGCTCAGGTGACATTTCTACATAACAAAAACGACATTGACAAATGTGTATTTACCAGCTTCATGCATTCATCTGTTAGAGTCAGATAAGAAAAAAATTTGGACAGTGGAGAGAAGTGTTGTGTTGTGCATGGATAATGGATGAATGTTTTATCAGCTTAAATGTTGGTTTAGCATTATCTAATATACAGATATTCTTAAACAACATTAATAGAAATGCCAGTCTGTAGGGAGATTTTTTTTCACCAGCAATTTCTCCTTATCTGTCCAGTGTCCACACCTCATTCTGTTATTGCCATATTTGACAGAGTTATACGTAATCTTGGAGATGCACAACCAGACAAAGTTTATGTGTGATACAGAAGCGAGTTGGATGCCCTGGGAACATTTTCTGCATTTTTCATGCTGTCAGTTGACTTGGAAATTGCTTGTTCTGCAGTTCTGTTATTGTAACTAATCCCCAGATTGCATCAGGTAGTAACATAGTAGTAATTTTCTTGAAAGGGATAAGCATAGCTATTTGGATACTGTAATGCTTTTCACCAGCCTAGCCTCTGGCAGTGCAGATCCACTTCTGAATTCTGCTCACTAAAATAACAGCTGCATGAGCAGCATTGGTAGTTCAGGTCTGTGCCGCACCACTTTGCTTTGTTGTTTTGTTAATCTGTCCTGGAATTAGTCAGATGTATTCATAGTGCAGAAGTTTTCTAGGAAATGCTATGATAATGTTGCATAAGGTGTTAATATTTAATAATTCCATTGATTTTATCAAATGACTTTTAGGTTTTCATCATAAGGTTTTTTTGCTGCAGGAATTCATTATTTCATCAGGAATATAGTTGAAGATGAAAGTAATTTCTTTTGCTTGACCTTTACAAGTGTTAGATAGTCCCAATGGGCATATGTATACAGTCTTGAACCATAACAAATGGAGGAGATCATCACATGGCCAAAATTCTCTATTGCTGTCTGAAGTGTAAATTCACTCCATTTTGATTCTGTACTTCATGAGTTGATTACTAGTCCTCATTTTTGGCAAAATAAAGTGTAATGTTTATCTTTCTTACAGATAATTAATTTTGTGTATTTTTTTACTATTTCTAATGCTATCACAAGAGAGGATTACCAACAGCTGCTTTTTAGGATATTGCTACCAGATAGTTCAATCTACACATCATCTGTTTAAGATAGAATCACCACACAGTTAATTGATAGTATTTGATTAAATAAAAAAAATACACCAGGAGAGTGAAAATTTACAAGCCTTTTTAAAGCATAAGCTTAGAATCTTCCGTTAGCCATTAATCAGTAGTTGAAAACATGTTTTAAGGAAAAGTAGAAACACAAAGGAGTCCCCTTCACATAAAATAAAAAAAAAAGATAATTTAGCTTACACGTGGTGCTGTACAACTTCTGTGGATGCAGTACTACTTTTCCACACTTTGTAGAGTGAACTCTGATCTTTTTCTCACTACCACCTAAAAGAGGAATTAGTGCTGGGATGCACTTTTCTAGTGCCCAGCATGACTGTGAAAATGGTACGTGATGCTAGAGTTTTACAAACTCAAAAAAAACTCTCCCATTTTGGGTGTTGGATCACAACTGTTTGCTTTTAGACTTACAGCTGGATCTTTTATGGTTCTATTAGACTGCATGCGTGTATTCCCCTTCTTCTGTGGTTAATTTACTGTTGTGGTTCTTGGGTTATTTGAGGAACAAATGTTAATAGGTCAGGCATCTGTTTCACAGCTCTGCTTTTTACAGTGGGTGCAGAGACCTGACACCTTGGTGTCCATGTAGTTCCACAGACATCTGATTTTTCTGATCTCACCATCAAAGAATACAGTGTTTTTTCTGGAGAACATTGTTTCATGCACAAGCTTCAGCAGCACCTAAGACATCCATGCCAGTTATCGCCTGTACCAAAAAGAAGAAGAGGTCAGCAACACTCCCTTCAGATTCTGGCCTACAGTGATCATACTATAGCTCATAGGTTCATAGGTAAGTACTAGGCTAGTAACCATGAAAAAGCAGAATAATGCAGGTAAAAAAGATTAATCTTGTGAAACACGGATTCCATAAGAAAAGTATAAATAACACTTGAATCGAGTTAAAAGCCAAAAACAAATAAACTTTAATCAGTATGAGTACAATACATGTGACTAGATAAGCTCTTTCATGCTTTAACATATTAGACTTAATCAGGAATACTAATGTACAATTACTAAAAATAAAATTCTGTTTTTATATGCTGAAATTCCAGGAATGATACTTGTGATTGTTAACTGACTTTCTGGTCATTATTGTGAACCGGTTATAATTTTTTAGTGCATATTTATATCAGCAAAATTCAGACAGAATCTAAGTACAGAGCACTGAATAAAGCAAACCAACTTTTCCAAATAGTAAATATGAGTCAAAATCTGGGTTATGATGGATGAGCATCCAGACCAAAAAAAAATGACATCCCTGGAAATGTCATGTTTTTTTTCTTTATTCACACAGTCAAAGTTTCTGAGTTTTGTGGTATTTTTCTTGGAAAAATCGAAATCAAAGGCCTTGAGCTACATTTATAAAAAAAACACTTTAAATGAATGACCAGAGTTGTCACCTAGGCAGTTATGCACAGTTAGTAAAGGCTGATTTGCTCAGACTAGTTGGTATATCTCATATATAACCGGTCTATATCACTTTGACTAAACGGCAGAAGTTCAAACACCATATGTTCGAACTTCTAACTTCGAAGTGCAAAACCATCGAAGGCTTAGAACAGCGATTTTTTTCCCAGGGAAAAACATCGCTGTTCCAAGAAACACACACACAACACAAACACACCAAAAAAACAGAAATCCACACACATACACTTAAAATCCTACATCTAACCCTACACTAAACTGTACATACACTATCTATCCACTTACCTTAACCCATACCCTAACCCTAAGGTCCATCATTGTCACACACTTACCTGAACCCGACCCGTAACTTTCCACCACAGTGCTGAAAATAGCAAAGCCACAGAAACGGCCCACCGAATTCTTTCCCTGGGAAAGAATTTGGTGTTCGGCTTCGCGATAATCAGTTTTTGAACTTCACAGTTCGAACACATGGTGTTCGAACTGCTGAAGTTTCGACGAACTGATAGGAACCCTATATAACTACATATAATGAGGATTTGCACTCTTGAGTTGTCCAAAGAACCTGTTTCATAGCTGCCTAATCCTAAAAAACAGATGGTCTCGAAAGTCCAGAATCAGATAATACTTTTGTATGAATACTTTGTGGCTGAGTCTGCTGTGGTAGGCCTTGCTTCTTCTAGAGGTGTTCTAAAAAACAGCGGCTCTGGTTACACTTTCAGATAACAGAGATTATGGTCCTAGGCAGGTCTGATAAGAGGGGGTGTGTGTGTGTGTATACACACACACACACACACACATATATATATATATATATATATATATATATATATATATATATATAGGTTCATAGGTAGGTACTAGGCTATCTGCCCGAAGGCATTTATAAGCTTAGCCAGAATGTGTTGGCATTCGCCGCTCCCTTAGATTAGTTCCCTGTGCTTCTGTCCAGCAGAGCCACTGAAGTGATCCTTGGGGTAAACTTTCTGTTTCCCATCCACTCGTCAAGGTTTCTCTTGAAGAGTGTTAGCGAGGAGCTCTGCCTAATGTAGCATGGGAAGTCATATATATATATATATATATATATATATATATATATATATATATATATATATGCTACCATGGGCATTAGGGCTGTTAAATACCAGCCCCTTCTGATGCTACACCAAAGTGAGATTTTGAAACCAAAAGAGACCACCTGATTCAAGGATCAGATTGTTTTGTTTTCTGGTGGCTTGCCTAAGGACTGTTTGGTGCATCTCATATCTACCCTGGATTCTCACAGCTACACTTCTATTTTCTGCTTTTGCTGCTATGACATGGGGAGGTTCTGTGACTGTTTCCCATCAGAAAACTATTGGTGCATCTGTACGTTGCTGCTGTGTCTTCTAGAGGATTAGGTACTGCCCCTTTGCAGGCGAGCTGGCATTCTGTTTATTTTCATTACAGTGGGGGCTATTGTTATGCATCTAGACAAGTATTTTGGGGGAGACAAATTGATCCACTGGGGTTTTGGCCTCACTAACTTCAATCCCTTAGTCTTGTGTCAAAATACATTTTTTTATGAGATGCTTTTTGTGGCTGCTAAGCATTATGATCTTTGTCTACAGAAAGTGGACTCATTAAGTACACAAACTGAGTTTGACTTTCCATTACTGGTCTTTAATAAATGCAAGCTTTTTTTCTCTTTGCAGATTATTTAATAAATTATTCTTAACACCTTTATTAAATTATCACTTAAGCCACTGGGAAACTTACAATCTGAAGTAGTTAACTTCATTTTATCTGCAACCTGTGGGTATTTGGATCCATATCGGATCCGAGCCAGCAACTTTTTTTCTAGCATCTGCTCCAAGCTCTGAGCTCCTACCCATAATGCACTACCATCTCCTACCTTCCCTCAGATCTCGTTTGCCGTGCCAGTAGTGTGCATCGTGGTCTCCTTCGCTCTGAGCTCAGAGATAGTAAGTTTATTAATACTTAGTCTAGTGTGTCTGAGTTAATTGTTTCCCTTCCTCCCCCACTAGTATATCACTTTTTCGCCGGTTAGTTAAAAAAAAAAAAATTTTGTTGTAAAACTCTGTAGAGTAGTTGTTAGGCCTGCCCTTCCCCTACGTGTGTTTTGTGTGTGGTGGTTTTGTAGGTAGTGGTGTTTGGTGCAGGGTCATGGCTGATCAGCCAAAATCTGTATTTAAGAAATGCACAGGGTGTGGCCATAAGCTCTCCCCGGCTGATGGTCACACTCTGTGTGTTATTTGTTTGACAGTGTCACATTTGTCAACGCAATGTGCAGTCTGCACTGGGTTCAGTCCTAGAGCCCTCAGGGATCGGAAGGCCAAATTGGTAGCTAAAGGCCTTCTCCCTGCATCTATGCTGGAATCTGCCATGGCCTCGGTACCTAGTACTCAACCTCCCACCCAGACAAGGACTCAAACTCCCACTTCTTCTGGTACTGGATCAAGCAAGGAAAAAGCTACAGTCAGTGTAGCTGACAAAGAGAAGGACAGAGAAAGGCACAAGGAGGATAGGGACAAGAAAAGGGATAGACCTCACAAGAGATCACCGGACAGGGAGCTCTTCCTTAGTCCCCCTTCTAAGTCCATGAGGCCAGTTTCTCCATGGCTCTGGTCTCCTCGTTTTTCACCAGAGCTGCTGGAACCTTTGGATCCAAGGCCTTCCTCGCCCTCACTGCGCAGACCAGACAGATCCGAGTCGGTGGCTTCTTCGCGATCGACTTGGAGCTTATCAGACTTAGACAAGGACAGGATGATGCGGAGTTTCATTCAGACCCAAATACAGATGGGAGTCTTGCCAGGCCCCACTCCCTCTGGAGGGGGGACCTCCATGCCCTTTTTCTGCCCCATCTCTCCTTCCCCGATCCGTGCATCTGGGCTCTTGGATCTGAGAATTTTCACAGTTGGTAGCTCGGTGCCGATGGTTCCCCCAACCTCGACTCTGGCTGTTACCTTGAGCTCCTCGGATCCGACTAGTTTGGACCCAAGTGACTCTCGGAGCTGCAAACAGGGAGTCAGACCCAAGGGAATGGATTCTTCGGCTCTGCCTTTTTCGGATCCGACCCATTTACTCGGACCTCAGGCTACTCTTGCTTTGGCTCCGGTCCCTGCTTTCGGATTCAGGGAGGGCTTCTTCCTTGCTGGGTGCCAAGAAGGTACATTCTCCTTCGGCCTTCGAAGTGGTGGAGAGGGTTTTCTCCCAGGGATTGAGACCCCAGCCCATCCGCTCGGATTCCACCCAGGCACCTCTGGATTTGGCGATGACTTCCTTCATCCTGTCTCAAGGACAGCCTGTGCCAGAGGATCCCCAGGTTGTTTCCCCTGAGGAACCCCCGGCAGCTCATGAGTCCTCTTCAGAGAGTCCCACTGAAGAGGGTCACTGTAAGCGCAAGTGCAAAAGGAGGCACTTGGACTCCCCCAAGTCCCTCACTACAGACACTGACTTAGATGAAGGAGAAGGTTCCCCCAGGTCACCTCCCGAAGATGTCTCCTTCAGAGAAATCATGGAGATCCTCTGCTAGAGGGGAGGTTGGTCAGCCCCCAAACCTTCTGGGGATGAGTCAGTGTTCCTGGAGGCCTATGGCATGGGCCCATCTACTTCCTGGGTGGCTCCACCAGCAGACCCCTTGGTGGACCTTATCACCATGCAGGCATGGAAGGAGCCTGACACCATACAGCCCATCCCCAAATGCCCCAACAAAATTTTATCTCCCCCTTCTGACAGACAACCTTGGTCAAAAGGATCCCCAGTTGATGCTATGTTGGTCGCAGCAGCCACCAAGAAGGAACTAGCACAGGAGAGTTCCTCAGTCCACCCTCCAGATGAGGAGTCCAGGTCAGTGGATAGGTTTGGGAAGCGCGTTTATTCCTCAGTGACCTTTTCAATCCATGAGCTGAACTATTTGGCACGTGATCTGGCTTCAGTGAGACCTTGCAACGGAATTCGCTGAGTCGCCCCCAGTGTCCTTATCGCCACAGGACAGACAGTTGTTCTCTGCAAAAATGTCTACTCTGAAGTCAGTCTCAAACACATCTATGCGGCTCCTTTCCCATGCCATGGAAGGAGCAGCTAGGGTGGCTGGGACAGGCATAGCCATGAGGTGTCATGCCTGGCTCAGATTGTGTCAGTTTGCGGACCCTTTCAAGGCGTCGCTTATTAATGCTCCCTACAACGGTTCTTCCCTTTTCGGAAAGACAGTACGTGACACACTTGTCCAGAGCATAAAAGACGGAAGACTTTGTCTGCCATCGGGATCCGATCTCTAACCTTCAGCGGTCCTTCTGTAGGAATCAAAGAGGGCAAAAGAAGATGTGGTTCCAAAAATCTCAGTTTTCCCGGGATTCTCAGGACAACTATTCCCCCAGAGGCAGAGGGGGACAGGATCGATGCCGACCCAGAGGTAGGGGGGGGGGGGGTCCCAGGAATTTTGGGTCTAGGGAACCTTTTTCTGATAGACCCAATCAGCAGCCCTGAGGGGTTGTCCGGCTGTCCTACTCTGGAGGCAGTCAGGGGGGGAGATTGTCCTTACACACAACGGCATGGGAGTCCATTACGACAGATTGCTGGGTGTTACAGATTATATCCAGAGGTTACACTATCTCATTTGTTGCCCTTCTAAATGTTCCAAAACACCTCCCAGATGTTCCACCCACTCACAGGGAGGCCGCAGCTCTAGAGATTTCAAAGCTGCTTCTCAAACGAGCCATCGAACAGGCTCCCCCCGACCAGTCCAGATCAGGTATCTACTCAAGGTTCTTTTTAGTGCCAAAAAAGATGGGGAACCTCAGGCCCATTCTAGACCTGTCAACTTTGAACCTGTCTGTAGCCAAACAGAAATTCCGGATGGTCACCCTAGAGTCCATTCTACCTTATATCTGAGAGTGCAACTGGATGTGCTCGTTAGACCTCAAGGATGCTTATTACCACATCAAGATCCACAGAAGCTCCAGGAGGTTTCTGTGCTTCCGGCTCGGAGCTAGTCATTTTCAGTTCAGAGCCCTACCCTTCGGTCTCACCACAGCCCCCAGGGTGTTCACCAAGGTAATGGCAGTTGTAGTGGCTCACCTGAGGCTTCAGGGTATTCAGGTATTTTTTTACCTGGACGACTGGCTCTTCGCTGTGCCCAACAAGTGTCTGCTTTGTCTAGCCCGAGACTACTTCATTCGGTTGGCAGATCTGTTGGGGATTACAGTCAGTGTTCAGAAATCCCAGTTGCAACCAGTGCAAGTTTTAGACTTCATTGGGGCATGGCTAGACACCTTGCAGAAGAAAGTATTCTTAACTCCAGACAGGATCTTACACCTCAGGTGCCACATAGCTCAAATAGTGAACTTCAAGTCTCCAAAGGCGAGCGAGGTTCTCCGGGCACTGGGCTCCATGGCTACCTCCATATCGATTCTCCCTTGTGCGTGCCTTCACATGCGGGTTCTTCAGTGGACTCTGGCTGTTCAATGGTCTTGGCTAGACCTGCCCATGGAATTTCCGATCAGGATCAGTCACTTCTGCAGGACGTCCCTTCTTTTGTGGTTAAATACACTGGAAATTATAGAAAGACGTCCCTTCGTGTCATCTCCAGTCCAAACCACAGTGACCACGGATGCCTCCCAACTCGGGTGGGGGGACACTGTTCGGGAAGGACAGTCCAAGGCACGTGGTCCCAGTCAGAGACCAAGTTGCACATAAATGCTCTAGAGATGAGGGCAGTGCTTTTAGTGTTGGAAGCCTTTCACACTGTCCTTCCTCTCGGATTGATTGCAATTCAGACAGACAACATGTCAGTTGTCTGGTATATCAACAAGCAGGCGGGAACCAGATCCTATCCCCTATGTCTCAAGGCCATGAGAGTGTGGGAGTGGGCGATCTCCACTGGCCTGTTTCTGATAGCAACGCACATCCCGGGGCACTCCAACATTTTAGCGGACAGATTGGGTCGGGCTATTCTGATGCTGTATGAGTGATCTCTGAAACAGTCAGTAGCGGAGGAGATATTCCTTGCATGGGGTCAGCCTTGCTGCTATCTCTTCGCATCTTCTTCCAATGCGAAGTGCAGTGAGTTCTTCACTCTGATTCCCTCACCAGGGGAAGCCCCCAGAGATGCTATAGTCCATGCTTGCCCCCCCGGCATCTGTATGCTTACCCACCATTGCCACTCATTCCAAAGTTTCTTCTGAAAGCTTGCCGACTGTGGTGCAAAGTTATCCTCATTGTCCCGTTCTGGCCTCGTCAGGTTTGGTTCCCATTCCTTTGGTCTCATCTCTTAGCTCCTGTGTGGGTTCTGTATCCCTGCCCTTATCTAATCTCCCATCCTTCGGGTGTCCACCCGCCCGACCTGGGCAGCCTCAAGCTGACAGCTTGGTTGCTCCAGTTCCATTGATTGCCAGGACTCCCGGTCTTTCATACCCAGTAAAATCCATACTGGTGGCTTCTCTTAAAGATTCCACTAGGAAACTTTATCGCAGTAAATGGAAGCGTTTTTTCCATTTGGGCCTCACAGAGAAACCCTTTACAGCCCCTGTTCCAGCGGTGTTGGATTTCTTCTGTGGCATTTTTCAGCAAGGAACTAGCTCCTCCACAGTGAAAGTACAAATGTCAGCTGTTTCTAATTTTCATGTTGGTGAAGACAACATTGCCTTAGCCTCTTCTGGGCTGTATAAGGCCTTTCTTAAAGGCATTTTTCTGTTGCGCCCTCCTGTCAAGGATTCAGTGCTCTCTTGGGACCTTACCTTTGTCCTACAGGCATTGGTGACTCCTCCATTCGAACCTGCAGCATCGGTGGATTTAAAATTTTTATCCTGGAAGACAGCTTTCCTAGTCGCCATTACATCTGCTAGGAGGGTTTCTGAGCTTCAAGTTCTGTCTGCCGTGCCTCCTTATTTGGTCTTCCATAAAGATAGGGTCTCTCTCCATACTAATCCTTCCTTCCTAGCTAAAGTGGCATCTGAAGCAAACATAAACCAGTCCATTAATCTGCCTGTTTTCTTTCCTAATTTCCAAAACAAGGGTGAATACAAACTTTATTTGTTAGATGTTCATAGACAACTTCACTTCTGTCTTCATAGAAAAAAATCATTCCGCAAGACTGACCAGTTGTTAGTTTCCTTTTCCAAATCCTTTCTGGGAAAAGTTATTTCTAAAGTTTCTTTGGCCAGATGGATCACTCTGCATTTTGCATGTCTACAAAGCAAAAGGTTTATCTCCTCCTGGTATTGTTAAAGCTCACTCTACCAGGTCCATGGCAACTTCTGATGCTTTTTGGTCTAGGGTTCCTTTGGACGACATTGTGCAGCAGCGACCTGGGCCAATTCACATACCTTCATTTCCCATTACAAATTAGACCTGATTTCTAGGGGTAGAGCATCCTTTGGCTCTGCGGTGCTCAGGAATATCCTTCCATTAGGGCTTCCCAGGACTGGAGTAGCTAGGGACTCTGTCCCACAGGTTACAGATAAAATGAAGTTAACTACTTCAGATAAAGAAGTTATGTACTTACCATAACATTCCATCTGAGTAGTTATACTTCATTTTTCTGCAACCTTCCCTCCCTCCGTCCCCCGGACCTTGTCCTGTCTATACAGGTTTGGTTCACTGGGCTGAGTTGCTTATGTATTTAGTTGCAGCAAACTCGATCTGAGGGAAGGTAGGAGATGGTAGTGCATTATGGGTAGGGGAGGAGCTCTGAGCTTGGGGCAGATGCTAGAAAAAAAGTTGCCGGCTCGGATCCGAATACCCACAGGTTGCAGAAAAATTTAGTGCAACTACTCAGATGGAACGTTATGGTGAGTACATAACTTCTTTTTAACATAAAAGAAAACAAACCATATTAACATTGTTTTCCAGTTACATACAGTATACATGGCATATCTTTTCTTTGTAATTATCATCAGTCCAGCGTTACAAAAATTGCTGAATTCCTGCTTTCCCCTTAAACCTCACTCCTCCTTCTCCTGAACATTATTTGCATGTATTGTTTCCGCAGTTGCCATTTATTTCTAAGCACAGTAAACTCAGTTAACTGGCACCTATGGGGACTGGATTGGTAGATGCCAGATAACTGTAGTTTCTGGTTGCCTGAGAGTTACTATTAAAAATAGACCCGACGAGTACTGTACCCTGTACAATAGCATGCCATAAACACTGTTATTGATTTGATTTTAATATTGAAATACAGTCATTAAAAGCCTTCCTGGAATAGTAATATTTTAAATTTACATTTCCACTAGAAAGCATGGCAAGCGGAATGGTTTTCAGTGGCACACTGAGTGGATTGGAATTGACTGAACTGAACAGAGTGAGAGAGAGAAAGAGAGAGAGAATGCATGTATGAAAGCAGAAGTGACTGTGTGAGAGAGATCGGAGAGATGTATGCATAGGCGCCGGAACCATAGGGGGAGGGAGCACCCCCACACACTTTTACCCTTGTGGAGGGAGGAGGACCCATCAGAAGACTCATGTGTCCTTTGCACGCTAAAGTGAAGAATTTTGAAAACAAAAGTGCGCAGAACTATGCATGTTAAGTTGTCTATCTCGCCTTCGTTTCTTGCTTGTTGGGATTGGAGCCGATCCTCGGCTCCAACTCAGCCATCTTCAATAGCTTGATAGCTGTTTACTGGCTCGAGGCTACCCCTTATCCCATGAAGCCTAGCGCTAGCTTACCCTAGATCTCGTTTGCCGCTTCAGGTGCGAGGTGTCGTTTCTACTGGCTCAGGCTTGTATAAGTTTTAATATTATCTGTTTTTGTCAGATTAGTACTTTTCGGGGAGTTTATTGTTATTTTTGTTGTAGTCTATAACTCGTGGGGTTAAGTTCAGGTTTTTTGTGTAGTCCTTCCCTTAGAACTCATTTAATTTAGAGAGTTCTCCCCCCTCCCCCACCCCTATCCCTTCTTGTAGGTTAGCGGTTAGTTTAGTCTTTTCCTTATATCTGTGTTAGGTAGCCGTTTAAGTTAGAGGCTTCCCAGTTAAAAAATAAATAAAAAATTTCACCCTTAGCTGTAGTGTACTGTGTGTTCTTGTTTTTAGTGTTAGTGCTATTTTCTTATCGCTGTTCGGCGTGTGGGACAATAAATCAGTGTTGTACCTTGACAATTTTTTTCTAGTCATGTCTAAAGAATCCAAGGTGTCTGGATTCAAGAAGTGTGACTCATGCTGTCAGAAAATGTCTCTGACAGATGGGCACACGTCTTGCGTCTATTGCTTAGGCGCAGTGCACCTGCAGGACTCTTGTTCTATCTGTCATGCATTTAGCCCAAGAGTTCTGCAGGAGCACAAAAATAAGCTTATTCTGAGGGGGTTTTCTTAAGCCCCAGGATTCACCGGCCAAGGCTCAGCCTGTGAAATCTCCTAAACTGACCACATCGTCTCCCAGCTTGGAGCCGTCATTGGTCCAAACCTTACCTACTACTTCGGTTCTGGCCAGAACCGAGGAGACTATCTCCCCGTCGGCTCCACCTGTACCTTCAGAGCCATCATGGAGCCATAAGAGTCTGAGGTCCCCTTCTCTAGAGTTCATTCATTCGGCTCCTCAGTCTCCCCTACTGCAGAGTGACCGCAGTCACAGATCTTTCCACTCCTCTCGGTGCCCAATGTGGAGAGAGTGGTCAGTAGGTTGTTGAAGTCACAGACACTTGCCAAGATGTTGTCCAGCCCTTCTCAACAGGTGTCGGCTCCATCCACTTCTGTCGATATTCGTCCTCTGACTCCATTGAGCTGGGAGCCGGAGTTTGTTGGGGTTCGAGTCGTGGAACCGTCAGCTCCGATAACGATTTCTCCTTCGGTTCTGTCGTCAGCTCCGATCCCCTCGATGGTACCGTCTGTCGAGGGATCTGGGCACCGAGACTCCCTCATTGGCTCTGAGGGGGCGAGTGGCATCGGACCCTTGTCCAACCCCATTCTCCCTCTCGGAGCGTCGGCGCAGGTGAGCTCGGCTCCTACATTGGCCTCTGAGCCATCTCCCTCGGTGCGGAGGAGGATTCCGATTTCCTCGGAACTGGAGCCTTTTCTGCATCGTGGCAGAGACATCTTCGATGTCATGAGGAGTGTGCTGGCCTCTGAGCCAGCTCCATGTTTGACCCCACCTGCTCTGTCCCCAGTAGTGCCTGCATCAACCTCTGCCCCTCCTCCAGACCCCAAGCTTGGGAACCGGTGCTCCAGGGCACCCCATTGGGTATTTCCTCTTCTTCCAAGGCCTCCCCTGATCACTCAGAGGAGCCCCCTCGGAAGAAGAAGTGCAAGAGGAAGCACATTGACTCCCCTGAGTCTGTCACTTTGGATATGGATTTGGATGAATTGTAAGGGTCCCCAAGTTCCTCCTCTGAAGATGTTTCTGTTTTGGACATCTTCGAAATGCTTAAGCAGAGGGAAAACTGGAATTCCCTAGCCCCTACCTAGGATGAATCTGTATTCCTGGATGTATTTGGTTCCCGACCTTCCACCTCCTGGGTTTCTCCGCCTTTCGATCCACTCATGTCAGTAGTGGCTCGAAGGGCTTGGTCAGCCCCGGATACAGTGGAACCAATCCCGAGGAGACCCGGCAAGTTTATCACTGCACCCCTGGATAAGCAGTTCCTTACTAAGGGTGTTCCTGTGGATGCCATGGTGGTAGCAGCAGCCACTAAGAAGGAGTTAGCGGAAACTTCTTCATCGGTCCATCCTCCTAACAAAGAGTCCAGGACCATGGATAGATACAGGAAGCGGATGTTTGCTTCAGTGACTTTTTCCATGAGGTCACTGAATTACTTATGCCATTTTACCCGGCTTCAGATGGATCTCCTGAAAGAGCTCGGAGATACCCTTCAAGATCCATCAGCTGAAGGGGCTCAAGCTGAAGTGGCATCACAGCTGGCGACCCTTAACTCTGTAGTCAACTCCTCTGTGAGGCTCATTTCCTATGCAGCTGATGGTGCGAGTAGAGCCACAGTTACAGGCATGAACCTTAGGAGACACGCATGGATGCGGCTGTGTAATTTTGCAGAACCCTTAAGAGTGTCATTCGCCAACACCCCCTTTGATGGTTCCTTTCTCTTCGGACCACAGGTGAAAGACACTCTGACTAGGTGTGAGCAAGAAGGCAAGACTCTCTCTGCTGTGGGAGTCCATTTTTCCACTCCTTTCAGACCATACCCCAAGGGTCAGAAGAGTGGTAAAATGTGGTTTCGAAAATCCCAGGGAGTCTCGCCTGACACACGTAGCGATTTTTTCCTCCAGGGGCCGAGGAGGAAACAACAACAGACGCCGCCCTTGTGGCAGAAGGGGGTCCGCAAAACCAGACAGCAGAGAATCCTTCTCCGAGAAGCCCTTCCAGCATCCCTGAAGGGTTGCCCAGCTGCCCGCCTCTGGAGGCAGTCGGGGGAAGACTTTCACTGTACCCAAAAGCCTGGCAAAACTTAACGTGACAAATGGGTACTTTCAATCATATCTGGAGGTTACAAAATTCTTTCAACCCCCCTCACTGTCAAGCAAATCCCTTCCAGATGTTCCACCCAATCTGAGGGACCAAGCAGTCATAGAAATTTCAAAACTGATAGAAAAAAGTCATCCAGGAAGTCCCGGCAGACCAACACAGATCCAGAACTTACTCAAGGTTCTTTTTGGTACCAAAAAAGGCATGGGACTGAAGACCGATTTTGGATCTCAGCAGACTAAACAAGTCTGTTCAAAGAACAAAGTTTCGGATGGTCACGCTACAGTCCATTCTACCCTATCTGGGTCAGGACAATTGGATGTGCTCCATAGATCTCCAGAATGCATACTATCACATCAAAATGGACAGGCGCTCCAGGAGGTTCCTTCACTTCCGGCTGGGAGCCAGTCATTATCAGTTCAGAGCTCTGCCGTTTGGTCTCACCACAACCCCCAGGGTGTTCACCAAATGTATGGCAGTGGTCACGGCTTACCTGAGGCGTCAAGGATTCCAGATGTTTCCATATCTAGATGACTGGCTCCTTACTGCTACTACCAGGCATCAACTCCTTCAAGCCAGGGACTATACAATTTCAATTTGCTCCCAGCTAGGCATTACTATAAATTTTGAAAAATCTGCCTTGTTGCCCTATCAATCTATTACCTATATAGGAGCAGACTTAGATACAAGGAATATGTCCGCAAGGCTACCACCAGACAGGGTGTCTACAATTCGCCAGCAACTTCAAAGCAACATGCAATGCAAAAGGGTACAAGACAGGTGCATCCTTCAAACTCTGGGTTCTATGGCAGCAGCAATTCTTCTGATACCTCTGGCCCGCTTTCATATGAGAATCCTTCAGTGGCTTCTATTCACACAGTGGTCCTTTCAACAGCTCCCCATGTCTCACATGATTATGATCACAGAAGCATGCAAAAGGCACCTTTCCTGGTAGATGGTCTCCCCACTAGTGTCTCAGGGCAGACCATTCATCCAGCCCCCTCCGGTTGCCACAGTGACCATGGATGCCTCCCTGATAGGGTGGGGGGGGGCATTACCAGGGCAGGACAGTCCAAGGCACTTGGCAGCATCACGAGTACCATCTGCACATAAACATATTAGAAATGAGAGCCGTGCTCCTAGCGTTGCAAGCTCTTCAGGACTCTCTCCCTTCTGGGACCATTGCAATTCAAACGGGCAACATGTCAGTGGTGTGGTACATCAACAAGCAGGGCGGAGCCAGGTCCTACCCCCTATGTTAAGAAGCACTCAGACTCTGGCAGTGGGCGATTTCCTCCCAACGTGTTCTGATTGCGATGCACATCCCTGGGAGGTCCAACGTCATAGCGGACAGGCTCAGCAGAGCTATTCTCATGCATCATGAGTGGTCTCTGAATCAGGTAGTTGCGGATCTGATCTGCAAATGGGGACAGCCTTGCTGCAATCTTTTTGCCACCCCCTTCAGCAGCAAATGCAGTAACTACTTCTCCCTTCTTCCGCTTCCCGGTCACTCTCCCAAAGATGATCTAGTCCACGATTGGCCTCAGGGACTTCTTTATGCCTTCCCTCTGTTTCCTCTTATACCGAAACTCATACAGAAAGAAATTTCGTTGAGTTGCAAAATAATCCTCATTGCCCCCTACTGGCCTCGACAGATATGGTTCCCGTTCTTGCACCGTTACCTTCTCGAGCAGCCCTGGACTCTGGATCCTATTCCAGACCTGCTGATTCATCAATCAGGCAGGCTGTATCAATCTCTCCAAACACTCCAGCTCACAGCTTGGTTGCTCCACTTCCAACCTTAGCCAGGCTTCCTAGCATTTCCCCGGCCGTTCATGAGATCATTGTTTCCTCTCACAAGTCCGCCACTAGAAAGACTTATGCTACCAAATGGAAACATTTTTCTTGTTGGGCAGAGGCTAGGAACATAGATCCCTTTTCAGCCCCAGTCCACGAAATCTTGGAGTTCCTAGCAGAACGTTTTCATTCTGGGTCAGCTTCTGCTACAATCAGGGTTCAATTGGCAGCCATCTCTAACTTTCATGTTGGGTTGTCTAATGCAAACATTATGTCTCATAAGCTGTGTAAAGCTTTTCTCAGAGGGGCCACTCTCCTTAGGCCCCCAGTGAGAGATCCCCCTCCTCCTTGGGACCTTAATTTGGTACTAACCTCCTTGATTATGCCCCCTTTTGAACTGGCAGCATCCTGCTCCATTAAGTTTCTTTCGTGGAAAACTCTCTTTCTGGTAGCTATTACTTCAGCCAGATGTGTCTCTGAACTTCAGGCTGTAAGCGTTTGTCCTCCGTACTTAGTTTTTCATAAGGACAGGGTTGCTCTCAGGACTAATCCCTTCTTCCTTCTGAAAGTCTGCTCAGAAAATAATCTAAACCAATCTATAGACCTCCCTGTGTTTTTCCCTAACCACACCAGCAAGTCAGAATACAAATTACACCAATTGGATGTTCATAGACAATTGCATTTTTACCTGCATAAACCGAAGGATATAAGTAAGTCGGACCAACCTTTTCTTTCCTATGCTAGGGGCAAACAAGGTCTCCCAGTTTCCAAAGTGACCTTATCCAGGTGGTTGTCTCACATCATTACCTTCATCTATCAACTAAGAAACAAAGAGTTGTCTATCAAACTGAAAGGCCATTCTACTAGGGCTTTGGCCACCTCTGTAGCCTTCCAGTCTAGGTTGCCCATGGACTCTATCTGTGCCACTGCTACGTGGGCAAATCCTCATACCTTTATTTCTCATTACAAGTTGGATTTGGACTCCTGGAGTAGAGCTAACTTTGGTTCCACTGTTCTGAAGAGTCTGTTCCAATGAGCCACCCAGGATCATAGTTGCTAGGGACGCTGTCCCAACAAGCAAGAAATGAAGGTGAGATAGACAACTTAACATAAAGAAGTTATGTACCTACCATAATGTTCCATGTTAGTTGTCTTCATCTCGCCTTCTTTCTTGTGTCCCCCCCTCCATCCCCTGTCCTATTGGACCGAGAGGAGTTCAGATTTCACTGGCTGAGTGTTCTCCAGGTTGTTTCCTCTACTGACTTATAGTATATGACAGGTATGCTCAATTTTGAATGTATGGACATCATTTTACACAACAATTTTATCTTTTTTAATGGGGAATTTTTCAGGCAAAGAAAAGGGGTGGCCATGGGTGCACCGTGCGCATCAGCATACGCGAACATCGTATTATACAAATGGGAGAAGTTGTACATCCATTCTTCAAAATGGAAAGACTTTATTGTCTTTTACAAGCGTTATTTGGATGACATTTGTTTATTTTGGCAGGGCAACAAAGAAAGTTTTTTCGAGTTTTTTGAATACATTAACTCGACCACTGACTTTCTTTCCTTCACCTATGACATCAGTGAGGTGTCTTTGCACTATCTGGATGTACTCTTAACTAAGGACACAGAAAAAAATGATTTACAAACACAAATTTACAGGAAAAATGCCTTTTCAAATGCATTTTTGCATTTTGATAGTTTTCATCCCTATTACATCAAGAAAGGCATAGTCAAAGGCCAACTTATAAGAGCATCTAGGATGTGCAGTTCCCCCATTTTGTTTCTTAAGGAGGTAGAATTTTTGAGAACTTTATTTCTTGAAAGAGGCTATCCCATCCAACTAATCCAGAACATTATTTTGGAAATTGAGGCGAAAAGGGATTCTGTATACCTCCCTCTGTTAGGTAAAGGTTTGCCCTTGCCTACATTGCCAGTAGTCAGTTCCTTGAACACACAGAGGAGTTTTGTGTACACATACACTAATGATGCACAACTGATTGAGAACACTATGCGTTCTTTTTGGCCCATATTGTCATCACAGGAAGACCTTGGCATAGCATTACCTGACAAAATACACTTCACAAGGAAGCGGGATATTAACCTTAAAGGCATGTTTGAACAATCATCTTACACCCAGAGCTCCTTCACCACCATTGTTTCATCTAAAAGGGCAGGGTCGTTTAAATGTGGGATGTGTAACCAATGTCCTTACATTTTAAACGACGATCATGTTCATTTACCATCTAGACATACAACTTTAAGGGCTCAAGATCATTACTCCTGCACTTCCTCCGGAGTGGTTTACCTCAGGATTTGTCTCACTTGTCACGGTTTTTATGTAGGTAAAACTGAAAGAATGCTTAAAAAGAGAATCTACGAACATGTTTATGAAATTGCTAAGAACAAAGAGACTAATGCTATTTTCAAACACTCGCTTACTTGTAGTCACATGAACATAAAGTTTTTTGTTCTAGAACAAGTAACTCAAGACCCCAGAGGTGGTGACTGGGAGACTCGTCTTGCCAATAGAGAATTGACATGGCAGCTTAAGTTAGACGCCACTAAGTTCCCGGGTATGAATGACAGCATTAGTCTTGCTTGTGTCCTTAGGGCAAACAGGGACAAACTATGATATTTTGTTGGAGTTTATCATATCAAACTGATGTGTGTTTTAAATTACTTTTCACACAATACTTATTTCTAGTGCAAACAAAAGTTCATTGACTTATGTCATCTCCTACTAGTTTTTGCTTCAGGGTGTTATGTCAAAGTTGTTAAGCTTGATTTTTGATTTGACTTAGTAGTATATTATTTGTGTACCCTATTTTTTGGGGCACAATTAAAACACAACACAAGTTTATTAACATTGGGTTTTGTTATGTTTATTACATTAACATACTGTCCTTGTATTGACCATCAGCTGGTGCACACTGTGGCATAGTGTTTTCGCCCAGTTTAAGTCTTATCTCCTCATTTTTTTTTGGCTCACATAGGTTTTGACAATAGAACAATAGATGTGGGTTTTAAACATCTTGTAACTCCTCACTGCACTCAAGCTAGCATTAGTTGAAAGCTGCAAAATCATTAGTTTTGCATTAGTACTATGTCAAGGTTTATTATGTATGATTATTTTCAGCATTTTGTTTAAAGAAATTGTTTGGTTTTAAATCCAAGTTTTAGAGAGCTGTAATGGGCATTTTTAAGTTGTGCAAAGCATTTTAAAACAGTTTGACTGAATGTTTTATTTAATTAATTGACTCTGATTATTGTAATTGGTGATTTTTAATTGTTTAATTGGCTCAGCAGTTTAATATAAATGCACTGCACTGCCAGAACAACATTGTAACTTGACAAAGCCTGGGATTGCCAGGCGAAAGCGCTTGTTTTATTCTGTATTAAAGAAGATTTCGTTTTCTATGCTATTTCTGGAGTTGGATTTTCACCAGTTTATCTGCTTTTACAAGGAGGTTTCTCAGTGAGATTTGTTAACTTTGGGCATTTTGCTCTACAACTACAATTTGTCCTGGAAGCCTTGGTACGCTGACTTCTTGCTAGCACTGTTTCTTAGTATGCACAATTTTATGCTTGGAGGGGTTCATTAGATAGCTATAGCTATAGCTAGTTAGCTATTTCAAACGAGATCTGGGTAAGCTAGCGCTAGGCATCATGGGATAAGGGATAGCCTCAAGCCAGTAAACAGCTCTCGAGCTATTGAAGATGGCCGAGTCGGAGCCGAGGATTGGCTCCGATCCCAACAAGCAAGAAAGAAGGCGAGATGAAGACAACTAACATGGAATGTTATGGTAGGTACATAACTTCTTTTTTTTAGCAGCTGGATGATCCAACAGAAGACTCATGCGTGCTTTGTGAATTAAAAGTGCATGAAACTGTGCTTTTAGCAGCTGCCAGACTCAACCACAGTAAGAAGACATTTTTTATGTGCTCCGTTCAGCTTTAATTTGGTGTGTGTGTGTGTGTGTGTGTGTGTGTGTGTGTGTGTGCTCTTCAGCTTTAGTTTGTTATGGTGCTGTGCTGTGCTCTGCCATTCAGCTTTAGGAATTCGGAAACATAGGTGATACTTTTAGCACTGTGCAGAGATTCATATATACTAAGATTTCTAATTTGGGAATAGCACAGTATGTGTTGAATACATTGTACAACAAAACCAGGACTAACCTTCAGAACTGAAGCGCTTTTGGAGTGCTGATGTGGAGAAGAGCATGAGCAGTGTTTTGGTGTGGTGCTTTCGAATTACAGTAATTACAGAGGGTGGCTGCAGATGAACTTGTTGAGAAATTGCGGGGGTTACATCTTAATGCTCCTGGGGATGGTAAGAAAGTTAGAGAAACTGAGGGCTGTACAGGTGCCCTTAAAAATCTCAAATTGTTTTGTTTCATTTCTTCATATTTATTATTTTGTTGATACAGTGCATAATTGTTTTGCATTTCTGTACTGCTACTTCAGTTAGTAAACCTTATCTGAAGTCCTAATATGCGTTTTTAAGTCTGCAGAAGAAATGCTATAATTAAAGAAACCCCCTTGCGCTGTGATTTCCATTTCTCTTGTTAAAAGCAGTTACATTGTCTACAAATAGTTGTTCTGTAAATGTTTGCAGTATACCATTTTCTTGTTGTTGAAGCGTAATTATGTTATATAAAAATACCTCTTTTTTCACTTAACTTCATCGTAAAAAATAAAACACTAATATTTGCTTGGGGATTGAAGGACATGTTTGCATAGTCTTTTTTAAGTTGGACGCCTGTGTTTTGATTGCCAGTAAATTTTCTGATCATCATAATGTACCTGCATAGCAGATAGGAAGTAAACATACTTGGAAACACGTGTCAATCCCTGTAACTAAGACTTTTCTATGAAGATTTTTTTGGCAACCCAGGACCCATTGTAGTACCATTGTTAGTAAAATCTGGTCCAATAAACTTAAAACAATTTGTACCTGATTAACTGGTATCTTGGGAATCAAAGAAGTGAGAGACAACTGCTAAAATTCTATGGAAAAGCCTTGCAAAATGGTTTGAAGTGTTCACTTGTCTGATGCCACAGTTCCCCAAACTGCTGTAAGGTCTTGTACGTTATAGGCTGTTTCCAGTGGGCAATGGGTGGATCCAAGTCAGGTTCAGTGGTTTCCTCTATACTGCTTGCATTTCCTTTATCCAATGCAGAACAGCAAGGAGTTGATTATTTACTTCAGAATTTTTTGGGGGAGGGGGTTGTAGAAAGGACTCATACCACCTGGAAAGTTTCTTAATTGCTGGGGGTGGGGGGGAAAGGGGGCAAAAAGAAAAAAAAAGATGCTTGGCATCTTATCTGGTTTACTTTTTTTTTCAAACTTACCAAAACGTCACCAGCTGGCTTCCCAGAATGTGTACCAGTAGACAGAGGGGCAGATAAAGTTAAAAAGGTTTTATACTACCCAAGTAAAATCCAGCAACTGGCAAGCTATACATAAGAATAAAAACCTTAAATATAATTGATCACAGTTCAAGAAGATTTTATTTGATACTGTCCTGTTCTGCAGACTACATTTCAAAGTTATTATCCTCCACATGGGAAATATGAGATTCCTTCTCTACAGTCATTATGGTCAGTACTGCTGATACATCTTTAATACCCATACTACTCCAGATTTTGTGTGTGTGTGTGTGTGTGTTATGTATATGTTTGTGTAGAATGCCCCAGTTAATTATGCCTGGTGGTTAGAATTACCCAGGCTCAAACCCCGTACCTTAGATACAGCAGTCTGCATTCTCTACCCACACCACCACTTGTGATTCGGAGAGCTGAGTCCATAGCTCTCAACTGTCTAGATTTTCACAGAACATTTAGCACATACTTTTGGTCTCTTCTTGAAATTTGTGGTTTTCTGGCAAATCAGTGAGAACGGAATTCACTAAATCAGTTTCAGTCTTCCTATCTTTTTTGGAAACACATGGTAACACAAAACACTGTTTTAGCAACTTTCTACGATTATACAAGCAATATTTAAAATGTGTCCCTGGTTTTGGACCTTTGCCCATCCCACAAATAAATTTTTGCTTTTTCCAGATTTCTTCTGTTGTGAGATTTAAGTTGTTTCAAGTGGATGATGTAGTGGTGCAGTGGTAGTGTTGTCGCCTCACAGCAAGAGGTTTTCTGGTTCGATTCTTGGCTGGGGTGGCTTCTATGTGGAGTCTTTATGTCCTCCCTGTGTTTGTGTGGGTTTTCTCTGGGTGCTCTGATTTCCTCCAACATTACAAAGACATGCATCTGGAGCATTTCTCCCTGAGCCTCTGCGGAAAATTTACTTTGTTCCAAGTTGGACTTTCATGTTAAATAAATAAATACATTTTACAAGGAGCTGAGAGCTTCAGGAGAAGAGAAGTTTAGTGCTTCTCATTCCAAGTCTGTTTACATTGTTAGTAGCACAGCAGGTAGTAGCCTTACTTTTGACGGAGAAGGCTGGAGGGTTCTACTCCCACAGTATGCAGATGGATCTCTGGTACTGTACTGTGTTGTACTTTAAAGTGGATGCTGCAGTCCTGTGAATGTCCTACTTTGGAGGAGGTACCTAGTAACTATGAACCTGTTCTCAGTATGCCATCTATTCCCTATTGCAATATTACTAGCTTATCATTTTTTTTTTTTTTTTTTATGTAACATAGGCAATTTATTCTTCAAGGGCAACAGACACTTTATTTGTAGACGAAACAATGAAATATAACATTTTCTAGCAGCAACCTCTTCATTAGTTAGAGACCCCTTTAATGTGGAATTATTTAGATGACTTACTTCTGCAGACATTTTGCATATTTACTGATATTGGTGGATTGTAATGACAGAAGTTTGAGTGGACTTTTATGGTTGACATTTTCTGAAATGGGTAGTTTTGTCATTAGTGGTTCATGCATTTTGTTTCATTGCTTACTAGAAGACTGTTTAAAACTACAAATGTAAAACACATTCTAACAACTGGTGCTGTATTATACAAGGAATATAATTTAATACAATCAGCACCAACAAAAAACACAAAAGTGGTCAGGCATCAACAAACTACTTCAGCCAGGCCATTCTAAATCTCCTGCACCATCAGGATTCAACCATAATAACCCTAATCAAATTCCCAATGCCTTTAATAACTATTTTTCTGAAGCCATTCAAACCCTAGCTAATACATTACCACCTACTACCACCTCCCCATTAAACACCATGAATAGTCCAGCTCCAACCTTTCATATACAACCTGTACCTACATCCTCATTTGCAACCTCCTTAAAACTCAAACCATGCACCCCTTCTGCTGTCATCCAGCTGAATACCTACAAATCGCAGCTAAAGCCATTGCCTATCCCACATCCATCCTTATAAATAGAACAATTTTAGAAAGCACAATCCCTTCCATATGAAAAGTCTCCCATATCATCCCACTACATAAAGGTGGGACATCTACTGAGCTTTCCAACTTTTGTCCAATCTCCTTACTCTCTCCAATAGCTAAAATAATGGAAAAATCATCCACAGACAACTGCTTGATCACCTTCTCCAGAATAATTTTCTTGCCAACTGCCAACATGGCTTTAGACCTTTCCATAGCGCAACAACTGCCCTGCTATCCTTTTCTGACTGTATAAACAAAAATCGTAACAATAACTCTCTTTCCTCAGCACTATTTATTGACCTTTCAAAAGCCTTTGATATGGTTAACCATCACATGCTTATTGATGTACTAAAAACCCAATCACTGGACCCACAAGCAGTACGCTGGTTTAAATCTTATTTAGAAAACGGACAATAAGCAGTGCTTTGGGATAAAAATCTTTGTACACTCCTGTCTGTGAACATAGGAGTTCCACAAGGCTCTGTTTTAGGCCCACTTCTCTTTTCACTGTTTATTAATGATCTACATGCAAAAAATCCTCAAGCCACCTGCATACAATATGCAGATGACTCTACCTTAATATGTTCAGCCAAGTCCATTACCTCACTCCAGACCCTCACCCAGACAGTATTTAACACTGTTGAAAATTGGTTCACGCAACACTGCCTCCTGCTGAACCCCAAAAAAACAAAATTATTGCTGTTTGCTCCTACTCAAAAGTCATCACAACTTCACTTCACAGTAACCTCTAACAATAGAACTAATATATCCCCTGATACTACAACTCGACTCCTGGGAATAACAATTGACAACAACCTCAGCTATGATGACCATATTCATACTACTATAAAGTCTGTCAACAAAAAAATAGGCACCCTTTATAGAATCAAACCCTTCCTTACCCCCTATAGCCAGAACCACTATTGCCCAGACCCACCTGATCTATACCCTGTTCCATGCTTCTGCTATATATACCAATCTCTCTAAAAACAACCTTTCAACCAATTACAATAACATAGCCCGATTTGCCACTGGCACCCCCTTTAGAACTCACCACTGTCACAACCTAAGACAACTGGGATGGTTAGAATTGCAGAACCAACTACTTTGTCAACAACTTCTTATCACTCAAAGGTTCCTTTACCACCCTAATAATACCCCTATCCTCACTAACCTGATTACCCCCTATAAAAATCTTGCAACACTACGCTCAGCTAATAATCTTCTAGTTTCCACTATTAAATCCAACAACAAAGCTGGGGACTCACTTTTCACCAACACAGTGGGAAAAACCTGGAACCAGCTTCCTAGTGAACCTTCTACCCATGCTTCCACACAGCTTTATAAAAAAACATCTTAAAGAACATCTTAAAACTCACTGGCTCTGTCCCTGCACTAACCCTGACTGATATCTTATTTCCCCTTCTTGCTCTCCCAATGCTGCTCTACTCCATTGTTCTATGTTGCCTACCTGAAATGAAGATTTTTTCTAAAAAAAAAAAAAAAAAAAAAAAAAAAAATATATATATATATATATAATTTTAATTTTTTTTTTAGCTCTCAAATGTTTGTTTCTCTATATTTGATCTTGGCGTAAGCCCACTAAAGAACTCTGTACAAGCTTATCATGCCTACAGTTTAAACAATGTACTATAACTCATTTTACTATTGATATATATTGTATTTTTGTTACTGCCGATGCTTGGAGCTTTTCTCCCCCGGGCCTCTACTGAAAATGGATATATATCCAGTTAGACCAGCCCGGTCAACAAATGTAAAATAAAATAAATAAGTTGAATCAAAGAATGCATATATGTATGCATGGCCCTAAAAATGTGTTTGAAAACAGACCAGAGGAAAGCATGAAAGGCTCAAAATTATGGTCAATTGTTAAGCTTTACTCTTGTTACCAAAGCAATGGATAAAGGTAAAACAGTTCACGCCACATTACCTTGACATAGCCAAGCCTTTTGACACAATCCCCTACTCAGGTGTAGTACAAAAGATGAATAATGTAGGGGAAAACACTTGCATCACTAGCTGGATTGCCAACTTGCTCACAGGATGCAGGAGATCAAAATAGGGGATGAGGCCAGTCACCAATGGAGTCCCCCATGGTTCGGTGCTGAGACTTTTTCTGTTTGGCATATACATCTCAAAAGTAAAAGGAAGTACCAAAGGGCTTTGGCTGGCTAAGTTCGAGATGACTGCAAGCTAGGAGCAGTTATTGAATCCCCAAATGACAACCATCATGCAAGAAGGTTTGTCCCAAATAATAACTGGTGTCAAAATCATGACAATGCTCTATGAGAACTGATCCAATTTTTGGCATTTGGGAACTTGTGTGTATAGTGACCTAACTTTTGACCAGCATGTGCCAAGAGTCATAAGAAAGCCTTTCTATATTGCACAGCTTATAAACAAATTGATTGTGACTAGATGTTGTTGTCCCCCTTTACAATGCTATCATTAGGTCAATCATTTTGTATAATGCCCACTTTGGCATGTATCTCTCCAGCCCCATGCAACAACTGGAATACCTTCAGAGATACCGTACTAAAAGGATACAAGTCCTAAACAATAGGTCTTGCATGGACCACCTCAAAGATTTATTACTATACTCAGTATCCTACAGAGTGCTTAGAGGTGACATGTCTGGCATACAAGGCATCCCCTGACCTAATACAGATGGACCTACTGAACATCAGCAAGTCAAATGGCATCAGAAATATGCAGTCCAGGCATCTAAACTGAATGTTGTGGAGAGATGGCTATATATCATAGAGGCTACCACTGTTCCAGAACAGATTATCAATAAAAATAAAACAAAGCTCATCCGTCCATATCCAAATGCAACTTGGATCTAAAGATGGGTAATAGAAAATGTACTCCAGGATTCCCCTCATGCCACTAATGGATAGAGGCATTTCCTAAATGCTGCATCCCTTACATGGGTCCCCTCAAATTATCTATGGTATGATCAGGGTCTATATTAAAAGACCGAAGAGGTGTTTCATTGAACACCTCTTTGTTGACTCATAAAGAGCAAACACACTAAAGCACGAATGTTCAAAACAGCAATTTCTTTCCCTGTGAAAGAAACCACTTGGCTACCCCCATGTGTTTGCCCCTTTCCTCACTGTGGTGCGATCTCGGAGTTGGTATATTTAGTTAGGGGGTGTGTGGGGGTCACAGCCCCCCATGTTGTTATGTTTGAAAGTGTGTGTATGTGTGTGTGTGTTTTGCTAGCAGTTTCTTTTCCCAGGGAAATAAATCACTGTTTTGAGCATTTGTGCTTTAGTGTATTTGCTCTTTATGTGTCGACCAAGAGATGTTCGATGAAACACCTCTTCGGTCTTTTAATATAGACCCGTATGATCACAATTATTCTCACTAGGGCTAATACACAATTATCAGCCATGGGATAGGTAAGACCAATCAGAAAATGTTAATTCAATCACCAGAAGGGAATTGGCTAAGCTTAAAATGTCCTCCAAGTGAACCTATGTTGGGGTAGTAAATAGTTATAGAATATTGCCCTTTTTAGATCACTGAGTGCCCCTCTTACCCTCGCCCCCCTAGTCTTCAATAGCTTCCAGCACCTATGGATGTATGAAAGCTGGAGTATGTGTGTGTGTGAGAGAGATCAGTGAGAGAAAGAGTAAATGAATGCATGGATGAAAGCAGAAGCGAAAGTGTGTGAGAGACTGGAGAGATGTATGAAAGCTGAAGTGTGTGTGTGTGTGTGTGTGTGTATGTGTGTGAGAGAGAAAGAGTAAGTGAATGCATCTATGAAAGCTGAAGAGACTGTGTGTGTGAGAGATCAGAGAGAGAATGTGTAATCTGATGCAAACTGAGTGAGTATGGAGTGAGTGTTGACATTTTAACGGTTTGACTTGTTTTTAGGTTGGGGAGAGAGGGAAACTCTAAAGTAGGGTATATTTCTGCAGGGGGGAAACAGAAAGTGCAACACATGAAAAATTGAATTGTTTATACTGTACTGTATTTCTTCGATTTTTTTTTCTGGTTGTTTGAGTTCTGGTTAACTGAGAGTTTACTGAAATTTGTTCCTTCCATTTTCTAAAGATCCCTCTTCCATTTCTTTTATCTCTTTTATAATATCTAATACTTCAAATACAGTTGGTTTTGACTTTGATTTGCATTTTCTAGTAATTGCTTTTTTGGTAGTCAACATAATTAAACGTAATAAGGCCCAACTATATTCAGGCAATTCAAATTCTTTGCCCCAGCTCAAAAAAAAAAAAAAAAAAAATCATATCCTTAGTTACAACCATTTGCTCACCCAGTATTACTGACAGAATATGCTGTAGTGAATTTTTAAAATCTGCCAACTCTTTGCAATCTCAAAACATGTTTCCACTTATCTCTTTCTTCCACATCACACCTCCAACACTTGCTACCTACCTGAGGAAATATCCTTAGATGTCTGCTTGGGCTATAAAAATACCTATGCAAACACTTCCAAGCAAAGATCTTAAACCTTTTGGACTTTGTTGCATACTTGGGGGCCATGCATATGTCGTTCTGTTGTTGTGTTGTAAATTGTATTTCCAATTTCTCATCCCAGTCTTTTCTAACCTCCTTTGATTTAATCATGTAACAATCATGCAATATTGTATATGTCATACTAATTATCTCTTTTTTAACACTGGCTTCTGTTCTAGACTCAAGTAAAAAGTCAACCATAGCAGGTCTTTCACTTAAGATACCCCATCCCTTTCTCCTTGCCTATGCCCTGATAGCAATCCCTGGTGGGAAGGCTGTCTTTAACCTGCAGTACATAAGTTTTCTTGACCTCATCCTACTCTAGTACCTTGCCCTCTTTAGTTATTTGCTCCCAATACTTTGATTCCTTTCACATTTTTCTCCAGTAAATTCCAGCTCCCTCTTGCCTGTTTTCCATAGCCCTACATGCAGTCATCCCTATTAACAAATCTTTCTCCATTCTAGTGTTGATTATTTCTTAGAATACTTTCTACAATTTCTTGCATATAATATTCTGTATGGTTATTCTTCTTAAGGATCTGCATCCAAAATCCCACTCTCTATTTCTTGAATGCCTCCTCTGCTTCATCATCATCCCTTTCTATTTGAATTATAACCTTCTGTTTGTGTTTATATATGCATATATATATATATATATATATATATATATATATATATATATATATATATATATATAGGTCTACTTCATAACATTGAAATTTTATAACATTGAATTTCATAACATTAAGACTATAACATTGAAAATTCAAAACACTGAAAACCCAAAACATTGAAAACTCAGAACATTGAAAGTGTGCTTCATAACACTGAAACCTACATTGCATAAGTAAATATCACCTCCACCTACAACACCACCTAACAAACACAATTTCTACTATGTTTCTCTCTCTGCCCCCCACACCCCTGGAAATTAAATATACTAACTCCAAGATCACACTAAAGTTAATTTCCTAACCTCAGTGTTTGGTGGAGGTGATATTATTTACTTGTACAATGTAGTTTTCAATGTTATGAAGCACACTTTCAGTATTCTGAGTTTTCAATGTTTTGGTCTCAATGTTATGAAGTTCAATGTTATGAAATTTGAATGTTATGAAGTAGACCCATATATATATATATATATATATATATATATATATATATATGTATGTATATATATATATAAGCATAAGCCTTATCTGTATAGCTCTGAAATACGCTTTCAAATCAGGTAATCCTAAATGACCTTGCTCTATTAAAAAAATCAGCTTATCCCATTTAACTCTTGACCCCCCCCCCCATGATAAAATTTTTAACTCTTTATTAATTATTGGCTACAACTTTTCTGGTTGATAAAAACATGTCTGACCCATATATAAAATTAAAAGAATTAAAAACATTTTCACTGCTTGTATCTTACTATCTTTATCCATAAACAGAACATCCAGGTTTTCTGATTTTGTATTATCTTTTATTTAGTCTCTTCCACATATCCTTAGCTGCTGTAGCAGAAACCTTTTTAATTAATACTTCATCTTATTGTGTCTTTACATATATGGATATTGCTGAATCAATTAGTGTGTGGGCACATAATTTACAGCTATAGCCTTTGTTTTATCTGCATTAATTTTTATATCCCAAAACAATCTGAAGTTGTCTCAAAATGTTCCACAACATTGAAAAGTACTTTTCTGGATTTATCAAGTACAGAGTAATATCATCTGCAAATAAAGCCAACTTTTCTTGATTACCGTGACAATTATATCCTAGCATTTTTGAGTCCCTTATTTATTTGGTAGTGTCCCTAAATATAAAGGAAATAAGAATTGGAAAAGAGAACACCCCTGCTTGGTTCCTCTGTTCAAACACATCATATCAGAGAGGAACCCTCCAACATTAACTCTTGCCTCCCTCATTCATATATCCTCCTAATTAACCTTATTATTGCATCAGATGCTTCTATTGTCCTAATCATAAAATCCCAGCTTAGTCTTTTGAATGCTTTCTCTGCATCAAGACACACCAACAACAGTGGCATTTTCTTGCATTCTATTTTCCTGTGGATCCATTCCATTAATGTTGTCAAACACTTACCTTCCCTCCACAAAACCACATTGATCCATGTCTATCAATTTTGGCTTCACCATTGCCATTCTTTTAGCTAGTATGTACATAAACACTTTATAATCTTGGTTTAAAATTGAAATAGGTCAGTATGAAGTTGGGTTTGATGGGTCTTTACCATCCTTAGGTAGTACAATCACAACTTTCTTCCAAGATGTTGGTGCTTCCCCTTCTTTTAAAAATACCGTTAAACAAAATATTTCACATATTTATTACTTTCTTCTCTCCTATCTTCCAAACTTCCACAGGCATGCCATCTATTCCTGGAGACTTTCCTGAAGATTGGTTATACATCAGTGTTTCTCTCTCATTGCCTCCTGTTGTAACTGTTCAGAGTTGAGCTTCATCTGCCTTTTACCTTGGCATATTTAATTCTTCCTTAAGCATTTTATTTTGTGCATTTTCTTGATTTCCACATTTTTCTGCTTTATACAGATTTTCTTAAAATTTCTGAACTATTTCTAATACATCAACAGGATCTCTGGTTATTTTCCTTGTTATAGGCCCCATAAGCTTGACAACAACCCTTTCTATTTCTGCTGCCTGAGTCAGTGTGCTAAAAGTTTTTGTGCTGTAGTGTTATTTTAAAAAACAGTTGCTAAACAGCAATCTTTCTAAACTCATGCATATTATCCAAGTAGTCCCTTATTTTTTCATTAGCAATCTGCATTTGCACCTCTTTTTGTTCTGTGAGATTTTCCTTATTCTGTAATATTTTAATCTTTGTCAGACCCTTTATGTACAAATAAAATGAAAAAGACTCAAACTAATAAAAAATAAAATTTCAGGCTACCAAATAAATGAATTCCAGTCAAGAATCTAAAATAAATTCCATTTATTCACACAGTGATTATAAAATCAAGCGCTTTCATCTTTATCAAGATCCTGATAAAGTCTCTGAATGGGCAGAGATGAAAGCGCTTGATTTTATAATCACTGTGTGAATAAACAGAATGTATTTTAGATTCTTGACTAGAATTAGTTTATCTGGTAGCCTGAAGTTTTATTTTTTATAAGTTTGAGACCCTTTACGTAGTTCATATTACTGCTTAATATCTGTTTCTGTTTTGTTTCTACCCTGTTTTTAAACTCTATTTTCATTAACCCACTCACTAGCTATAACTTCTGAAGATATTTTTATATTCTCTAAGAACCCTTGAATAATTTCCACTACCCATTCCTTCAATTTCTCTCTTTTTAACAGGTAGGTGGGATAGTGCCAGTGTCTCAGTTTTACTTCATGGCTCTACAGTTTTTTATTTTTAGTATGTGATCTGAAATAGTTATTGGATCTGTGCTGAAGCTTTCAGTTAGATGTAAATGTTCATGTGAAATAAAATGTCTATCTAGTTTAGCCCAGTTAATGTACCTTGTGGAATGATATATACATTCTCAGTTCCAACTACTGAATTCATGTCTTTCATACCAAATGTATTCATAAATTTCTTTAGAACGCTCCCCTCTTTTGTTATATATTTCCTCTTTTAGGTCCCCAATACTTCCTCACTATTGCAAATCCAGTCCCTACCTATAAGTAATATTCCCTGATGATAGCTGATTATTTCTCCAAAAATTTTCTTAAGCTCCATAATAATGTTTTTTTCATGGAATGTAAATACACTCCAGAGTAATTCTCCTCCCTTGCAAGTAACTCCTTACTACCACAAATCTACTGTTACTGTCTTTTCCCCCTCTTCTATCATGATTGAAGTCCTGTAACAATTGGTATAATTACTTCCCTTTTCAATTGCTCCTAATATTCTGCTGAGTATCCATCCAGAAGTACTTTCTTTGTCAAATTTGCATTTTTATTTCTTTCAGAAAGTGTCTCCTCCAGCTTTGCTATTTTCACCCTGCATTTCTTAATATAATTCAATATCCTTTCCTTTTTGTTTATGCCTGTATGGCCATTTGCATTCCAAGATAATGTGGAGAGCATAGCCATTATGATAAATAGCTGCTGTTCCTACCTGTTATACATGACATTTGTTCTGAATGTGTATTTCAAACTTTTGTGTTATATGCAGACATTAATGTTTAGTAGACTGATTCTTTTACAGGTTGTCTATTCTCATGTCAGTTTGAGCCTATGTTACATTTTTCAAGACTTTTTGTTTTAATGAAAACTCTCAAACAAAATACATTTTCAAAGCACCCCATCCCCTATTAATTAACTTAGAAACTTAGAACAAACACACAAAACTATGTACATCTTCAAAAACTAAAGTTTAACCCTCCACATAGGAACAATTGACAGCTGCACCCAACTTAAAATTAAGGTCACCTGTGCTAAAGTGCATGCTACAGCCTGTCTTGCTACTTATACTGATTGCAATCTATTCTTTTCTAATCTCTGTCCCCCCCCCAGATCTGAAAACAGTTTGTGTGCTTTCAGAAAGTATTTTGCTTTAGCCCTAATCAAAACTGTACTGGCTTTCTATAAAAGTAAACTGTACACTGCTCTATTAAATGTTTTAAAGTATTAAAGCTGTTAGGGAGGCTGCTATCTCTTAATCACTTTCTATAATTTCAGACTTTATTTTTCACTGAACTGTTTGCAATTGTACCTTTAAATTTTGCATTTCCTCAGCAAAGACTGCTCAGAAGTCTTAAGAATAATTAAATGTACCTGTAGACAGCTCATCTCCATGGAAAAGTACTTAGCAGTGAATCTATGTAAATTTTGGAAATTTGTTTTTGGGTTATTTTTGGGTCCTTTCTTAAACCTATTAAGACTGGTGTTGCCAGCTATCTGGTATTTTTCTGGACTACCCAGAAATCAGAATGTTAGTCTGGTAGTCCAGAAAACACTATACAAACTCAAGTATTCTTTTTATCTGCACAAACAGAATGCCAGACTGTAAAAATGGCGACTTGGATGAGCCTATTAATTGGAAAACATGACTAACATGGCACCGGGACATTAAAATAGGGGGGGGGTAAGCCATCCCTCCTCACTATGATGTATGCGGTGATGTCATAAAGTGGGTGTGGTGTGTAGGGAATGGGCAGATAGAGGTGGGGTTGTGGGTAGTATAAGGGGTGTGGTTTTTGGTCCTGTTTTTACCAGATAGGAAGGTGGCAACCTTAAATAAGACCCTATATGGTAAATTTGAGAAATGATAGAAGCCTGTTAAAATGGCACTTAAATTTCCCAGGACAGGAATTGAGTAGAAAGATTTGGTATAAGCAGGCCGTAGATGCATTTTACATGGAAGATGCGTGTGCCACATGTTCTTGGGGTATTCAGCAGGGTATTTGGAGATGGTTGGGTAGATTTAAGAAGGACAGTACTCCATGTATTTATTTTTAGCAGTTGGCCCACCAAAAGATCCCTGTTATAGCTGATGTGAAACAAATGATTTGAATAAAGGGATTTGTTTTTGATATTTTTTCATAATGTCGAAGAAGCTATACGGTATTTTTTTTTTTCTTAGAGTGCTCCAGAATGTTGAAATTGTGGGGCTGAGATTACCTGCAGGTTACAGTTAGATGTTTGTCCTGTTAGCCTTGATGCAGTGTATTGTATGTTTTTTTGGCCAAAGCCGGTATTAGGGAAGGCGCTGATTATATTCCTAATTGTACTGTTTGAAAATGACAGCTTATAAGGAGTTAAAAGTTACAGTATAACAATCTTTGGAATGGGTGTGTTTGTATTTAGATTCAGGATTATTTTAAAGTAGTAGAATAGATTTTGGGATTGTAGTTTGTCTAATACAGGAACATGATGTCGGGGATACTTTTTATGGGAATAATTTAGAAGTGCCGCACGTTGATAAGAACAGTGCATCTCTGGAGCCATGACAATTGAAAAGTAATGTAGAGCTTGGAGTACTGTAATTATGATCCAATATCTGGAAAAAGATAAACTTGTTAGGCACTCCTGTAGGACATGACCCGATTGTACCAGAGCTTGAGGGTGTCTCAGTGTAACAGTTGTTACATACACCCCCTAAGCACTGTTATGATCAAGTCTCACACTAGAGACTAACAATGGACAGTGCTGGTTGACAAAGAACTGTGGCAAAAAGTAAAACAGCTCTGTCCCTTGTATTTTGTTTTCTATTAGCTGGTAAACCACTGAATATTACAGCCAGTAAAAACTGCCAAAATTGTAGATTTGAAGTAGTTAACTTCATTTGATCAGCAACCTGTGGGTATCGGATCCGATTCGGATCCGAGCCGGCAGAATTCCTAGCTAAAAGATCCGAGCTCCAAGCTCCTCCCCTACCCATAATGCCCTGCCCTCTAACTCCCAGATCTCATTTGCCGCCGCTTCTGTATGCTTCTTAGAATGAGCTCCGAGCATGGTATTGTAAGTTAAGGCTTTTATATATATTTTTTTTCTGTCAGAATTTCTATATCTTTGTGTGTGTGATTCCCTTCTAACTCCCTTAGTATTTTTGTGGGTAGTTTTAAAAACTTCTTAGTTAAAGTTTATTCCCCTCCCCCCTCTGTGTGTGTGAAAGTGTGTGCGTGTGGGCCTGTACTCTTTTCTTTCTCTGATATGTCTGAAGGCCCAAAAGCTGTGTTTTCTAAATGCTCTGAGTGTAGCCATAAGCTGTCCCCAGTGGATGGCCATACTCGGTGCATTATTTGCCTGGGTGTTGATCACCTTTTCCGGGCTGCACTATTTGTGCAGCCTTTAACCCCAGGGCTTTGAGGGATAGGAAGACGAAGCTAATCCTTGTGGGCCTTTTGCCCCCCCCTGATTCCACTTCGTCCTCCTCCTCCTCCTCTGTAGTGCCAGCCGCGGCTGCGACTGCTCCACCTACCACCTCCAATCCCCTGGCCGGGAGTCAACCTCCCTCTTTGGCCCAGGAGGAAAGGGATGGCAAAAAGAAAGACAAGAAGGACAGGGAGCGGGAAAAAGATAGACACCGTAGCCACAATAGGCGGTCCGAGTCAGCTCCATTGGCCCTGCCGTCCAAGCAGCTTGCCTCTCCCCTTAAGGTCTGCAGGCCTTCCCCCTCTTGGTTTCATTCTCCACATTTCTCCCCGGAGCTGGAGGAGGAGACCCAGTCACCTTCGAGGTCATCTAGGCGGCCTTCCCAGCTGGCCTTGGCAGCCTCGTCCAGATCAACAAGGAGTTTATCTGAATCAGACATGGACCGGATGATGCGTTAATTTCTTCAGGCCCAGTTGCAGATGGGAGTGCTCTTGCCTCCCCCCCCTCCGGGGGGGAAATTGACCCCTATTTCACCCCCATTGCTCCTTCTCCGACCCGCTATCGGGGTTCGGAGCTGTCGGATCCGACTAGCTTTGGAGCGGGGGTGGTGTCGGTCCCGGCAGTGTTTCCTACTTCGGCGCCGACTGTACCCTCGAGTCTGTCAGATCCGAGCTCTCGGGGCCGTGAGTTGAGCGTCGGATCCAGAGGGGTTAGTGGGCCTTTGGCTCCATTGAGGTCAGAGCACACTACTCTTTCGGATCCGATCGGGTCACCTTCGGCACCGATCCACACATCGGATCTGAGGGGACTGCTTTCGGATTCTAGGGAAAGCAGTTCACCCTCAGCATTTGACGTCATGGAGAGGGTCCTTTTGAGGGATTCGAGGCCCCAGGCTCTTGCTACGGATCCTCCTGCCATTCCCCTCTCAGACGGGCCTGCTTCCATCATCCGGCCCCAGGGACAGCCTGCGCCTACGTCCCAGATGGTTCCCGTAGAGGAATAGGACATTGTTGGTGAGGCCTCTTCGGACAGCCCCCCCCGAGGAGGTCCCTCACAAACGAAAGTGCAAGAGGAGGCACTTGGCCTCACCTGAGTCCCTCACAGAAGACACGGACTTAGAGGAAGGGGAAGGTTCCCCAAGGTCACCCCCCGAAGACGTCTCTTTTGGAGACATTATGGAAATGTTGCGCATTAGAGGGGGGGGTGGTCTGCCCAAAAACCTTCCTCGGATGAGTCTGTGTTTCTGGAGGTGTTTGACACAGGCCCATCTACCTCTTGGGTGTCCCCTCCCGCCGACCCTCTAGTGGACCTCATAACTACCAGGGCATGGAAGGAGCTGGACACTGTCGAGCCAATACCCAAGAGACCGAACAGGATACTCAGCCCTCCCACGGACAGGACAGTTTGGAGCAAGGGTGCCCCAGTGGATGCCATGGTGGTCACGGCTGCCACTAAAAAGGAATTAGCACAGGAGAGTTCCTTGGTACATCCTCCAGACAAGGAGTCTCGGATGATGGACCACCTTGGAAAGCAGATGTTCGCTTCAGCGACCTTCTCTGTAAGGTCACTGAACTATATGGCACATGTAATTTGGCTCCAGCGGGACCTGATCAAAGATACGCTTTTCAGCAAAACCATCCGTGATACACGTCTCCAGAGCATGAAAGACGGGGAGATGTTGTCTGCCATCGGGATCCACTTCTCGGCTCCTCAGAGGTCCTACTCCAGGAACCAAAGAGGACAAAAGAAGATGTGGTTCCAGGAAGCTCAACAATCCCGTTTTGCTCCGGATCCTTTGTCCTTCAGAGGCAGAGGAGGACAGGGTGGACGCCGGCCCAGAGGAGAGGGGTGCCGAAGAATTTCGGGTCGAGCGAACCTTTTTCCGATCGACCCACGCAGCAACCCTGAGGGGTTTCTCGACTGCTCCTCTCTGGAGGCAGTCGGGGGTGCTTCTTGGAGCACCTAGCAAATTGGGAGTCCATTACAACAGATCACTGGGTGCTCTGAATTATATCCAGAGTCTATTCTATCCCATTCCTAATGTATCCTCCCCGGTCGGGGAGTCTCCCTGATGTTCCACCCAATCAGAGGGAGGTAGCAGCCTTCGAAATATGAGAGCTGCTAAGAAAAAGAGCCATCCAGCACGTCCCCCTCAGGCAATCTGGATCAGGCTTTTACTCCAGGTTCTTTTTGGTGCAAAAAAAGACGGGGGACTTACGACAAATTCTCGACCTGTCCACACTGAACCAGTCAGTTGCCAAAGAAAAGTTCCGGATGGTCACTATTCAATCCATTCTCCCACTTTTACAGGAGAATTACTGGATGTGCTCGATAGACCTCAAGGATGCGTACTACCACATTCTAATGGACAGGTGATCCTGGAGGTTTCTCCGCTTTTGGCTGGGAGCCAGCCATTATCAGTTCAGGGTCCTACCCTTCGGTCTCACCACAGCCCCTAGGATGTTCACCAAGGTCATGGCAGTTGTAGGGGCCCACCTGAGGCTTCAGGGAATACAGGTCTTTCCTTACCTGGATGACTGGCTCCTAACCGCCCCCACCAGACATCTACTATGTTCAGGCAGGGACTACTTCTTACATCCAGCCCGCCATCTAGGGATCACGATCAACCACAAGAAATCCTCCCTTCAACCTACTCAGATCTTGGATTTCATAGGGGCCAGGATAGACACTGTACAATCCAGAGTCTTTCTGACAGCGGACAGACTTCGCAATCTAAACCTTCACATTCTGGCTCCTCTACAATCATCAGCCCCCCCAGCGGAACTAGTCCTGAGGGCCCTGGGATCCATGGCAGCAGCCATCAATCTGTCACCTATCACACGTCTGAAGATGAGAATCCTTCAATGGACCTTACAGGTTCAATGATCCATCCTACTTCACCCCCTGTCTGCACCTATTCCCCTCAGCAGGATTTGCAGGGAGTCGCTACTTTAGTGGCTCCATTCCAGAAACCTCCAGGAAGGGCGCCCCTTCTCTGTATCCCCACCCCAAGTCACGGTGACCACGGACGCATCTCTCCTCGGGTGGGGGGGGCATTGCATGGGCAGATTCGTCCAAGGCACGTGGACTCACACAGAGACCTCATTGCATATCAATGTCCTGGAGATGAGGGCGGTGCTTCTAGCATTGCAGGCTCTCCATCCCCTTCTTCCTCCAGGGACTATTGCAATTCAAACAGACAACATGTCAGTAGTCTGGTACATCAACAAACAGGGGGGAACCAGATCTTACCCACTATGCAGAGAGGCCATGAGATTGTGGGAATGGGCGATATCCACCAACCGCTTTCTCATAGCAATGCACATTCCGGGTCGGTCAAACATTCTAGCGGACAGTTTGAGTCGAACGATCCCCTCACCTTATGAGTGGTCTCTAAACCCAGTAGTAGCGAAGCAAATCTTCCTCAGATGGGGTCAACCTTTCTGTGATCTGTTTGCCTTGCCTTTGAACACAAAATGCAGTGAGTTCTTCGCTCTAATCTCCCCACTAGGGGAAGTCCCCAGAAACGCTCTGGTTCATGCTTGGCCATCCGGTCTTCTGTATGCTTATCTTCCTGTTCCATTGATGACAAAATTCTTGCAGAAAGCTCGTCGGTTGGGGAGCAGTGTTATCCTCATAGACCCATTCTGGCCTCACCAAACCTGGTTCTCATGCCTACGGTCTCATCTAGTACATCCTCCCTGGATCTTAGATCTCATTCTGGATCTGATCTCTCATCCTTTAGGATTGAAGACACCTGACCTGGACTACCTCAAGCCCTCAGCTTGGTTGATCCAGATCCATTAATGGCTAGGACTCCCGGTATATCTTCCTCAGTTAAGGCAATCCTGGTGGCCACTCATAAACCGTCTACCAGGAAAATCTACAAGAGTAAATGGAAGCATTTCTCTATCTGGGTGGAGCATAGGAATTTGGATCCCTTCACCGCTCCTATCCCAGCAGTTCTCAACTTTCTATCCCATATTTTTCATCAAGGGGTTAGTTCTTCTACTATTAAAGTTCAATTGGCAGCTATTTTCCACTTCCACGTTGGAAATAGTTTAGGCCCCCTAGCTTCCTCCAAGATTTGCAAAACATTCCTGAAAGGAACCTTCCTGTTAAGACCCCCTATTAAAGATACAGTTCTTCCATGGGATCTAACCCTAGTTCTTCAGGCTCTGACTGGTCCCCCTTTTGAGCCCGCAGCTTCAGTCAACTTAAAATATGTATCTTGGAAAACTGCCTTCCTGATTGCCATTACCTCAGCTAGGAGGATATCGGAGCTTCACACTCTTTGCAGTAAGCCTGCATACATCATCGTTCATAAAGACAGGGTTTCCCTCAGGACTAATCCCTCCTTTCTGCCTAAAGTGGCTTCAGAAGCCAATATCAACCAGTCCATCAATCTACCTGTCTTCTTTCCTAATTATCAAAACAAAGGAGAGTATAGACTTCATTGTCTGGATGTTCATAGACAGTTACGATTTTACTTAAACAGAACAGGTGATCTTTGAAAATCAGATCAACTTTTTGTGTCATTTGCTAAATCCTATCTGGGTAAACCAGTGACTAAAGTAACCTTAGCTAGATGGATTTCCCAATGCACCCTTCTCGCATACAAAAGCTCTGGTCAACCTGAGCCCCTAAGGGTGCGAGCCCATTCTACCCAATCTATGGCTACTTCTGCTGCTTTCTGGTCAAGGGTTTCATTGTATGACATTTGCTCAGCAGCTACTTGAGCTTCCTCTCATACCTTTATTACACATTATAAATTGGATCTAATATCCAGAGGACGCACATCTTTTGGCTCTGCAGTGCTGCGGAATATCCTTTCATGAGGACTTCACAAGTTGTTGGTAGCTGGGGACTCTGTCCCACAGGTTGCTGATTAAATGAAGTTAACTACTTCAGATAAAGAAGTTATGTACTCACCATAACGTTCCATCTGAGTAGGTAACTTCATTTGTCAGCAATCAACCCTCTCTCCATCCCCCGGACCCTTAGTTCGTCATTAAAGGATCAGGATACGTCACTTCCAGATGACATCAGGTGGAATGTATAGTACTCCTTTCTTGTGTTATAGTAATTCTCTATGGCATTATGGCAAACTCGATCTGAGGGTTAGAGGGAGGTGGCAGGGCATTATGGGTAGGGGAGGGGCTTGGAGCTTGGATTTTTTAGCTAGGAATGCTGCCGGCTCAGATCCAAATCGGATCTGATACCCACAGGTTGCTGACAAATGAAGTTACCTACTCAGATGGAACGTTATGGTGAGTACATAACTTCTTTTTTCATGTATCACAATCTTGTTTAGAAAATGGCAGCTTGTTGGAAAACCTTTTCTTCTATTAACTTTTTAAGTGAATTAGAGGAATATTTAAAAATGGTGTCTAACTTCCATCCTGTGTCTCCCCACTGCAATTCTTAAGCAGATAAGGTGAGATGTAACCTGTTGTCTGTTTGACAGCATTTGCTAAGTGTTTTACTGACTTTTAAAGCCAGTAAAACTTTGCACTTTTTTTTCAGTAACTGGTAGGACATGGAGCAGATTAAACTCCATAAAGAATTAAGATTAGGCCTCTGATCATAACCATTTATTATGTGTTCTTGACATGGATGCCAAGATTCACTGTCGAGGTGAATTTCTTGGCATCCATGTCTCAAACACACAATAATCTGGCTATGATTGAGACTCAGAAATAATCCTGTATGTTATTGGTCCTTAATACAAGTCAAAAGAATGAGAAGGCCAGGTATACAATGGTACAGTCAAATTTCTTTTTTTTGTTGTCCCTCCTTTCCTTCATTGCTACTAAACTGGCACCCCAGTACACCCATCCACATCTAGTCTACCAGCTATCTCTTTGTCACACCAGACATATTCCATTATTGCTGGGGCCAGTAGTGGATTCTTAGGGCATCTTGAGGTCTCAGCACATCTTTGCATCTCTCTGGAAGGGGGTTACTGAATGACCTACCTATTTTCCCCTCTCTCTCTCTTGGCCACCTGATTCGGTCTTGGGTGGGCATGCAATGTGAGCAAGTGGCATATCTTCCCAATTCTGCAGCGATTCAGCCAGGCCCACCTCTCAACTTCCGGACCATGCTTCCTCCAGTGGTATCCTCAGTCTCCACTAAGGATTATCACAAAGAGATGCTCACATACCACCCTCTCCCTGGGATAGGCACACCCATCTGTCAGTTGTCTGAACTGCTAATTGAATCAGTGTCACCTGGGTTTTAGTCAGGGCTTTATCCTTTTATGTCACTGGAACAGTCAACTTTGTGGGAAAAGAAAGAAACAGAAAAACTGGAAAGATTTAGACCATCTGCATTGTTGAACTCATATTATAATGCTGTATATGTTAATTTATGAAATATATTAAAGCAGAGAATGAACAGATGGATAGAAGAATAACTAATTATTTTAACTCCTGAAAAAAGAACAGAGATTTTAATATTAATTAGACTATTTAATGAACACAAGTAATCTGGAAAAATTACAGTTTTCTTATGGCCTTTTAATGTTGCTAAAGCATATTATCAAGAGCTACATGGCAGTATAAATTATATGTTTAGCATTACTGGGCTTGGTACTAGATTTTGAAACTGTATTGTGGATATTTATAGAAATATAATTTTCACCCCATCTTTATTAAGAGGTTCTTCGGTTTGATGCTTGACTGGGGTATCTTCTGTAGAGAGTTTGCATTTCCTCTCTGTATTTGTATGAGTTTTCTCCAGGTGCTCCAGTTTCCTCCCACCTTCCAAAGGCATGCAGTATATGAACTGGATACTGTAACTTGACCATAGGTATGAATGGGCGTGGATGTATGGTATGGAAGAATGACTGCATTAGGGTTAGCCATCTGGTAATGTGAACGCTGGCTCTAGTTGATGGTTACTGTTGATATGACACTCTAATCCCATGCACAAAAACCTGAAAAAGGGGGTTGATGCCAATGCCATTGAATGCGTTTATTGGTGAACAGATATGTATGCATGAGGGGGCAAACATGGCTGTCCTTTTATTCCTTATTTATGTGGTTAATGTTTGAACATGATTGTGTTACAAGGTAAGGAGTTTTGATAACCTTGGCTACATTCATTACAGAAATGTCAGTTTTCCCTTCAGTTTTGGCATACACTGATGATTTTTGTTATGTCTTGAATGCATAGAGAGAGAGACAGAGAGAGAGGGAGAAAGCGAGAGACCAGTAATGGATTTTGTGCAATACAGACTGAGAAAATTTGGGTTGCATGTAAATATAAGTGTTTGGACTTTATGGTGGATATAGCTGAATCCAAAATTTATTTTTTTCATAGCAGTTTTTCAGTTTTGGGGACAACACTGGGGAACAGATATGTAGAAGAATAACAATGGTAGGAAGAAAGGTTGCAAAAAACATCAACTACTGTTAAATTCTGGAAACTCTTTTGAATGATGTACCCCAAAAGATGCATTTCATAACAGATGTTGAGCATGATGTATGTGCAATCGCATACGTGTGTGTGTGTGTGTGTGTGTGTGTGTGTGTGTGTGTGTGTGTGTGTGTGTGTGTGTGTGTGTGTCTATATATGCAAAGCGGTTGATATACATAAGTAAAATGGTGTTCCTTCCCATGTGTAGGTGTGTTAGAAGCAGTGCCCAGGGAATGAAAAGCTATGCCATTATAGACCCTAATGACTATATGTTTTGAGTTTGTTTGTAAAATCAGTCAAATCCTATTATAAAAGGATTTTTTGTGCACCAAAAAGAATGATAGCTTAAACATGATATAGCCGGTGGTTCTGCATATCTCTGGGATTTTTCTCTGATTACAATTATGATCCCAAAAACATGTTTTGGAGCATAAAGACAAATGTTATGTGACAAAATACAACACTAAACTTATGGAAAAAATAAGGAAATGCAATATAACATCAATAGTGCTAAAGAAATACTGAAAATGTGGGGTTAGATTTAGAAAATGTTGCTGCATCGTGTTATGTGAGTTTGCATGTCATGTGGGACAGACTTCTAGAGATTTAAGTCTTAAGAAAAAATGCACTTGCTACCCTTAAATAGATATATTAATTGTGCACTGTTGTAGTAAGACTGCTTTGGAGGCAACTAACTATATAATATGTTTACTTCCCACAATTTTAAAATTAATTTATTTATTACTGAAATACTTGCCACTGTATCTTTAAAAAGTAATTGTATTGTACAGTATTGATTTTACTCAGAACACTATTCAGACATCTTATGACTGATAAGCATCTGCTTATCTGCTTATAAGCAAGCTGCTTATCTCCAACTAAATGCAGTTGCTAATGGAAACAAGAAAGTAACATTTCAAAAGCAAGATCTAACCCTTGTAGTTTTCACTCAGCACACACTGTTCAGACCTCTTGTCATGAATTCTTTGCACTTGCAGGCTCCCTCCTTTCAAATAAAATTATGTGCTAATGGTAAAAGAAAAATGCTAATAATTTTGCTAGTGCTTGAAAGAACTACACATTTTCATATGTTTCATAATTTTCTCATGTTTTCAAGGCTGTTTGCATAACAAACCTTGTCTTCAAGGTAAACTAAGAGCATTAATTTAAACATCCACTCATGTAAAGTAAGAAATTATTATCTTTTAATTTGACATATAATGTGATCAACCCATGTTTACATCATCCAGTACCCCAAAATCACAGTATTAGCAGTGTCAGTGGCACAACCAGTAACACACACTCCTTTTGTGCTAGAAAACAGAAGGCTGTGGGTTCTATTCCCACACTAGGTGATTGTATTGTTCACACTGCAGTCAGCATTAGATGGTTCTGCACCCCTGAGGGTGTCATTATTCTGATGAAGCACTAAACTGAGGTACTATCTGCTTGAGTTGGTGGCAGTTTATGCAGATATAGAAGATCCCATGCCACCTGTTATAAAGAGTAGAGGAAGTTCCCTGATGCCTTGGACAAATTTCCCATTTTCCTGTTGTAGTATAAATTCCACCTTGCATCTCCTCTGTAAAAAGGCCACTAGCCTAGTGGGGTTTACCTGTCAACAAAAAGGATAAATAAATAAAACTTTTTTTTTCCCATCCCTTTTTTACCTTTCTGTACTGTAAAGCCTGGATTCATTATAACTAAGAAAAAGTACTTTAATATGTTTAGCAAATACAGCAGTCACTAATAAAACTTATCTAAATCACATTTAAAATATCTCTGACTGCACACTATACAGAAGAGATTTACTGTATAGCATGCAATTTACATAATGATTTTTTACAAATATTAAGAACAAAATGGTTATCTTACACTTATTTTGTCAGTCTGTTCTTTGTCCTTTTACACATCAGTGATACAAAGTGGAACTTATGCTTTACATTTCATTCACCAATTTAATACAAAGAAATCCAGTCTTTTTCATACCCTTCTTGCAGAACCACATTTTCCGCCTACTCCTATACCTAATGGAATAGATGTTTTAGATTTCTTCCACTTATTCATAAATTTTACATTGTCACTGGTCTTTCTGATAATATTGATCTCTTAGCATTGGTCAGTGGTTCAAGTCCAAGATACTACAGATTGTTCTAGTCAGTTTCTGCATTTGTTTTCTGTCACACAAACATTTACCTTTGGAACAATAGAAAAAGTTTCACTGGCAAGATCTCTCTATGAGCTTTGCTGTTATGAGAAGAATAAGCAGATCCTCTTTCAATTTGCTGTTTTGATTTTTATTAGATAAACATTTTTATTTCCTCCTTAGCTTGTAAAGTATTCAGAAATGTACTTGATTCTTTAGAAAAATATTCTGAAGAGAGTTGGATGTAGTAACTTGAATCTAACAAATGTAAAAAACAAATTCAGGAGTGCACCAGTGCTGATATCAAAAAGTTCACCAGAAAACTGTAGATAAAATCCTTTATTGCACGAAATTCCTAGGACAGTAGTGAGCGCTTTCACGTTCAATGACGCTTCATCAGACTTGGTGTTAAAGTCTGATGAAGCGTCATTGAACGTGAAAGCGCTCACTACTGTCCTAGGAATTTCGTGCAATAAAGGATTTTATCTACAGTTTTCTGGTGAACTTTTTGATATCAGCACTGGTGCACTCCTGAATTTGTTTTTTACATTTGTTGGTCTATCGATACGGGAGTGCTTTACTCTATTGGGAGGTTTTGTTTTTCTGCTGTTCTAACTTGAATCTAACACCTGCCTGTTGACTTCCCCTGATTGCCAGAAGAAACTTTCACCTGTTCTATCTTGTGTATGTGAATAATCATTTTGCACAAACACTGTGCTGTAGTGTCCCCATTGTTTAATACTTTTCACTTTTTTTCACAGTTTTATTAGGTGCAGCTGTTTCTGATGGAATGATTTCATTTTCTACCAGTATTTTTGCTATTTTCTTATGGCCAGATTTGGAGAATACACAATCTTAATTAACAAATCCTGCAGTAGCACACCAGTCCAGATGCTTATTTATACTTTCATAACATCTAATCCTTCTAGTTTCTTTGGTATAACAAAAAAAAAAAAAAAAAAAAAAAACAAAACAAACAAAAAAAAAAACGTTTAACTACTATTTTCTGAAACAGCTCTTCTTGATAAGCCTCATAATCAGCCAGTCTTTACTACATTTCAGTCTCTTATTTCTACAGTTTTATTAGCACACTTAAATAACTACTTAAAGCCTCTTAATTTTTTTCTGCCTTTTGTTCTGATGATGTCCATTTTCATTCATTCCTCAATTGAAGGGGATTGGATCCAATTCTAGGATCTGACTCAGCAGTTATACCAGCTCGTGACCTCCAACAAGCTTTTGAGATCCTTCCCTAGCCATAGTACACCACCCCTAACATCTCTCAGATGTCATTTACCACTGTAGCGTCTAGACGTGGTCACCTTCTGCTTGAGTTTACAGTGGAGGTAAGTCCGTTTTTGAGGCTTACTTTCTAAAAACTTCTTATAAATGACTATTTCCTTAACCTTTAATCTTTAACTTTATTTTTATGCCATTTCTACTGTCCATTTTCTTGCACTTTGAGTGTAAACTTTCATACCATCGTTGTAGGCCTAACTTTCCTTCCCTTTAACCTTTTACACAGTGTACTATTCTTAAATTAATTGTTAGTATTTTTGTCTCTATCTACAAGTATTTTTGTAGTTCTTTAAATAACATTGTTAGTGTTTTACCTTTCCTCTTCTTTCTGCTTAAAAAAATCTTAGTTTCTCTTCTCTTGTTATGACACGTGTTATGATAACTTTTTTTTTTAAAACAATGTCTGAAAAAGGTCCAACAGGATTTAAGAAATGTGAAGAATGTGGGCATAAGTTGCCTTATTCAGATGCTTGCAATCTCTGCGTATATTGCTTGGGTCTGGATCACTTAAATCAGGATTGTAATATCTGTCACGGGTTCATCCCATGAGCTCTAGTGGACAGGAAGAATGCATTTCTGAAGCCATTGCTGGGGTTTAGTCCCCTAAACACAAATCTAGAGACCTACCAAGTGGTCTGAGTTTTCTGAGTCTCCAGCCTTTTCTTCATCAGTGCCCAGGAAGAAGAAAGAAAAGCTGGATCTGAAATTGCTTATAATCTGATCCTCAATTGATCCAGTTAAGCCTGTGTTGGACCCTACACCCTCAGATCTGAAACCTTTATCTAGGACAACTTACTCTCCAAGTCTGGATCCAGTCCCATCCAGAATGTCCTCTCTCTTTCTAGAGAGGCACTCCAAATCACCATTCTTGGTATCTTTGGTATCTTGTTCATTCTCCAGGAGTCTAATGGAAGCAGATGTGGAGATGTTGAGGAGAAATTTCTTCACAGAGCAATTTCAGAGAGGAGTTCTCATGGTTTTCTACTCCTTCAGGTCAGGAAGTCTGATCATCTATTACTGTACCCATTACAGCTCCTTCTCTAATCCAGCCTGTGGTTTTAGAGTCCTTGGATCCAAGAATTCTGGGTCCATCTAGTTTGAAGAGAGCACCATCTTCAGATCTGAATACTGCTGAGAGTGCACCAGTTCCATCCTCGGAGCCAGATGACTCTCAGAGCCAAAGCAGCCCTGTCAGATTTGGGAGGATGGAGTCAACTCTAAGGTTTTCGGGGCCATGTCTTCTTCTCGGAGCTTTGGCACTGGATAGCTCAGCTCTGACTTCCGCCTCAGGTGGATTGTTCTTGAGGTGGAGGGAGGTGGCAAGCCAGAATCTCGCTTTCTCAGCTCCATTGTCTTCATACCTCTCAACCTGGAAACATCAAAAATCTGGACAAGACCCATGAATAATAGGTACAAATCTGTATGCTGATTAACATCTGATTTGCGTACATAATTACGTAACCCCACCCATTCCAATGGAATTGTAGGATACCAACTTTCAAACACAAACTGAAGAACAGACAACCAAAATATGGCACCAGAGTCCCCCCTGCTGCCATTCCAATGTCCCATCACCTGGCTATTCACCCCATTTACCATAAACACTAATGTGTGCATACTGCTTTACTTTTACAATGATTATTTGAATTTTATTTTTACATTTTACAGCACAACAATGCACACACAGTAATAGACATCTGGTAAACAAAGCAATACTGTCTCACGATGAAAATAGACTTGGCATTAAAACTTCTCTGCCCTTGAAACTCACATTCATTGAAACAGCGTTGAAACCCACATCACATCCAAAGAAAATGTATGTGGCCAGTGGTGGATAAAGATTACCTTTGGGCTGTTTTCAAATCATTGGCCCCTTGCACACAAAACAAGAAACATGCATGTGTTCTTTTCTTTGATGCATCTTCCTGACTTTATTAAATTATATTCCTTGTATAATACAATACACTTGTTAGGCAGAGCGCATTTTAAATTTATTGTTTGAACATTTTTCCATTAGGCTGTACTGTAGGCAATGAAACAAAATTAATGAACCAATAATGACAAAACTGCCCAATTCAGAACATTTCCATCATAAAAGTCTATTTCCACACCCACACTGTAGATATAATGACAGTAGTGTAAGCCATAGGCATCTTGCACAGCTTCTCACACTTTTCAATTTCATTTTTTGGGGGGGGGGCAAAAGGTCAAAAACCAGGGACACATTTTAAATATTGCTTGTATAATTTTGTAAAGTTGCTCGAATAAAATGTTGTGTTACCACCATGCATTTCACTGGCGAGTCTTGAACCTAGGACACTATGCACTACAGTCAGAGCAACATACCACTATGCCAAATCAGCAGCTTCCTGAAAAATAGGAAAACTGAAACTTAATGGCTATCATTTAATGAATTCATTTCTCACTTCCCATCATAGCTCTCAATCTCTTAGCAGAAAAATTCTGGACAAAGCCAATAAGGGGGGAATACAAATTCAGTTCTCACTTCTCAACATAGCTCTCAACTCTTAGCACAAAAAACCTTGACAAAGCTCACAAGTGGTAGTGGCTAAGGACTTACCAGGGACACATTTTAAACATTGCTTGTATAATTTTGTAAAGTTGCTTGAATAAAATGTTGTGTTACCACCATGCATTTCACTGGCAAGTCTTGAACCTAGGACCTTATGCACTACAGTCAGAGCAACATACTACTATGCCAAATTATTGGCTTCTTGAAAAATAGGAAGACTGCAACTTAATGGCTATCATTTAGTGAATTTATTTCTCACTACAGCTTTCAACCTTGCTCTCAACCTCTTAGCACAAAAAACCTGGCAAAGCTCACAAATGGTGGTTGTTAGGGACTTTAGGCTCTTTTTAGTCAGTACCTCTAGCCACCAGGTGTATTAAATGGGGGCATTTACACACACACACACACACACACACACACACACACACACACACACACACACACACACACACACACCTTACTAGGTAGTTGAACTTCATGCCTTCCATAGTGCTGAGGCATTCACACGCATTTGAACTTCTGAGCCATTCATTCCATTGCACTTCATTCTGCATGCAGAGTTAGTTCACTCACATTTGCACTAAGCAGATTCACTCACATCTGAACTTCATTAAGCAGAGTTAGTTTCCATACTGCTTTCCCACTCGCAAAACAGTCAGCAGCCAGCCGGAAATGCGTGAGCTCCTTGAGCTCAATTCCAACAGGCTGGTAGCCCTGACAGAGCTGACGTCATTGTGCACATGATGATGTCAGCTATAACAGCATAGAAATTAAAAAAACAAAAGAAAAAATCATAAATGAAGGGGTGCCACTCGGGAATCATGGCATCCCTTCATTTGAACCCCAAAACTCGGTAAAAAACAAGTAATTCAGCACGGTTGGGAGGTATGATTGTCTTCCTTCTCCTGTTGTTCCAAAAACAGCATTAAAACTTTCAACAAAGTCATCTAAATAATATGCATGGTGAATCAACTGACTTTCTATAGACTAGCTTTCAAGCCTAATTGATTCACAGAGTTATTCTACACATTAATGAGAAGTATCCTAGACAACTTAGCTCCCAAAAAATCTATAAGGGTTAAACATGCTTCCCAGCCCACAATGACTTCTAAAATGAAAATTCTGAGATAGATTATCGATAAATTATTCTAAAACAAAATATAAGTCAGGCTTCCAGTCTTAGAAATATTTTAACCAACAATCCAAAAAGACCGTTGGTGAAGGACATCAAACAGGTACCAAGAAAATGAAAAACTGATGTCCTAAGCCAGGAAACACACCATAAGTTCCACACAGCAGGAAAGTGCACTTGTAGGATTTTGTAAAATCTTTTATTCATAAAACACCATCATTTAAAATCAAACAAGCCATTTTTTGGTTCTGAGGATGTCCCCTAAGTGTTGTACAGGGGAAGAAAGTGCTTAACCTGGTCGGTTTGATTTTAAATTATGGTGTTTTATGAATAAAAGATTTTACAAAATCCTACAAGTGCACTTTCCTGCTGTGTGGAAGTTATGGTGTGTTTCCTGGCTTAGGACATCTGTTTTTCATTTTCTTAGAAATATTTTAAGAAACAAATGTAAAGAAGCCAAATAAAAAAGAAAGCAAGAGAAAATATTTTGAATATAGCTAACCCCAGCAATACGTCTCCAAAAATATTTTGGCTTTGAAAGACAAACTTATAAAACCAGGAACCAATACCATTCCATCACCAGTAGCTAATTCATACAGGAAAAAGATCACTGAACTCCTCTGCAACTACTTTAAATCTGAAGTGACTAACTTTAAAACTCTAGTGCCAGCCTGGTTCCATGACATACAAAGATGGAGGTCTGACTGAGACTCAGGTACCCAGGGTTTGATTAGTGGCCCCAAGACTGGAGGAGTCAGGATGGGATGAATGATGGGGTGTACACTGGTTATCTCTCTCTCTCTCTCTCCCTCTTTGCACACTTTTGTGGAGAGTACTGGTTGGTGTGATTTCCCTGGTGGATACTGCAGAAACCACTGTTCATACCTCATGGGTAGGGCCAGGGTTGCTGCTCCCTACAGAAGTGAGGGGATGGCCTCTGTGGTCATCGGATTGCATATCACTCCCCAGTGCTAGGCAAGTGCATGCACATGCAGCTTAGGTCTAGGGAAAAAAGAAGAAAATCCTTGAACCACCTGTGATGACTGTCCGAATGATGCCTCCCGTGACTCTTCACTTCAGTTATGCGGAACGAATGATAGGCAGTGGGGGCAGTGAGTTATAAAAAAAAATCCATTAACTAACATACCCCCATTCCCTCCTCAACTATTAATTTAATCATTCCATCTTCTCCATCCTTGCTAACTCCCAATCCCCACCTCTCTCGACAATTTCTAATTATAGAAGTAGATTTGTTTACATAAATCTCATGCTATGACATAGTAGCCCACTTAAATTGGTACAGTATGTTGATGACACCAACTTTCTTTCCTCAGAAAAATTTATGCAGTCACTGAAAACATATTGCAAGTAGGATTCTCAGATCTCAAAAAACTATTATGTAACTCTCATCCCATATTGAATGCTACCAATGGATTTGAATTTTCCTACTATCTCTGCAGCCAGCTTGGAGGATATGGGTGTCCTGAGGCAGTCAAGAAATTGTCTCATATTTACTTACAGCCAACTAATTCTTTAACAGGCTGATAAACTATGTGAGGGAGATGTTTACTTAATATCACTGGAAGCAAGACTCTCTCATACAAGCACTCACAATACCAATTAGGTTATTAGTAAGGCATGCACTACACCCACCACACACAGTATGGATCAAACTCATAGACCCACTTGTAGTGAGGTTCTAAGTGTTGTCTTCCTAAACCCCAAATGCATACCAGACATTGCACATAAAACAGCTACCTTTAGCAACCTCAAAAGCACTCTGCCAGAACAGCACCCATCACAACACATGCAACCATATCTCACTGAGCACCAGCTTTGAAGCCCATAAGGCAAGTTACCACATAAACCAATATATCGGTCATAGAAGACTCCATTGTGACACACATAGATGTCCCACTCACCAGGCTGAGTAAGGAGAGAGTCACATTCTATTGCCTATCATGGGCCAGGATCTGCCAGGTCACGCATGCACTCAGGACATTGAACCACAAGTAGCAGTATGACTCAGTCATGGTCTATGTGAGTGTAAACCTGAGACACATACCTCCCTGGACTATAAGAAAAGAGAGACATGAGGGAGCTCTTGAACATAGTGCAATGCTCAGCAAGATAATAACTCCCTCATCAATCTTAACTAGCAACTCAGAGGGATAATCAAGTCTGTCAAATCCAAATTTGAGGTAAAATTAGTCTCCCAGGACAAGGACAATCACGGGGGGGGGTTCTCCCGCTATGCCTGCAACCTCAAAGGCTGTACACATCCCCCAATACAACCCAAATGACACATAGTCCACAGACTCAGTGTGCCACTCAACCACAGCCAATAAGGCAAAACAACATACCCAACACACTAGACATAGGTGACTCTATAGTCAGGCACACTGATGTCCCACTCACTAGGCTAAACAAGGAGAAGGTTACTGTCAGCTGCCTGTCGGGTGCCAGGATCCGCCACATAACCTATGCACTCAGGTCACTCCACAACAAGTACAAATATGACTCTGTCATTGCCCATGTTGGTGTGAATGATCTGAGATGTACCTCCCTGGACTACATGAAAAGAGACATGGAAGAGCTCTCCAATCTTGTAGCCCAGGCAGGTATGACCCTAGCCCTGAGTAGCGTTCTGCCATCACCCAGAATGATACCGCAATACAAGGACAAAATGAGTGACTTCAACAATTGGCTAAGCTACTGGTGTCATTCTAAGGGGATCCAGTATCTGTCTGCTTGAGATGACATGGCCGACAGACCACAATGCTTTGCCACAGATGGCCTGCACCTGTCACCCCTGGGATTCTGGATACTGGCTAAGGCTCTTGCTGCCCCTATAGTGCCTTTTTTAGGCAAGGTTCAAATAACAAATTCACCACCATAACAGGAACAGGCAGACAAAATTGAGGGTAATGCTACTCAAAGCTAAAAGTCTAAATCTCAAAATGCATTCACTCGAGGCACTCCTTAAAATGGAGAACATCAATATCTGTGCAGTGACTGAGACCTGGTTCAAGGCTCCAGAGAGCACCCCTGCACTACCAGGCTATAACTCATGCCACACTTTTCGGACATGCAACCTGGACTGAAATACCAAAGGCAGAGGTGTGGCCATATTCATTAAGGATATCCACACCTCCAGGCTAGTTGCTCAGCATAATGCATCCAAGGTTATCCAAGTGCAACTAACTCTGGGCAAAACTGCAGTCCAAATTGTAGCTTGCTACAGATCCCCCACCATGCCACAAGATTCCCACTCCTCTTTTCTTGATGTACTGGAAAATATTAGGGTTCAACCAAACACCCTAATAATGGGCAACTTCAACTACCCCACCATTAACTGGGAAAACTACTCGTGTACCAACTCATTAGCTCAACGCTTTCTGGAATTCATAAACTCCAATGCCCTGGATCAACTTATCCACACCCCCATCGGGGGCAACAATATCCTAGACCTAGTCAGTACCAACATGAGTTACCGGTGGTCCACACCTGAAGTCAACTCCTCGTTGGCCCGATCTGACCATAAGCTAATCACCCTTGATATCCACATCCCGCCCCCCCCCCCCCCATTAAGGAAACCACAGTAAAAAGTTTCTCCAAAGCCAACTTCATGCTTCTTAAGATAGAAGTGGTGAACTTTATGACGCCCATGCAGATGGACAATACAGTTACAACTGCTGAATCCTACACAAATGCACTCTATAAGCACTTACACAAGTGCATGGATTGTGCTATCCCAAACAGAACCAAGACGCTATCCTCCAAAAAAAAGGAAGCCAACCTGGTGGTCCCCTGCCATAAACAAACTGTACAACAGAAGGAAGAAACTGTTGCAAAAGAGAGTAAAATCCCATGAGTGGAGGAGCTCCCTGGTCAGACTCAGTAAGAAGCTGAGATCCCTTATAAGACCCTCCAAAGCTAGTTACGAAAACAAAATCACCACTAATTCTAAGAACAGCCACAAAGCATTCTATAGCTATGTCAAGAATCTCAATGGCAACACCCAGATCTGCTCTGAGTTAAAGCACAAAGGCAAGAAAATTACAGAACCAACTGATATTGCCAACATCCTGGCAGATAGGTTCAGTGCTAACTTTACCCCCCCTCTCACCCCCTAAAGGGCCCATATCTATACAGGAAGAATGCAGAGTCCCTGTAACCACAACTATGCAGGTAAAAGCACTCTCTAAAGCCAAAAACACAGCATCCATGGGACTGGACAACATCCCAGGCTGCGTTTTACACGAACTTCAGAACAAACTGGCTCCCCACTTAAGCACCATGTTCAATAATAGCCTCGCATCAGGCTTTGTGCCCACTGAATGGTGCACAGCAACAGTTAGCCCACTCCACAAAGGGGGAGCCACCACTGATCCCGGGAACTATTGACCTATTAGCCTGATGAGCCTGGTCTGCAAGGCCATAGAACGTATCATCATGGAACTCATAAACAAAGACATCGGTAACCTCCAAACTCTGGATCCCTCCCAGTTCAGGTTTGTGAAAGGCAGATCATGCCTCCTGAACCTGATTGACTTCTTTGAGGCAGTCACCAAAGCCGTAGATGAGGGTACGGTGGTTCACACAGCCTATCTCGACCTCGCTAAGGCTTTTGACACCATCCCCCATTCTAGAATTATAGCTAAACTCACTAAACTAGGTATAAATCCCTACATCACAAGATGGGTTGCCAACTGGCTCACTGACAGAACCCACACTGTAAAAGTTGCAGACTCCAAATCTGACCTCAAAGCAATGACAAGTGGAGTACCACAGGGTTCTGTCCTGGGACCTCTCCTGTTTGGTATCTACTTCTCTGAAGTACAGGCTAACACAGAAGGCCTCTGGTTAATGAAGTTCACAGATGACTGCAAACTAGGAGCCATAGTCAAGTCCCCAAATGATGTGGACATCCTACAGAAGGGCCTCGCTGAGACAGATGCCTGGTGTTAGAGCCATGGCCTCAAGCTCAATGCCAAAAAGTGCAGTGTCATCCCCTTTGGTAAAAACTCTGTAGCCATGAGCTACCACATAGGCAGCAATCTACTTAACACCGAATGCATGATAAGAGACCTTGGGACCCAGGTGGACAGTAGTCTCTCCTTTGATAGTCACATCGCCACAGTAGTCAGGAAGTCCCTCTACATGGCACACTTCATCATAAATGGGATCTCATCCAGGAAAAAATAGGTCCTTGTTCCCCTCTACTCGACACTCATTAGACCCATTATAGAGTACAACACCCCTTTTGGAATGTACCTTACAAGACATCTGCAGCAGCTGGAAAGGCCACAGAAGTACCTCAACAAAGAGGATTACTGGCCTGAAACAAATGCCCTACACTGACCGCCTCAAAAAACTCCAGCTTTACTCCATAGCATATCGCCTACTCCGAGGTGATCTCTGCCTAACATATAAAGATATGTCAAACCCAGAGCTGTTGGACATGCTACACCTAAAGAAATCCCAATCCCTCCGAGCTACATGCTCTAGGAACCTAAACCTTGTCACCACAATAAACAGGGTATGCTGGAGGGATAGATTCCTGTCCCAGAGACTTCCCATACTCTGGAGTAGGCTACCCATCTATGTCAAGCAAAGTTCTTCATTATCACTCTTCAAGAAAACTCTTGATGAGTGGATGGGAAATAGGAAATACACCCCAGGGATCACTTCTGTGTCTGTGCTCGACAGTGGCACAGGAAAATAACTTTCTTGGGTGGCGTAAGCCAGGGAACCTTGTTGGCTAGGCTTAGGTAGGCCCTTGGGCCGATAGCCTAGTACCTACATATGAACAACAATCTGCCAAACTAATTGTAAATGGAGCTACCTATATTAAGCCAGAAGATATAGCAAATCTACTGGCTGACAAATTCAACTCCTGTTTTACCTTCCCTAACCCCCCAAAACACTCCTTAGGACATACCATTGAACATAACTCCCTAAACTATATCTAGGGAACAGATCCTCAATGCCTAACTGGGTCCCAATAATATCCCAGGATTCCTCCTGAATAGCATGAAGCATGACCTCTCAGGACCACTGAATCCTTATTTAACTATAGCCTCCAAACAGGCTTCATGCCAAGTGAATGGAGAACTGCAATAATCACCCCTCTGCACAAGGTAGGCCATCTACAGATCCTGGTGACTACAGACCCATAAGTCTGACTAGTCTGATATGCAAAACCATAGAAAGAATTACCATGGAAATGATAATCAATGACACACGAAATTTTCACACACTGGATCCAACCTAGTTTTGTTTTAAGTGCAGGTCATGCCTACTGAACCCGGTAATCTTCTTTGTGAAGGTCACCAAAGCAATGGACAAGGACAAAATGGTTCATACCTCTTATCTTGGCCTGGCCAAGGCTTTCGACACACTATTCCACCTGAGCATTGTATATAAACTGGTGACTTTAGGTACAGAGCCCATGTCACCTGCTGGATAGCCAGCTGGCTCACAGATAGGACACAAGAAGTTAGGATAGGAGAGTCCACCTTCACCAACATGTTGGCTACTAGTAGAGTCCCTCAAAGTTCTATGCTGGGTCCACTCCTTTTTTGCATCTACTTCTCTGACATCAAGGCCAACATCAAGGGCCTTTGGCTGATCACGTTTGCAGATGATTGCAAACTAGGTTCCGTCGCAGAATTTCCCCAAGAAACTAATAACCTTCAGGAAGGCCTGACACAAGCAAATAACTGGTGTCAGAGCCTTGGTCTAAAACTCAATTCCAAGAAATGCATAATAGTAACCTTGGGGCAGTTGCTACCCCTAGAAGCTACCACATTGATAACACACCCTTAAGAGTAAAAGCAGTACTCAGGGATTTGGGGAAACATGTAGACAGTAACCTGGCCTTTAACCATCATGTGTCTGTGGTAGCAAGGCAGAAGTTCTATGTTGCACAATGTGTATGCAAGGGTATAGCATCTAGGACCAAGGAAGTAATTGTTCAACTATACTTGGCTCTCATCAAGCCTATCATTAAGTACAACACCCCCTTCAGTTTGTATGTGACCAGACAAATGCCAAACCTGAACTGTCCACAGAGTTTCCTAATGAAAGGAATTGTGGGTGAAAGTGACATGGATTGCCTGAATGCTTTATCCCTGCATTCTGTCTCTTGTAGACTTCTGAGGGATGATTTATACCTGTCTACAAGGCATCCTCAGATCTCACTCTGATGGACTGTCTGGATAACCATAAAGCAGATGGCATCAGAATTACCTGACCTAGGGACCTAAACATTGTCTGCGACATAAACAGGACATGTTGGCGGGACAGATATTCATCTCATAGACTACTACTTCTCTGGAACAGGCTTTTCACACAAGTGAAGTAGATTTCTCTCTCAACCCATCTCAGGAGTAACTTGGATCAGTGGATGGGGAGTTGGAAATTCACCCTTGGTCTGGCACATATGTCTCTAATAGACAAGAGGTAGCCTGTAAATGCATGACCACCCAACACCTAGCCTGCACATACCCATTAAAATAATCTCCGGGTACCAAAACTTGTCAGATATATTTGGGAAGAATGGCTAAGCTTAAAAGCCCCATGTAGTAGTTGGCCTACTATATACCTATGAACCTATTATGGACCCAGTGGGTCACAGAGAGAGCAGATCTACCTCTCTTATAAAAGAAGCTTCCATTAGCTAAGTGTATAGCATGTTTCTGTTACCCAGAGAATCGCTCCTTGATAAAACTAGAATAATGTAAGAAAAAGTTAAATACTGTTATTGACAGACCAAGACTGATGTTACTTTTTTGGCACCAAGATGTTATTCACTGTACATTTTTTTTTTCAACTGACTGTGTCATTTTAAATTTTTTATACTCCTGTTAGGTTGTTTAAAATGTTTATAGGGGATTTCAAAGTGGGTTACTGGGTGACTGATTCTATAACTTTTGGAAGAGACCCACACTAAGTGGCTTTAATAGTGGGTTGCACGATATCTTTAACAAATTGTTTTACTCAAGTGCCTGTTTTTTTTCTCTAACTTTTAGCTTGGTCAGTAACATTTTGTTAACCTATAGCACTCTTAAAAAAGTCACACCTTACACTAATATTGTCTTGCTCACAGTAACTTAACCCATTCCTGTTTTGTTTTCCATTCCTCACTTTGTTTTTCCCTTATACATAGCATTTTAAATAACTTTACTTGTACCATATCCTGTCCAAGTGGCATATTAATTAACTCATCCATATCTGAGCCCAACCCTCTGCCATCTCAATCAATTGTAATCAGTGACAGTATATTTTGTGGACTGATATTATAGTCAATTTCATGGTTTCATATTTTGATTTGGCATATTTCTGCATATCTTTGCACTCACATCTGTGGTATTTTATTGCCTGTAGTAATTTGTACTGCAAGTAAATTTATTGAGATTTTTTTTACCTGTGCCTCCACTGAAAACAGGCCAAATCTGGTTGGACAACCTGATAAACAAAACATGCACTTAACACAAACACACATATGCATGTTTGTGTGTGTATATAAACATACTGTCCTGGACATATGAAACTTATCTGAAACTCAACACTTCTAAGACTGCAGCCATGGAAATAACTGATACCTTTAGGTACTTACATTTTCTGGCTTGGAACCTCTGTACTGTTTACAGGGGATACATGTGAAATTATTAAGCTGCAATTTCCTGGAGTTATCCTTGATGACAAGACTGACACTTAGGGGTCAGATGATGGCAGTGAGCAGACCTTCCTGCTACCATCTTAGGAATGTAGCCAGATTCTCTCTGCTCCATCCTTGATTATTATTTTATTATTATTATTATTATTATTTTTTGCTTATGCCTGTTTGTGTCCTGTGAGTCTGTGATGTTATCTGTCTCATTTGTTGAAGCTAGCACAGGATGGTTCTGTTTCTAACTCAAAATGTCTATTGCACAAAGTTTAGGATGAGATTACTGTTTTTTAACAATAAACATCTTTATTGAATCATCGGTTATGACATAGGCAATCATACATTTATATAAATGAAAACAAACCATACTGACATATTTTCAGTTGCAAACATTATACATCACATATAATCTTCTATACAGTCATTGTCATTCAACCATTACACAGTTCCTTCAACTCCTTCCTTCCCTAAAACCTCATTCCTCCTCCAAAACATTATTCTGCATGTGTTATTCCCACATTTTCCATTTTTTCTATGTAATTTGCTCTTACCCCTTTCTAAAGATCCCACTTCCAGTTCTTTTATCCTTGTTACTATATTCACTACTTTTAGTACAGCTGGTTTAGACTTTGATTTCCATTTTAGTAATTACTTTTTTGGCAGCCACCAAAATTAAAAAAGTCCTTACTATGTCTAGGCAATTCCAATTCTTTAACACAACTTAAAAAAATCATTTCCTTAGGTAAACCAATTTGCTCACCCAGCATTTCTGACAGAGAAGTCTGCAGGGAATTTTTAAAGTTTGCTAACTCATACTCCCAGCAAATATGTTCCCAATGATCTGTTTCTTCCCCATGCCACCTCTAACATTTGTAATCTGAGGAAAAATTCTTTGGAGTCTGCTTGGGGTATAAAATTACTTATGCAAATACTTCCGAGAAAACATTTTAAATCTTTTAGACATTGTTGCATGTTTGGGAGCCATACATATATCCTCCCAGTGTTTATATGTGAATTGCTTATCCAGTCTCTCTTCTCAATCCTTTCTAATCTCCACTTATTGATTCCTGTACTTATCATGCAATATTTTATATGCACTACAAATCATCTCTTTTTTAATAGCAGCTGCTGTTCTAGATTTTACTAAAAACTCTACCAGTGCTGGTCGTTAACTTAGGATCCCCCTATTCCTTTCTGTTTGCCTCTACTCTGATATCAAATTAATAGGGAGGGCCATCTCTAGCCTGAAGTCCAAATGAATTCTTGGCCTCTTCCCATTCTATTACCTTTCCCTCTGTAATTATTTGTGCTAATACATTGGTCCCTTTGCCAGTGAAAGCCGCGGTGGTGCAGTGGTTAGCGTTGTCGCCTCACAGCAAGAGGTTCTCCCGTTCGATTCTCGGCTGGAGTGCCTTCTGTGTGGAGTCTGCATGCCCTCCCCACGGTCAAGTGATATTAAAGACATGCAGGTAGGTGCAAGCGTGAATGGGCATGCCTTCATTGAAGGTTGGGCTGGCAACTCGGCACCATAAAAAAACACTGCCAATCATGAGCGGACCAGAGTTCCGCTGTGGCGACCCTTAACCGGGAAAAACCGAAAGTCTTATACATTGGTCCCTTTGCCAGTTTTCTACAGTAAATGCCAGCACCCTCTTACCTATTCTTTGTACCTCAGTTGCAGTCATCTCCATCAGCAGAATCTCCTTTCTGCATTCCTGGGTTGGTTTAGTTCTTTAAATACTTTCTGATACTTTACGAATATAATATTCTGTTTAGTTATTGTTATTCTTCTTAAGGGGCTGCATCCAAAAGCCCAGTCTCTCCTTATTTCTTGAGCTTCCACTATGTCTCATTATAATCATTATCATCCGTTTCTACTTTGAATTATAGCTTTTTGCTTTTGCTATGCATAGGATCCTTAACTGTGTAGCTCTGAAGTACCCCTTGAAATCAGGCAATCACAAATCACCTTATTTATTGGAAGGATCAAGTTATCCCACTTAACTCTTGCCCTCTTTCTCTCCCAGATAAAATCCTTCAACTTTTTACTAGTTGTTACCCACAACTAAAAATTTGCCTAATCTGTGTATATAACTAAATGGATTAAAAGCATTTGCACTGCTTGTATTTTTCTATCCTTATCCATAAAATAGAGCTTCCAGTTTCTCATTTTTTCTGTATTATCTTTTGTTTGGTCTCTTCCCACATATCCTTAGCTACCATAACAGAATCCTTTTTAAATCATGCACCTAAATACCTCATTTTATCATGCCCATATGGGTATTGCTGAAGCAGTCCGTGTGTGGGTGTGTAGTTTACAGCTATTGTCTTTGTTTTATCTTCATTAATTTTGTTTCCTGAAAAGACTTGAAACTGTCTCAGAATGTTCCGTAACACTGAACTATAGTCTGTAAATAAAGCCAACTTTTCTTGGTTTCCATATAAATGATATCCTTGAATTTTGAGTCACTTGTTTTCTTTGCCAGTGGTTCTAAATGTAATGCAAATAACAAAAAGGAAAGAAGATGGCCCTGCCTGATTCCTCTGTTCAACCACAACTTATCAGAGAGGGACCCCTGCACTTTAATTTTTGCCTCTGATCCCTTATATATCCTCATAATTAACCTTATTATTGTGTCAGGGAATGCAAATGCTTACATTGCCCTACTCATAAAATCACAGATTACTCTGTCGAATGCTTTCTCTGCATAAAGACCCACCAACAGAAGTGGTATTTTCTTACATTCTGCTTCCCTCTGGATCATTATCATTCTATTAATGTTGTCAGATGTTTGTCTGCACTCCACGAAACCACATTTATAGGAATTAGGAGGTTACTAGACTATTGGTCCTAAGGCCTCTACAAGCCTAGCCATGTTACACCCTTGTTCCCTTATGGACCAAGATATTTAGTCTATGTTTGCACGCAAATCTAAGATCTGCACCGGCTGTCCCTGTCTAAGAGGGACATAGGTGAAACCCCGGTGTAAATTTATGGTTTACCATCCAACTATCCAGGTTATGCTTAAACAGGGTCATTGAAAAGCTCTGTCTTACATGAATTGGGAGTTTGTTCCAGAAGAGTGGCAACCTCTGGGAGACATATTTTGCTACCCATTATGTCCTGTTAATATTGCAGGCAAGGTTAAGATCCCTAGAGTGAATGAATCTAGTCCCACTGGATTTGCGGATGTGCAGCAGCTTCATCAAGGCAGGGTCTGAGACTGCTCTGTAGGCCAGGCACAAGTCGCCTCTAAGCAGTCTATACGATGCTGAGTAAAGTGATAGAGCCGTCCATGTACATCATGTATTGTAAGCCCTGAATTTTCGTGGTGAGAAATCTCTTAGGTGTCCCCAGTTGTTGCAGATATCTGGTGAGGTATATGCAGAAGGAAGCACTGTACTCTATTACTGGTCTGATGAACGCCGTGTACAGGGGAGTTATAACCTCCTTGGGTTTGGATGCTATACCCTTGCTTATGAGGTGTGCAACATAGAAGGCCTTCCTTACTACTGTGGACACCTGATGATCAAATCTCTTACAACTGGGTTTAAACTTAGGGGGATATTATTAATATTGTAATTAGCAGGGGGTTCTCCTTTGCTGAAGGGGGTGATAATGCATTTTTTTGGGTTGAGTTTAAGTCCATGGCTTTGATACCAGTCATTTGTCTGTGTAAGCCCATTTTGCAGTATGTTGACATCTTTGGGAGATTCAATGATTGCACCCAGTTTGCAGTCATCAGCAAACTTGGTAAGCCACAGGCCATCTATTTTCACCTGGAGTTCTAAAAAATAGATACCAAACAGGAGGGGGCCTAGCACAGATCCCTGTGGAACACCACTGTTAACAGGTCTGCTAGTAGAGTTGGCATCCCCAATTCTGACTGCACATGCTCTGTTTGTGAGCCATTTGGCAACATATCTAGTGACATAAGGGTTAATCCTCAGCTGGGCGAGTTTCTCGATGCCTGAGTGATGGATTGCGTCAAAGGCCTTGGCTAGGTTGAGATAGGCAATGTGAACTGTTTTACCTTCATCCAGGGCCTTGGTAACATTATCAAAGAAGTCCATCAGGTTTAGCAGGCAAGATCTGCCCTTGACAAAGCCAAACTGGGTAAGGCCAAGAGTTTGAAGGTCATCTATATCCTTCTTGATAAAATCTGTAATGATTCTGTCCATGGCCTTGCAGACAAGGCTGGTTAGGCTTATGGGTCTGTAGTTCCTGGGGTCAGTTGAGTGACCCCCTTTGTGCAAGTTGATTATGGTTGCTGTTTTCCACTCAGCTGGAACAAAGCCAGTGCTTAGACTGAGATTGAACAGTGAGCTCAGTGGTTCAGCTAACTCCTGTTTTAGACCATTTAATAAACAGCCTGGGATGCTGTCTACTTCCAGAGAGGCTGTGTTTTTGGTCTTGGAGAGTGCATCTATGACCTGCTGTCTGGAGATACTGAGCAAAGGACTGTTGACAGGCATGTTATGGGGTGAGACTGGTGGGGATGGGGGGGGGGTGAAGTTTTCACCAAACTTGTCTGCTAGCAGGTTGGCAATGTCTTCAGGTTCAATATAAGTAGTACCATCCACAGCTAGTTCAGCATAAAGCCAGGGATGCTAATTTAATTTTGTAATTAGCTTTAGAGGACTTTACAAATTGTCTAATTTGCTTGTTTTTGCTTTGGAGGAAGTTCTTCCTTTGCTGGGACTGTTCCCTCTTGTTTTTTGACAGTAGTTTCTTTCTCTTTTTTATTACCTATTTATGCTGGATGTCCAACAAGGTGACTTATTTTTTCCTGAGTATTTTGATTTGATCCATTCTGGTATGGGTGAGTCTACACATTTATATAGGTGTTTATACTGGACATTTGTGTATATCTCAGTATAGGGGTCATTGCTGTCAGTGTTGGCAGGGGGTCTGAAACTAACGATGCTGTCATTCAGTAGGCTATAATTTGCTTTGGAAAAGTTTTTTAACCTTTTTGCTTCAGAGGGTGGGTCAGGTACAATTGTTACTTCGATTGATTTACTGATTTATGATCGGACTTTACCAGTGAGGGCCTCACACATGGGGTGGTGTAGCAATCCCCTTTGTTGGTGAGTATTATGTCAAGGATGTTAGAGTGTCTTGTGGGGGTGCTGACTATCTGCTCCGGAGCAGAGCATTTGTGTTAAAAAAGTCCAGGAATCTTTGGGCGAGTGCATTTGTGCTCATATATGTTATCCAGTCGATGGAAGGATCATTAAAGTCACCCATGACCAGTGTATTGGGCTGTACTGAGAGTGACTCAAGTAGGTCCAGGTAGGCTGTGTGGTTTTCGTGGTTCATGGTGGTGGACCTATAGCTAACAATGATATGGGGGGGGGTCTTTCCTACAGTTAATTGAACTTGGAGTAACTCTAGGGAGTCATACTGTTTAACCAGTCTAGAGGTGTATATGTCTTTCATGAAGATGGATACTCCTCCTCCCTTGGATTTTTTGTGTTTATTGTGTGGTCTGAATGTGTGGAAGGCATTGTAGCCCTGCATGACTGGGGTACTCTCTGAGGCATTGAACCATCTCTCTGTGACTGCAGAGACATAAGCATCTTCCAGGGTGAGAAGTGCTTCAAGTGAGTGCAGTTTCTGATTTACATTCCTAGCATTAAGCAGCATAACCCTGAGTTATTTTCTGGAGGATATTTTTACATCGGGAATTTTGTTCTTATGCCATTGCCTAAAAAAGGCACTATGGGGGAGGCAAGTACCTTTGCCAGCAACCTAAAGCCTAGAGGAGGTAGGTGAAGACCATCTTTGGCAAAGCAGCTTTGTCTGTCAACTGTACCATCCCAGTCTGTCAGATACTGGATCCCTCTGGATTGACACCAGAAGCTAAGCCAGTTGCTGAAATCAGTCATTGTTTGTAGTGTGGCATCATCCTAGATGAGAGAAGAATACTTAGGGCTAGGGACATACCTGCCTGGGAAATATAATCTGAAAGCTTATTCATGTCTCTCTTTATATAGTCCAGTGAGGTACATTTCAAGTCATTCACTCCAACGTGGACTGTGACAGACTTGAGTGTGTGCATTATTTGGCAGATCCTGGCACTAGACAAGCAGCTGACCATGACCTTCTCCTTGTCCAGCCTAGTGAGGGGGATATCCATGTGTCTCACTATGGAGTTGCCTATGTTTTGCTTTAGGGGCTTATTGGGTGAGACACTGATGCATATGTTATTATGTGTAGTGGGTGCTGTTTGGACCGTATTGTGTGCAGAAGGTTTGCGCTTGGGAGGTCTGTGCTCTTTTGGTATATTTCTAGTGAGTATGTCTGCATATGTGGGTTTATGTGTTGAGTGCTTCATATGTGTGGGAGGTGGAGTGTGGGTGCTGACAACCTGTTTGGTATGTGGTTTGTTGTTATATCAGAGAGAGAGAGAGAGAGAGAGAGAGCATGGATTACAGATTCATAGTATAGATATACATCTCAGATATTGTATTTGCATGTTTTAGGAGTAGTAGGTTGTCTGTATACATGAGGAAATTGCTACAGTGCTGCAGGTTGCCCATGTTAATCTGGTTGGCTGGAAAAATGGTGGGAAACTGACCTTACATTATGACAGGTGTATTCTGTAGTAAATGGTGGTGGGTGGGCTAGATGGAGTAGGTTCTGTTGTAGAACTAGTAAAATCAGCTAATATATTGGAGGTTTAGGGGTAGAAACCTCCGCTGGTGACTCAAAAAGTGCAGCTGGGTTGCTCTCTGGGCAGTAATGCACAACTACATTGCATGCTGAGAAGCAGGGAAGCTTAGAAGGGTTCCCTAGCAGTTACCTAGGGAAAATCTGACTTCTTAAGCATTTGTGTCTATACACGGCAGTGCTAACTCCCTTTGCATGGTTCACAGCTACATGCAAATGCTCTGTTTAAAAATCAGCAAAGTAAAAGAGATTTCAAACAATCCAGCCGGTGGGAAAGCCCAAGACTTGAGTCTTGTTGCAATAATCACTGTAAAATAATAAAAAAGATCCAGACCACAAATGAAGGCGAAATGAACTTTATGTACAAGCCCTTTCGTCTAGAACAGACTTCATCAGATACATAAAACACAGGTGCTACACAATACTTATATAATGCCTCATACAACATCCAATTACACTTTTAAAGGAACATACACAATTCACTCAGAACAAAATATGTATATATAATTAATAATGAAATACTTTTAACCATAACCAAAAGACAAAACATGTACAAAAAATCCTAAATTGTCCCTAAAATAAATAGTAAATAGCATTAAACCCTATCTGCTTTGGCTAGTAAAACTGGCTTAATACTTACATATTCATTAAGACCAGGTATAATATTTGCCCTCAGCCTAAGCTGCCATTTTAATTCTTTATTTAATAAAATGTTTTTACAATCACCCCCCCTCTTGCATTATTCCTGACAACTTCAATAATGCCAAATTTAAAACCAGAAAAAGACACACATACCTCTGAATGTTTAAATAGTGCGCTACTGTATTTTACCTGTCCTTATATCATAAATGTGTTCATATATTCTATCTCTAAATGCTCTCTCGGTTTTTCCTACATAAAATGCAGGACAACCACCACACACAGCCAGGTAGACCAACATCTTAGTTCTGCAATTACCCTTACAGAATCTCACAATACTATTAAGCCCATTCTTTAATCTGATATGTGGATCCCTAAAAATGTGGGGACATTGACTACAACTTCCACATGGAAAAGTAGCTTTATTTAAAAATTGGACATTACTGTCAATCTGTTCAAAATTTTTTTTTAAATTCTTTCCTGTCCTGAAAGTAAATATGGGTTTGGGTCCTACTGCTTCAAAAAGATCTTTATAGTGTATACATGAGGAAATTGCTACAGTGCTTCAGATTGCCCATGTTAATCAGGCTGGCTGGAAAAATGGTGGGAAACTGACCTTACATTATGACAGGTGTATTCTGTAGTAAATGGTAGTGGGTGGGCTAGATGGAGTAGGTTCTGTTGTAGAACTAGTAAAATCAGCTAATATATTGGAGGTTTAGGGGTAGAAACCTCCACTGGTGACTCAAAAAGTGCAGCTGGGTTGCTCTCTGGGCAGTAATGCACAACTACATTGCATGCTGAGAAGCAGGGAAGCTTAGAAGGGTTCCCTAGCAGTTACCTAGGGAAAATCTGACTTCTTAAGCATTTGTGTCTATACACGGCAGTGCTAACTCCCTTTGCATGGTACACAGCTACATGCAAATGCTCTGTTTAAAAATCAGCAAAGTAAAAGAGATTTCAAACAATCCAGCCGGTGGGAAAGCCCAAGACTTGAGTCTTGTTGCAATAATCCCCAACTCAGATTGGTCCTTGGCTACATTATTCTCCCACAAGAGTGCAGGAGGGCCCTCTTAATGTAAGATGGCTGGCTTTAGTGCTCAGAAAATGCCAAACAGTGTAGATTCAGCAAGTCTGAATCTAGTCTATACTATAAATTGTTCAAGTACTGTAAATAGGCAGTGCAGAAAACATAAAAATACTTGTTTTTTATTAGAATTCACAGGATGCCTTGAATTTGTTCAGATTGATTTCAGGTCTCTGACTATGGAGGCCAGACTCGGAGCAGCTCTGGTAAACTGAGCACACACCCAGAAAACACTGTTCAAATATCAGATAAGTAAAACAGTTTTCAAATTATCCAAACCAATAGGAAAGCCCAAGACTGTGTCATGTTCCAACAACCTCCAATTCAGATGGGTCCTTGACTACACTCTTCTGCCATAAAGGTGCAGGAGGGCCCTCTTAATGTAAGATGGCTGGCTTTAGTGCTCAGAAAATGTCAAACAGTCTTGCTGAATCTAGCCTATGCTATAAATTATTGAAGTGCTATAAATCGGCAGTGCAGAAAACACAGTCACAAACAATAAAAATAGTTTAAAGTAGATGGCAAAACAGTTGCAAACAGTTTAAAAGTGCAAAGAAGGTTATAAAAATACTTACTTTTCAGTAGAATTCACCAGATGCCTTGGATTTCATTTAGATTGACTTCAGGTCTGTGGCTAAGGAGGCCAAACTCTGAGCATCTCTAGTAGATTGAGCACAAACCCCAGCAAATGCTGTGTTTATATATCAGCCTAGTAAAACAGTTTTCAAACAATACAACCAATAGGAAAGCCCAAGACTGAGCCTTGTTCCAACAATTCCCAACTCAGATGGGTCCTTGACTACACTCTTCTACCACAAGGGTGCAGGAGGGTTCTCTTAATGTTTGATGGCTGTCTTTAGTGCTCGGAAAATGCCAAACAGTCTGAAATCAGCAAGACTGAATCTAGCCTATGCTATACAATTGTTCAAGTACTGTAAATAGGCAGTGCAAAAAAATGGGTCTGTATCACTTCATCGAACATTTATTTTACCGGGTACCTATTTGTCAAACCCTTTTAATTGAACATCCTATTTGTAGAAGTCTTTATTTATCGAACTAAATAAGGTTGAACTATTTTAGTTGGCCACCTAACAACACTTTAACTTTGATGTCACTAAACAACTCCGTAAAGTGGAAACACTTACAAAATTTAAGCAGTAATTTAATATAAAAAAATACTTTAAAATAAAAGTTCACTACTATAACTTTTAATTTTAATATTTTCTCAAGCTTGTATAACTATACTACCTTGCAGACCCTCCCCCCCAGAAATTAAACATACCAACTCTGAGATCACACTACGTTAATGAAAAGGGTAAATTAGGAATAGACTATGAATATTCATACCACCATCAGTATGAATATTAATTAGCTTTCACCGATTGTTGCATGGTGGGTAGAGTTTAGGCAGTACTTGCTACTATGGATATTATGTTCCTGTTGTTGGCCAACAAAAATAATTTGATAAAAGGAAGTTTGATGACTGAAGACTTCGATAAATAAGATGTTTGCTAGAAAGGGTTCGACAAAGAGGTATTCGCTAAAATAAGACTTCGATTAAATAATACAGACCCATAGAAAACAGTCACAAACAATAAAAACAGTTTAAAGTAGGTGGCAAAAGAGTTGCAAACAGTTTAAAAGTGCAGGGAAGGTTATACAAATACCTATTTTTCAGTAGAATTCACAGGATGCCTTGGATTTTGTTCAGCTTGACTTCTGATTTCTGGCTAAGGAGGCCAAACTTTGAGAAGCTCTGGTAAATTCAGCACAAACCCCAGCAAACACTGTGTTTAAATATCAGCTACGTAAAACAGTTTTCAAACAATACAACCAATAGGAAAACCCAAGACTGAGCCTTGTTTCAACAATCAGATGGGGCCTTGACTAACTCTTCTTCCACAAGGGTGCAGGAGACCCCTCTTAGTGTAAAATGGCTGGCTTTAGTGCCATTGATCCATATCTATCAATTTTTGCATCACCTTTTCCATTCTTTTAGACATTCCAGACATAAACCTTTATAATCATGGCTTAGAATCGAAATGGGCCTATAAGAAGCTGAATCTGATGGATCTTTACCATCTTTATGTATTACAGCCACCACAGCTTTCTTCCAGGATGTTGGTGCTTCTCTTCCTTTTAAAATACTGTTAAGCAAAACCTTCCAGATCTTTATAAGTTTCTTCCCTCCTAGCTTCCAAACTTGAATGGGAATACCTGCTATTCCTGGAGACTTTCCTGTAGATTGGTTATACATCACCATTTTTATCTCATCTCCTCCTATCCTACCAGTTAATAATTGAGCCTCATCTACCTCTAACCTTGGCATATTTAATTCTTCCATAAAAATTTCCATTTGCACTTTTTCTTGATTTCCATATCCCTCTGCTTTATACAGACTTTCATAAAATTTCCAAAATATTTCTAATACTGCTACAGGATCTTTTGTTATTTTCCTTGTTATAGGCTCCATTAGCTTGGCAACGACCCTTTCCACTTTCTGTTGCCTGAGCCATTTTGCTAAAAGCTTTATTGCTCTCTAGTTATTATAAAAAACAGTTGCTTATCAGCAATCTTTCTAAACAAATTCATATTATTTAGTCCCTTGTTTTCTCTTTAGCACTCTTCTTGTTCTGTGACATTCCCCCTATTTTGCAGTACTTTAACCTTTGCAACTCCTGCTAAATGATTCTTGTTACTTCTTCTCACTAAATATTTTTTTTTATTATTTCAAATAAGATGTCTTAAACATTACATGAAATAAAGATAAATAACATATTTACAATTCTAAAACATTACTAACTTCAAACCATTATATAACTATTTACATTGGTGTCTATGCAAATAACATTGAAATTCTATATTATATAAAGTTAGAAACATAAGATGATATATCTTCTTTGATATTTTCAAGTATTTCCAGTACTTTCATCCAAGAGTAATAGTAAGAAGTAGATCTTTTAGTTCTGTTCTTCACTGTTAATATTTCCATGTGAGCAACTGTTGTTGTTAAAGTCTCAAATTCTTTGAACGTAGGCGAAGCCTCATTTTTCCAGTGTATAGTTATGATTTTACGTGAAATTGCCAATAGTGACCATAGAATTTTAGTGTCTTTTTGGTACACAGTTTGGAATAGGAGAGTTGAATAAAATTAAAGACTTTGTTAATTGAAAATTATCATTATAAACAGTCTGAAAAAAATAATTAATGGATTTCCAGTACATATTGAGACATATACATTCATAAAAACATGCTGCCAATCTGCTTTTATCTTGGTATGGCATCTCCAACATTGATCTTCAATAGAATACATTTTGGCTAACCTATGTGGTGTATAGAAACTTCTATGTAGATATCTCCAAGTGAATAATTGCCAGTATTTTGATAATGTAGAAAATTTGGAAGATTTTAGAATATTACTTTTTTCTTCTTCAACTGGAGGATGGTTGTTTATTAAAGTATAATAATCCCAGTATGATTTTTCATGATAGTTTTTTTAACAATTTTATAGATATTAGACAAATAACCTGTACCCTGATAAGGCTGTTTTGTGATAAGAATAAGGTATTCAATGAGTTTTGGAGCTTCATGTCTAACTGAAGGTTGCATTTGTTCTATTTTATTTATAAGAAAATGCCTTAGATTTTGAACAGCCAATTGTCTTTATTTATATTATAATTATAAATTATCTGTTCCTTTGTTAGAATTTTCCCTTTCTCTATAAGTTGATGCCAAAAGAGTAATGTTTCTTCTTTAAGTATATTTATTTTAGATATTTGGAATGTATCTAGAATATTTGGTGTAAAAGCTATAGGGAAATAAGAAAAATCCAAGAATTAATATTTGGTATTTTGTTTATATATGTTCTGAACACTGAAAGTGTAGAGCTTACATAGTTTGATGGCAATTTATTAATATTATTTCTTTTCCCTAAAAAATAATCTTTTAACATCCATATAAGGGTGATGGTATTACTGTTAAGTTGTCTTGTATGTGATTATAATTGATTTCTATGTAAATCTGCTCATGGGCTTGTTTCCATATAGGTGTGTATGAATTATTTAACCATAGTGTTATGTTTTTAATAACAGATGAGGTAATATATAAATCAATATCCGTAAATTAATTCCACCATCTTCCCAATCTGGCAAATGTTTATTTAAGGCTATACGGGTTTATTTGGAAACCATAAAAAATTTAAAATTAGTTTATTGTATCTTTGAATAATATATTTGGGAGGTGGCAATGAAAAATGTTGTATTAAGTATAATATTTTGGGAAATATGTTTATTTTAATAAGATATAATCTGTCTGCTGTTGAAAAGATATATTTATTCCAGTAACCAATTGTTTGTTCTATTTTGTCTAGTATTTTATTATAGTTAAATATTAGAGAATCTGTTAATTCATTGAGTAGATTTATTCCCAGATATAATAATTTACTTTCTGTTACTATATATTTGGAAAATCTTTTGTTTATATTATTTTTTTTTTTTACAATTACAGGGCATAATTTTAGTTTTGTTTTCATTAAATTTTAAGCCGGAAATATTTTGAAATTTATTCATGGAGTTAAATAGAGCATTCAAAGACTCATTTGAATCTGAGAGAGTTAATAGTATGTCATCAGCAAAGAGTTGGATTTTAAGGTTTAACATTTTATTAATACAAATGCCCTTTATGTTATTGTTTGATCTGATTTGATTTGCAAAGGGTTCTATGAGTAATGCAAATAACAATGGTGATAAAGGGCAACCTTGTTTAGTTCCCTTTTTATTGTTATAGGGCCTGATCTATATGATCCCAGTTTAACATATGCAGTAGATTTTTCATATAGTATTTGGATAAGATTATTAAAATTAGAAGGAAAGTTATATTCTTTTAAAACTAGTGAAAGAAAGTTCCAGTTAACCGAATCAAAAGCTTTATTAATATCTAATGAGATTACATTTAAATTTAGGACTTTATGTTTGCTATAATCTATTAATGTTAGTATTCTTTTAATATTATCTGAAGTATTTCTTCCTTTAATAAAACCTGTTTGATCTTTGTGAATTAAGAAAGGAAGAAAGTGTTTGATCCTATCTGCATATATAGCCATAAACATCTTGTAGTCTATATTGAGTAATGATATTGGCCTATATGAGGAACACTGTTTTTCATCTTTATCTGGTTTGATAATTGGGGATATCAATGAATATTTCCAAGAGGGTGGTATATTCAAATCTGTATTGGCTATATCATATACTTTTAATAATAAAGATATGGCTTGATTGGGTATTAATTTATACATTTCTGGTAGCATATTGTCTGGGCCAGGTGCTTTATTTGTCTTGAGCTTTTTAATTTGTGATTTTAATTCTGTCATATTGATTGGTTTGTTTATAATGTCTATTTGTTCTTGTGTTAATTTAATATGAATATTGTTTTCTAAGTATTTTTTTATATCCTTAGTAGGTGTATCTTGAGTATTTATGGAATTATCAATGTTAAATTGAGTCTGAATGCTTCTAAAATATCATTTAGTTCCGTAACTCTTTTGTTAGTATTGGGAATAAATATTTCTTTTATTTGCTTAGATTTAATTATTTTTTTGTTCTATTAGTTAAGTATCTCAGGTGTGCTGAATTAGTAGAGTATGAGTTTATTTTTATCTTTTCTAAGTTAATCATAATCTTATGGTGTAGCAATTCTGTATACTTCTTATTGATTTGTGTAAGTTCTTGAACTTGAGTAGCATTACCCTTTTGTATTTCCAGTTTCAATTTATCTGCTTTGTTTTGTAAGTCTAGCATATCTTTATTCCATAACTTCCTTTTATTTATGTACCAGGATAATATCTTCCCATATGTAACTGCTTTTAATGAATCCCAGACATATATTTCTGAAATATCTTCTGTGTAATTTATTTCTAGAAAGTTTTTGATTGTTTCTTCATAAAATTCTTTGAAATCTCTCAATTTTGTGATATAGGAAGGTATCCTAGTAATGGGATTTGAATAAAATGGTGTAAGCTCTATCTCAAAGACTATGGCATTATGATCAGATAAAGGACAATTTATGATTTTGACTTTGTCAGTTTTTGTTATTAGGTCATTGGCAACATATATTCTATCAATTCTAGAGTTAGTTTTATATCTATGAGAATAAAATGTGAAGATTAGTGAGTCTGGTTCTGCAAATTCATTTATATCTTTTAAATACAATGTATCTATAAATTTTGATAGTGCTTTAGAGATGGGTTGTTTTCTTCTTTTGGATTTAGAATCTGTATCTTTTTCATTCATTATACAGTTGAAGTCTCCTGCCAATATCAGGCTACCCTTAGTTAAATGAATTATCTCTTCAAAATGCTGTTTAACTGTTTTTAATCCTAGTCCTGGGATCCAATATAGATTTACTAACGTATAGATTATCTTATTTAACTCTATTGAAACTAGACAAAACATACCTGATGTATCTTGATGAGTAGTAATTATTTTAGGTGTTATAGTTGAGTTGCTTGAAGTAGTATAGCTACTCCTCTTTTTTGTTTTGTATTGAGAGTTTATTAGTACTGTGAAATTATTAATATTTAAGTTGTTTATATCTCTATCTAATAAGTGTGTCTCTTGTACAAAGACTATTTGTGGTTTATGTAAGTTTATGTACTTGAATAGGCTTCTCCTTTTATTACTATTATTTAGACCATTAACATTTATGGATAAACATTTCATTTCCTAGTTTTGAGTTTGTTTTATGTGTGAGTTTATGTAAATATTGTTTATTCTTAGTTCCATCTTGGATACAGTATTCAAAAAGTTTTTCTTGTATGATTTTTGCATGTTTCTGAGTGACACCAAAGTGATAGAATAAAAAAAAAAAAAACAAAGAACTTCCAAACTTGTAATTCTTAACCTTAAAAACCATTCCCTATTGCTATGAGGTAATATACCTCTTCGTTTGGTTAGTGAATCTAACCAAACAAACTTTCTTCCCTCACAAATAATATTTGGATCAGTTTCTCTTATCCTCTTAGTTTTGAATAAAGATAATTGAATAATATATTAAGATAATCTAATCAGCTAAAATATATACATATATTCTTTACTCATCTTATTGTAATTCAATAATACTTACTTCTAAGCAGGTTTCAAAAAGGTACAAATATTTAGATTAAGGTAGTATCATTTCAAAATAATTTAGGGTATTAATAAACATCATGTTAAAATCTATAACTGTATATTTCATACATCTGTTGAAAACTATTTACTGACATTACTGTATAATACAGTACCATTGTTGTGCAATTGTTTTAGACTACTCAAGTCCGAAACCAGTGTTTAAATTAATATTTGCAAAGTCATATTGGAATAAAAACATGAATAGTTCTGAAACCACATCATATTTCATGTTTAACATAAACTGAAATGCGATACAATGTATAAGTATATTAATATTTCTTTAGTAGACATTAAATATGTTCCTCTGATTGCATTTTCAGCTTTTCAATGACAATTCCCATGGCTGGAGACAACAAGATCACAATTTAGACAGCTCCCTTATCCAAGAGACCACTCATAATGTTGTTACCTGATTGAGTGTCTTGTTGCCAACACTTCCATCAACCCTCAGAGGGACCCTGCACAATGAAAACTGACACAGTACAGAGGTAAAACTGCAGCGCACTTGACCACACCCTCAAAGCAAACATCTATGTATATCACACATCAACTCCCACAGCTTAGACTGACACCCAACCAGTGCGTCTATCTGCTGACAACAAGTGCTGGAGATACAATCCTGACCTACTCAACACCAGTAATTCAATCCTATGACTGAACAAAAGTATACTGGAGAACACATCAAAACAATGGAAGCTGCCAAGATTCAAACCACCATGTACGAAAATATTACAGGCCAAAATTCCCAACCCATTTTGCAGCAAAGAGACAAAACGTATTCAAACCATGGGGTAACACCTTTACCACGTCAAAAAGGTGTCCAAGAAGCTTGTTTTTCCTCCAACATCGGAGGACAGCCACTATGATCCATGCACTGCAAGAGTACCATTTTATCCTGGCAATTGCTTCACGACTGTATATAGAAACATTTAATCCAAATCATTAACTGGCACCACAACAATATTTCTCAGAAAAGCTGTTTTACAGCCAATGACCAGACAGAATGCATCATTGAGAGGATACATTTATCAAATGTCAAGTGCCCCAGCCATAATACAAGTGTCTCCTCAAATCAATCCCCAACGAATCTACTGCCCACCAAACTTGCAGACCAATACTGGCATCCTTTCATGCAGTCACATTGAAACACAAAAATACAGGTCCGCTGATCAGGAACAACCAGGCTCTCAACTGCCAGACAACACACCCGTCTGCAGAAAGGTCCAAGAATCATAGTTGCATTGTCAAGCATCCTTGTCCACACTAACAGTAACATGATATACCCGCATACACTAGTATTGTGTCATTCTTGATAATGTAAAAGCCAGGCAATATTATAAGAAGGGTGAAGCCACAGCCAGGCAACATAACAAGAAGAGCACAGCCGCAGTCACCATTCAGATGAGCAAACGGGAACAGCATGAGCCATCTAAGGATGGATAGCCCGTTGAGTACCTGCCACAATGCATGTCCATAATGCATGGCAACCCAGTAACAAATTAGGGTGTGGGCTAAGCCTCTCCCCCTTCCACTCAAATCAGATCCAACACAATATGTGTGTAGAACACAGATGCTTCGACAAAGCCCAAAGCCTCATGGGATATAAACATTGTATAATTGACACACCGGGTCAAATCCACTGTTGTTATGTTACTCATTATAGTTGCCTATACAATCATTGCTTCCACTTTCTCCATCTAGTATACCATACCGCCATCTAAATGTTTGATTTGCCAAATGCACATCCAACCTTCTTGTTGCATCCCACCTGCCCACCCGAGGGCATACCTTGGCAGCAGGACATCAGTAGTATTCTGCAGGAGCACCAGCGTGGGAAATGGCAACCCTCCCCAAAACAAACCTGTCAGTTGCTTGACATTTACTAGTTTCTTTAGAGAATTTGTAAAACAGCAGTGATTTTATTTGCTGATGATTAATTTCTGCTTTTAAAACTCTGCTGTATAAAACATAGTAAGGGATAGCTAAAATGTCTGGAAATCTAAACTGATAGAAAGACAAGCAGATATATGTCCTTATCTGTCAAGGTGCTAGAAGACATCAGTAGCCATAAACTGAAAGTGCTTCAAAAATAAATATCTGTGTATATTTATATGAACCTTTTATATTATTTATGTTTCCTTAGAAGGAATTTAGGTTTCCGTATCTTTAAATGTGAACCTAGCTTATTTTCTGACTAGACGTCAATTAGAAAGAGTCAGGGGATGGTGTACACAAGTAAATGCGACAAGCAATAAGTAACTCAAGTTTCTAGTGATGTTTGTGGCTGTTAAATTGTCTTGGGAACCAAGCAGGAAAAGGTATGTGTTTTTTCTTTTTTCTTTTCCCTCCTCTTATTTGGTGACAAACTCATGTAGTGTGCACGCAAGCACTCTAGTTTACGGAGTAGTGTTCACAACTGTCAAACTTTGCATTTTAAACATGCTATGCCTTATTTCTCTACAAAAGAAAAGACAACAGGATATCTAAGCTAGTCACAAGCATCTTTCAACTCCGGATGTCTGGAGCCACAACACACATGACTTATAGCCTCAAAATATCACTTAAAACATATTTTTTCACTGGACTATATCAGTATGTGCATATGGGTCAAAGGCAGAACATCTTTTAAGATTATTTAAAGTAGTCTTATGATACATCCTAACTGAAATACTTCATTTCAAAAGCAACACATTTCTGCCCAGCATTAGCGTTTATCCAAACAGGGACACTTTTAACTTATAAAAGTAATACTATCAGGGATGTAACTAATAACAAGTTATATAGCAGCCATTACTATACCTATTAAGCAATATAACCTTATACTGATTAAAGTATTATAAGTTAATGAAGATTTAATAAAAAGAAGAGAAAAATAAAAACAACAAAACACAAAGAGAGAAAATAAATAAATAAATAAACTATTTGGGAACATTATTATGCATTGATTACTCTGATTAAGAATATGAAAATAATAGATGGATAATAATGAAAAATAGAGTAATGTTTAAATTATGCTTAGTATATTGATGTGATTTGAAATAAATGTATTTACATTTATGCTAATTTTGACATTTAAAATATAATTGAAAACAGTACCTGTTTTGGTGTAACTTGAAGACAGTAAGAACTTTTCTTTTGTTGTTAGTATTATTATTTAGATTTTACAGAATATAACATATGTAAGATTATTTGTCCTTTAGTTTTATTTCTTTTGCTCAACAGTTTTCCAATTATTTACTTAAGCATTTCTCTTCAGTGTACTTATTGTCCAGTCCATAGATTCTTCATGTGTTAGGATGTTGTTGTTGGTAAGGTATTTTATTGCTGAATCTACTGTTTCAAAGATTTTTATTCCATTTGGTAGAAAAACTTTCAGTCTTGCTGGAAATAAAAGATGGACTTTCAGTTGCTTTTTCTTCAAGGTTTTTTTTATTGGTAGAAATTCTTTTCTTTTTGAAACCACCTTTGTAGAATAATCATTGTCAAATCTTATTAATGAATCATTGTATTTGATGGGAGAATTTGCCCAAGCATTTCTTAATGTGTGCGTCTTTCGGCTTTTCCCGGTTAGGGGTCGCCACAGCGGAACTCCGGTCCGCTAATGATTGGCAGTAGAGTTTTACATGCTGGCTTGCCGGGCCTAACACACAACCTTTAACGAAGGAATGCCCATTCACGCATGTCATCACACAGTAGACGCTTTAACTGAGAATCGAACGGGCAACGTCTAACTGTGAGGCGACAACGCTACCGCAGCACCACCACCGCAGTCTCACCCAAGCATTTCTTAATATAAGATCTTTATCTTGTGTAGAAAAAAGTCTCACAATTATAGATCTCGGCTTGTTCTTACCCGGAGAAGAAGCATTTCCAGAAGCTGCTAGTGATCTATGCGCCCGTTCTATACCATATGAAAGAGCTTCAGGTATTTTTGTTACATCTGGTATCCAGGTGGTAAGAAAGTTTATCATATTGTCCCCTTCAGATTTTTCTGGTAGACCATATATTCTAATATTATTTCTTCTTGTTCGGTTTTCCATATCATCAAGTTTTTCTAGTAAATATGTATTCTGTTGAAGTAAGAATTCAGTTTGTTGTTCTTCTACTTGAACTCTAGTGTCAATGTCACTTAATGACTGTTCAATAAGTGATATCTGTCCTTTCTGCTGTGTAAACATTTCTTGAAGCTGTTCCAGTTGTTGTGAGCACTTTTCTTTAAAAGTATCTATTTTATTGTCCATCTTGTCGATTTTTATTGTAAGTTCCTGTATATTTGTAATGAGAGACTGCAGGTCTTTTTTGAAAGAAGAGTCTTGTGCTGTATTCCTTAGATGACTCATGCTGTAAAGCTGATATTGGTGCTGATTTTCCAGTAATTAATTTGACAGGAATTATTCAAGTTCTGACAATAAAATTTTTCTTATAGATGCTCAGAGTTATTAGAAATAAGTTAGTAATAAAAATTTCTTCAAATTAAATATTATTTTGTAAAATTCCTGTCAGGAATTGTATTGAGGTAAGAGAGCTGAAATGAAGTGCAGCTATCAGTTCAGCATCCTAGCCACGCCCCCCCTTGTTACTTCTTAACCATATCTCTTTTTCTTTTATTTCTACCCTATTTTTTAAACTCCACTTTCATTTTATCCCACTCCCTAGCTATATGTCCTAAAGAAATTTCTATCTTCCTTAATAATTCCCAAATAATTTTCACTACCCATTCCTTAAATTGCCCTCTGTTTAACAGGTTGGTGGGGAAACACCAATGTTTCATTTTTATTTAATTACCTGTATTTTTATTTTATTTATTTTATTTTATTTTGGCACATGTTAACTGGGTTAGTCTGACTGAGCAAAAGCCCTTTTTCAGCGGAGGCCCGGGGAGAAAAACTCCAGATACTGATGTTGAAGAAGGTGCATAAAGCATAATATTTGACACCACTTAGTAGTGGGAGATTATAATAACAGGCTCAGTTTAGCATCAGGAACTAGACTAAACATCTCAAATATAGAGCAAGACATAAACAGAAAGTTAGTTCAGGTAAAACATATATTGTGACATTACTTAGTAGTGTAAACAATATACCGGACAGTGTCCACTATAGGAGTTGAAAGTCAGGAAATCATAGGAACAATGGGTACAGCAGGAGTTAAGGAGAAGCTAGTAGAGTGATGAAGTAAGCTGTGTTAGGAGGGGTATAGGTAGGAAGGATAAGAACAGGGAGAGAAATAGAGATAGAAAAAGAGAGAGAAAGGCTATAACAGGAGGAAGAATTAGTATAGAGGTACGGTAAATATAGGCTGGGGAGGTAACAGGTTGTATGGCTGGTGGTTGAATAGCCATGTAGAGTTTAGGAGAAGGAGGGGGGTTGTGTTGGGTCATGGGAGGGGCAGGAACAGGAGTTTAATAGGTTGACTTTTAGAGCCTTTTTGAAGTTTATGTTAGGAATGGTTCGGATATTCAAATGAAGTTTGTTCCAGGCATGTGCAACTGAGTGGTTGTAGAGAAATTTGCCAATAGTTTTTTTTGTGGTTTATATATTTCCAAGAGGTTTTGATCGGAGCTATAGAGTGTGCAGTTGAGGGTATAGTTAGAGATAAGAGTAGAGAGAGCTGGGCAGGGAATAGGTTTGTTGAGGATGGAGTGAGTCAGGTGCAGTTGACAGAGAAGTTGTTGGTGGAATTCTAACCACTGCAGGTTTTTTAGTAAAAGGTAGTGGTGAGAGGTATAGGGTTGGTTTGCAGCAAATCTAGCAATTTTGTTATATGTGAGTTCCAGCTTAGACATACGAGTGGATTGTAATTTAGTTAGAATTGGAGAGGCATATAGTAGGCTGGGTAGTAGGAAGGCTTGTGCAAGGGAGCATCTGGAGTCTTTTGTGAGGAATTTTTGTTCCTATAAAGCAAACCCAGTTTTAGTGAGTTTTTTGATGCATTGTTGGATGTGGAGATCAAATTTTAATTGATCGTCTATTATAGCTCCTTGTAGCTTTGTGTGTGATTCTACCTTGATGGTTCTGTTATTAAGGGATGTAATGGTAAAAGTAGATTTGTGACATGAAAAAGATTTAGGGAGGAAGAGGAGAAGTTTGGTTTTCTTGCAGTTGAGTAAGAGCTGGTTGTTAGCCATCTTTCAACAGAGTTGAATGATTTTTGGGTTAGGGAGAGTATTTGGAAGAGATTGTCAGAGGTAGAGATTATTGTAAAGTCATCTGCATATTGTATTAGAGATGAGTTAGAGCAGGATATGTAGAGGTTGTTAGTGAATATGTTGAATAGTAATGGTCCAAAGATGGAGCCTTGGGGGACACCAGTTTAGACTGGGGGGAAAGGAGAGAAAGCTGTGAGCCACTTGACTGACTAGTAAACTGAATGTTTTAGTTATTATTGGTGTGTGATCTGAAACAGTTATTGGATAGATATCAAAACTTTCAATTAAATGTGCATGTTCTTGTGAAATATAATTTCTGTCTATTCTAGCCCAGGTTTTTACCATGCATAATAATATGTAAATTCTCTTAAAGCCCATGCTACTGAATTCACATCTTCCATACCAAATATTTTCACAACTTTCTTTAAAAAGCTACCCTCTTTTGTTATATTTTCCCTTCTAGGGCTCCCAAATACATTCTCACTGTTGCAAATCCAATTCCAGTCTTCAACTAAAACTAATATCCCCTGCTGAAAGCTGATTATTTCTTCCAGAATTTTCTTAAGCTCCATTATAGCAGTTTTAGGTGGAATATAAAAACATACCAGCATAATCCTCATCCAGTGCCAATATCCCCTTACTATTACAAATCTACCATTATTATTTTTTTTCCTCTTCTATCACTATTGGAGTTCCTCTAGCAATTAATATAAGTACTCACCTTTTCCTTTGTCCCATATATTCTGTTGAATAACCATCCTAAAATAATTTCTTTCTCAAATTCCCATACTCAGTTCTTTCCAAATGTGTCTCATGTAGCATAGCTATTTGCACTCTGAATTTCTTAATATAGTTCACTACTGTTTCTTTTTTGTATATACCTTGAGACCATTTAGTTTTAATGATAATATGGAAAGTACTGCCATAATGATAAGAAGTTATTATTCCCACCTGTTATGTGTACAGCTTTTTAAATGTCTAGTTTCAGCTTTTGTGTTACAGGCATATACACTAATATTCAGCAGGTTGAACTTTTATACAGTTGTTTCTTGCCATATTCATTTGATCCTATGAGACATCTTATATAAGTCTTTTTATTTTAATGAAACCCTTAAAATAAAACATACCCCAGAACACTTCCATAATGTATTAACTTAATACAAACACACAAAATTATGTACATCTTCAAATAATGAAATGTAACCCTCCTAATAAGAACAATTATCCCTAATTGACAGCTACACTCACAAGCTTTAGTTAACTTATAATTAAGATTGTCCATTCTAAGATGCATGGTACAGCATGTGCTTCTACTTACACTAACTGTATTCTGTTTTTGTCTTATATTTATTTCTCTCCCAGATGTAGAAAACAACTAGAATGCTTGCAGAATACATTATCTCCCAGCTACTGAAAGAAGAAAGTATTCTGTTTGTATTATCCTTTTTATCAGCTTGTCTCCATAGCAACACAAGAAACAGATACATAGTTGCCTTCAGCTATAAGCTTCTCATGTTGCACTGTGAACATTTGTTTGCTAAAGGTAAACTTTTCATTATATTCAGTATTCTTTTATTTACTTGCTTCTACTTAAAACTTATTAGATCAAGCCAAGGGCCTTAATATAGTCATTTCCCTATGCAAAAGTAAGAAAAAGCATATCAATTTTACTTATATCATGATCTGTGAACTTTAACAACCTGCCCCTCATCTTGATAGCCCAAGATTACAGTCTATTATTTCAAGCATGCTTTTCTCCAGGTTTTCTTCTCTTTTTACATTGCAGTACCAACATTTCTTAAGACTAAACAAGAAACAAGGAAAGAAAGAATGAAAAAACAGTGCACCTGTTTCCTTTAATATTCCTATAGTACACAAAAATAACTGGAACTGCTTTACTTTATAACATGTAGTACGTCATGTTTTATAAAATGCTGTTAAGAACAAAAATTGTTTTACTTACAGTTACCTTATTCCTTCCTCTTTCCCACTCCTTAATGTTCTTCCAAACATTAATAACATGAAGAAGGGCATGTGCTTTGGAGTCCCCTACAAGGTTAACAAAAACAAAAACAAAAAATCCAATATTTCCTGGTTTTTCTGTTCAGCCATGTTTCACAAATATGGTTGATGCTTTGTAGTCCCACATTTATTCACCAATTTCTGAGTTGCTGGTTTTCTTCTTGTTGATCTTCATCTCCTAACTCCAGTCTCTGATTCATTTCGAATGTACTCCTGGTTCCTCTAGTCAACTCCTATGCTTTTCACTGTCTCTCAAGCATTTTCCTTTGGAAGATTGGAAACGGTTTCACTGGTATAGTCAGTCTCTTTATGAGCTTTATTATCAGAAGCATAAGAAATAGATCCCCCCATTTGATAGGTCATTTTTTGTTGGACAAACTTTTGTATTTGCTCCTTAGCATGTCCTGTATCAAGAAGTGACATTGACCCTCCAGGAAATCTCACACCTGCCTTTTGACATTCCCTGATTGCTGGAATAAATTTACTCCTCTTCTGCCTGGTGTACAGTGAGTAATCATTTCCACAAACAGTTTATTGTCTCCAACTTTTAGTACCTTGCCCTTCTGCCACAATTTTGTCAGAATCAACTCTCTGCTGGTAGGAATGCATCTTTACTATTACTTGGCTGCTTTCTCACGATGTGCCTTTCATTTAACAACTCCTGCTGTGTAATACCAGTCCAGTTGCTTATTTATGCTTTCATAGAATTAGTACAGTTTGTTCCTTCCAGTTTCTCTGGTACAGAAGAAAATCTCTGGCTTTCCCTATGTGCTCTGTCATCTAATCCTACTATTTTTTGAAACATCTCTTCTTGAGCAGTCTCATACTCAGCCAGTCTTTTTCTCATTTTGACCTCTGATTTTTTGAAGTTTTATAAGCTCATCTGTTTAATGTGTCTTCCATTTTTTCCAGCCTTTTGTTATTTGAGTTGATATACTCCTGTGTGTCATTTATTTTAATTAGCTCTGAGCACATTTGACTTATTTTTTCCCTCTGGATTTCTAAAAGTCATGTCTTGCACCAAAGCTGAGGCTTGAACTGCTTTTTGATGAGCAGCTGCAGGATTCTTCCCAGCCTGTGTTTTTTCCTCACCTTTTTGGTTGATTGTCTTTGAAGTTCTCTAATTTCTTCTTTGCTGGCATCCAGGCAATGCCTTACTAGCCAGTAACTGAAAATTGCCCAAAATAAACTCACTGTCTCTCTTTTCTGCATTTATGTCTTCACACTGTGAGAGTTGAAATTAAGCTATTACTCAGTACACAGCCATTTTGGTAGTCTGAGATGAGTTTACTGCATACCTCTCAACCATACCTCTCAATCATCCTGAATTACTCAGAATTTACTGAGTTTTGGGGTCCAAATAATGGGGTGCCACGATTCCTGAGTGGCACCCCTTCATTTCCGATGTTATTCCCATTTTTCCCAGCTTTTTTTTTTAATTTTTTTGCTTTCATTCTTTTGAGCTGATGTTATCACATGCACAATGACATCAGCTCCATCAGCCTGTCAGAATTGAGCTCAAGGGCATGCATTTCCGGCATTTGATTTGAATGGATCTGTAAGCGCGAGAAGGAAACTAGCTTAAAGTATTGGAGTTTTGGCCCCGGACGCTCATATTATGATGGATTTTGCACTCATATTGGCCCAGAACACTCTTATTTTGAACCGGAGTTATCGTTATTGGAAGACAGACGCTCGTATTATGAGGTATCGGAATCTGAACACTAGTGTGTGTGTGTGTGTGTGTGTGTGTGTGTGTGTGTGTGTGTGTGTGTGTGTGTGTGTGTGTGAATGATACTAGTGAGGTTGTTTTCTGATTTTTTTTTACTGAACACGTTTCTAAGGACTGCTGTAATCCTTATTTAATAAAAGCTTTCATCAGTGGTGAATGCCCAGCTATACTGAACTGCATGTCAAATTATTTAAATAAAATCAATAAATGTTTAGGTACTCGCCCTGATGATTTCAGTAGCTTCTTTCTGCATTCGATTAAAGACAGTATTTAGCAAGTATTAAGGTATCTATTTCAGTTATGTTCTAAAAGGATAGAAAATTGCCAACATTTTCCTATTTTGAAAGGTGTTGATGCAGGCCATTTTGAAAACTATAGACCCATTGGGATAATATTGGAGAGGGGTGTTTTAGAATTAATCTCCACTAAGAGTTTAATTTAAATGTTATTAATTAACATGAATTCTGTCAAGACAGGTTCTGTGTGACTATCAGTGAGTTTTGCATTCCAAATGTTGAGGCACTGGGCAATCATATAGTCATTGCCATTATATTTTTGGTTCTAACCAAACTGTTTGATTCAATATCCCATTCAACTATTATTATGTATCCTTAAAGTCATGGGGAGTTATTCTGTATAATTTTCACTTGATTTCTCTGTGACTGATAGAAGTTTCTCTATTTACATCAAAAATATACTTTTTGATCTCTTTAATGTCACTAGAGGTGTATCTCAACGGCCAAAGCCTAATCCTTTCCTTTTTAACACTTCCATGTTTACATTACCATCAAAAAATCATAAATGAGTGGGTAAATGTGCAGATGTTGCTAAGTTGGCAGGTCTGATAACTAATGTCTAAGATCAATTGAAAATGTTACTCTGTTAGGACCAATTATACAACTGAGCAACTATAGATAAGGTTGAACTTAGTTCAGAGTGTAACATTAGATGCTTTTGAAGTACAAGCTAATTGTATCCTTATGGAATTTACACTGAACTATTGTTTTTGTGTTCATTTTAAGGATCTTGTAATCACTGATAATTTAAATGTAGAAGATGATAGCTCTGTCATTAGGAGGCCTTTTGTACAAGTAACCCTATCCTACGCACCATTTCATCAAGACATGCTGATATTCTTATACCAAAATACAAGTCACTTTTCTAGCCAGTGATAGAATATGGCATAGACTTCTGTGTTTATAGTAATAGCATCAACATGTTAGGGCAGATACAAAAGTACTTCACTAGGCTAATCTGTACTGGATGGATACTAATTGTAACTAACTGATTAGTTAGAATCGATCAATCATTCTTTTGCTACTTAACAGGCATATTGACATGGGTCTTTAAATACCTGAAAAGTAAGGTGAGCATATCCTGGAATGTATTTTATTAATTGCAATATGGAAATATGTAACAATTGCTAACTTATGGCAACCAAAAAAACTACACAAAAAAGATTACTTTTTTTCAAGATAGGATTGCTAGTCAGTGGAATAAGTTGCTATTAAAATTAGATAGATACACTGTATAGCAGTCTACCCAACATGACAAGACTTCGGGAATTAGGTTTGGACAATAAACTATTATGAGACACTGTGCCAGCAAATAACACTGTAACACTGCAGTATTGCTTTTCAACCTGAAAAATGCCAAACACTAAAAGATATTATCTAGCCTTACTCACCATCTAGGACTCTTCACTCTTTTGATAAATTCATACTGTACTTGAGTAAATGAAAAAGTACTGTAGGTGACTCACTATATTCCTCTCTTGTCTCTGTAGCTTGGAATTCCATTCTCCTCTCACTCAGACAAGTTAACAACCTGAACTCCATCACGCTACTGTTGAAACAACACTTAAAGGTCTCATGGCTTTGCTCATGCACCACATCTGCATATTCCACCTAAACTATTCTTATCTACCTTATCCCATCCAGTTGGACATTCCTGGTTAAGAAAAGCAATAAATAAATAAATGTACACTTAACACATAAGAACATTATATAGTTATCTACCACATATACATTTCTACCAGTGAAGGTGTTAATCACACATGCCAATGTCAGTTTCATACAGTAGTCTTATGCCATGTTTCTCAATACTTTCTCAGGTGCAACACCTACATTACCTTTCAAACTCCTGGATAACACGTTAGACAAAGCCAGGAGGAAGCTACCTATTAAACAACCAGGCTTTGTTAAAGTCTAGAACCCCTTCTGATCACGTCAGTACAGCATTATATATTCTGTCTGAGGATAAACATTGAAATAGTCCTGTGTGTGTGTGTGTGTGTGTGTGTGTGTGTGTGTATAAGTAGACTTTTATGATGGAAATGTTCTTACTTGGGCAGTTTTGCCATGATTGGTTCATGCATTTTGTTTCATTGCCTAGTGGAAAAATGTTCAAACAATAAATTTAAAATGAGCTCTAATTTAAGTCTTAACAAGTGTGCTGTATTATTATACAAGGAATATATAAAGTCAGGAAGGTGTAACAAATGCATGTATGTTTCTTGTTTTGTGTGCAAGGGGCCTATGATTTGAAAACAACCCAAAGGTAATCTTTATCCACCACTGGACAGATGCATTTTCTTTGGATGTGGTGTGGGTTTCAATGCTGTTTCAACGAATGTGAGTTTCAGTGACAGAGAAGTTTTAATGCAAAGTCTATTTTCATTGTGAGACAGTATTGCTTTGTTTAGCAGATATCTATTAGTGTTTGTGCATTGTGCTATAAAATGTAAAAGTAAAATCCAAATCATTGTAGAAGTAAAGCATATGCACACATTAGTGTTTATGGTAAATGGGGCGAAATAGCCGGGTAATGGGACATTGGAATGGCTGCAGGGGGAATCTGGTGCCATATTTTGGTTGTCTGTTCTTCAGTTTACGTTTGACAGTTGGTATCCCACAGTTCCATCGGAGTGGGTGGGGTTACATAGTTATGTATGCAAATTTTACATTAATCAGTGTACAGATTTGTACCTATTTTTCATGGGCCTTGTCCAGATTTTTGATGTTTCCAGGTTGAGAGGTATGGTTTGCTGTTGTCCAGACCTTAGCCCTACTTCTACTGAATGCCTGAATTACACAATGGCTCTGTTCCGCCATTCCGGATCACTAGTATCATTCCGGATGAATCTGTTCTTGTCTAAACCTTTTCAGTTGCAAGGATTAAAGGATATTTTAGGTCTTTCCTAATATTTTTCCCTTGCATGGAGTACAGAATGTCCCAGGACTTGTCTGGCCTGCCTTCATCCAAGGCTTTTCATTTATACAGCACAGTATGTCCCTAGTATTTCTAAGTGCCTAACTCTACACAGGCCACAGGATACCTCTGCTCCTGTCTAATCTCTTTGGAATTTAGATTTAACTTCCTTGTCAACCTTCTCATTTGATATATTTTTTTCTGCTTTTTTATTATATAATTCAGTTGATCTGTTTTATACTACATAACAACTGCACTCCCTTGAGTCATGTCTTTAAATGGACATTGTTTTGATTAATGCAGACTTAAAATCACCTTACAAGCAGTACTTTTCATTTAAATGCATCTGTGTGACTTGATTGCAGCAGTATCCTGATGCCTTCCCAGGATGCTATAAGTGTGTATTCAAGCATTCTGAGGAGCAGAGGCATTATCTGTCCATAGATAATTATCAGTACCACTTCTAATTGCTTATATTTTTATTGTAGTCAGTGCACTAGATCTTTTAGCATAAACCCTGGTCCTCCTTTCTTAACGCTTTCTTAGGGGTGGGAGGTTGGCATAATGGTTAAGGTGCTTACCTTAGAAACACAAGGTGCAGGGTTTGATTCTGACATGGGCTAACTGGCTAGGCTTAAAATGGCCCATAAGGGCAGTTAACCTAGTACTAACCTATGAACCTATGAACCGTTCTGTCTGTTACAGTGAGCCAGACTACTATATTTCTTTTAGCATATTAAATATAAAAATGAAACTTGTTACACACACTATTCTTATTTATTTTAGACAGTGTTTCATGCTACCTCAAATAATGATTAATGCCAGATTTACTGCTACACTTGTGAACTATTAGCTGATAAATTCATAGGTTCATAGGTTAGTACTAGACTATTGACCCTAGGGCCTATACAAGCCTAGCCATAACAATTCACTGGCTATTTCTTCCCAGAATATTTACTTCCTTTGTCTCCTGTTTAGCAGGGTGACTGACGTGATCCCCGGGGTGAATTTCCTAGCTCCCATCCAATCGTCAAGGTTCCTTTTGAAGAGAGCCAAAGACGCTCTCAGCTTGACATGTATGGGCCGTCTATTCCAGAGTATGGGGAGTCTCTGGGTCAGGAACCTATCCCTCCAGCATGTTTTGTTCATTGTGATGACCAGGTTTAGATCCCTGGAGCATGTGGCTCTGGGGGATTGGGATTTTGGGATTTCTTTAAGTGTAGCATGTCCAACAGCTTTGGGTTTGACATGGCCTTGTATGTTAACTCATTACATCCGAGTGACGCCTCCAGGTGCATCTGCATTTACCTTCTACTGCTCCTCTAGGCATCAAATGTTACTTGTTCATACTTGCATTAATAATTCCAAAATCATGCTACATACAAGGTATCGGAATATTTTATCTTGAAGCATACATGATGGCAAACGCAATTGAATTGATATCTGACCTCTGCCAATGAGTATTTTAGAATTGTAAGGTGATAACTCAAAAGAGGTGTACTGGAGGGAATGAGCAGAGATTGCCTCTGAGAAGGCGATATGCGACAGAGTATAGCTGGAGGTTTTTTAGACTGTCAGCACAGGACATCTGCTTTAGGCTTGTGATTCTTTTAGTGAGGTATTTCTGTGGCCTTTCCAGTTGTTGCAGATGTCTTGTGAGGTACATACCAAATGGGGCGTTGTACTCTATAATGGGTCTAATGAGGGATGAGTACAGTGGGACAATGGCCTCCTTTTTTCTGGATGAAAAGCCCTTAGTGATGATGTGTGCCACATAGAAGGATTTGCTGACTGTTGTGGTGATGTGGTTATTGAAGGTGAGACCACTGTCCACCTGTGTCCCAAGTCCCTTATTACACTTTCGGTGTTTAGTGACTGCCACTTATGTGGTAATTCATGGGTACATGTTTTTTCCCAGAGGGGATAACTATACATTTCTTGGCATTGAGCTTGAGCCCATGGCTCTGGCACCAAGCATCTGTTTCTGTAAGACCCTTCTGTAGAATATCCACATCATTTAGGAATTCAATAATGGCTCCCAGTTTGCAGTCATCTGTGAACTTTGTTAGCCAGAGTCCCCTAGTGCTGGCCTGCACAGAGAAGTAGATGCCAAACAAGAGCTGTCCCAGGACTGAACCCTGAGGTACCCCACTAGTCACTTGTCTGGAGCTGGATTTTGAGCCAGCTACTTTTACAGTGTGGGTTCTGTCAGTAAGCCAGTTGGTAACCCATCAAGTGAGGTAGGGATTAATGCCCAACTTAGTAAGTTTATCTATGATTCCAGAGTGAGGGGTGGTGTTTAAGGCCTTTGCAAGGTCCAGATAGGCTGTGTGGACCACCTTGCCCTCATCCACGGCTCTGGAAACTAATTCAAAGACGTCAGTCAGATTGAGGAGACAAGATCGGCCCTTTACGAAATCAAACTGGGTGGGGTCCAGTGTTTGAAGGTTGCCAATGTCTTTGTTTATAAGTTCCATGATAATGCGTTCCATGGCTTTGCAGATCAGGCTCGTCAGACTCATGGGACGATAGTTCCTGGGATCCAAGGTGGATCCCACCTTGCGGAGTGGGATAACTGTTGCTGTGTGCCACTCATTGGGCACGAATCCTGACGTGAGGCTATGATTAAACATGACACTTAGGTGAGGTGCCAGTTCATTTTGTAGTTCATGTAGTACACAGGCCGGGATGTCATCTGGTCCCATGGAGAGTGTGTTTTTTTACCTGTGTGGCCGTGATTACTGGAATTTGGCAATCTTTTGTTATTGAGATTGGCCATTTATGGGGTGAGAGGGGGGTGAAGTTGGCACTGAATTGATCTGCCAGGATATTGGCAATATCCTTGGGATCAGTATATTTAATGCCATTCTGTTGTAACTCAGAGCAGATCTGAGCATTGCCGTTTAGATTCTTGACATAACTATAGAATGCATTGTGGTTGTCCTTGGAATCTTTGGCAATTTTATTTTCCTAACTAGCTTTGGAGGATTTTATGAGGGATCTCAACTTCTTACTGAGGCTGGTAAGGGAGTATTTTGCATCCTGGGATTTTCCTCTTTTCTGCAACAGTTTCTTCCTTCTGTTGTATAGTGTGTTTATGGCAAGGGACCACCAGATTGACTTCCTTTTTTTGGAGGAGAGCATCTTGGTTCTATTTGGAATAGCACGATTCATACACGAGTGGATGTGCTCGTAGAGTGCCTTAGTGTAGGATTCAGCAGTCGAACTTTCAGTTCCTGTCTGCATGGGTGTCATGAAGTTTGTCTCTTGTGACTTGAGTAGCATGAAGTTAGCTTTGGAGAAGTTTTTTATGGAGGTTTTCCTACTGGGGGTTGGGGGTGGGATGTGGACATCAAGGATGATTAGCTTATGGTCAGACATGACCAATGAGGGGGTGACCACTAGTGTGGAGCATCGATCTCCCATGTTGGTAATGAACAGGTCTAGGATATTTGAGTCCCTGGTGGGACTATGGATGAGTTGATCCAGGGCGTTGGAATTTATGAATTCCAAGAACCGTTGGGCAAAGGTGTTGGTACTCGAGTAGTTTTCTCAATTAATGGCAGGGTGGTTGAAATCACCCAGTATTAGGGTGTTTGGTTGTATCTTAATATTTTCCAGTATGTTTAAAAAGGTGTAGTGAGAATCTTGGGGCATGGTGGAGGATCTGTAGCAAGCTACAATTTGGATTGCAGTCTTACCTGGTGTTAGTTGCACCTGTATAATTTCAGGTGCATTGTGTTGGGCAACTAGCCTGGAGGTGTGAATATCCTTGGTGAATATGGACACTTCTCCACCTTTAGTGTTTTGGTCCTGGTTTGGAGGTCGAAAAGTGTGGTAAAAGTTGTAGCCTCGTATTGCAGGGGTGTTGTCTGGAGCCTTGAACCACATCTCAGTTACTGCACAGATATCGATGTTTTCCATTTTTAGGAGTGCCTCGAGAGAGTGCATTTTGAGGTTTAGACTTCTAGCATTGTGTAGCATTACCTTCAGATTTTGCATGCTTATATCTGTTACGGTGGTGGTTTTGTCCTTTGAGCCTTGTCTAAAAAAGGCGCTATAGGGCTGGCAAGAGCCTTAGCCAGTCACCTGAATCCCAGGGGTGAGAGGTGCAGACCATCTCTGGCAAAGCATTGTGGTTTGTCGATCATGTCGTCCCAGGCAGACAGATACCGGATCCCCTTTGAATGACACCAGAAACTTAGCCAATTGTTGAAGTTAATCATTTTGTCCTTATACTGTGGTATCATTCTGGGTGAAGGCAGGATGCTACAAAGGGCTAGGATCATACCCGCCTGGGCCACATGATCTGACAGCTCTTCCATATCTCTTTTCATGTAGTCCAGGGAGGTACGTCTCAAGTCATTCACTACATGGACAATAACAGAGTCATATTTGTACTTGTTGTGGAGGGACTTGAGTGCATGCGTGATGTGGTGGATCCTGGCACCCGACAGGCAGCTGACTGTAATTTTCTCCTTGTTCAGCCTGGTGAGTGGGACATCAGTGTGCCTGACTATAGAGTCACCTATGACTAAAGTGTTGGGTATGTTGTTTTGCCTTAGGGGCTGTTGTTGGGTGGCACACTGGTGTTGTGAGCTATGTGACACTTTGGTTGTGATTGGTGTTTGTTTGCATTTCAGCTTTGGAGGTCCTTGTTGCTTGGGCAGGTTAATGTTAAGGGCCTCTGCAAAGTGTTACTATGTGTGGATGTTGGTGGCATGAGTTTTAAAGTGCTATGTGCTGCTTGAGATGTAGTGTGGGTGTTAACCTTCTCCTCTTGACTCTCTAGCACAATCTTGGGTGGAGAGAGTTTTGCTTCCAGTTTGGCTATGTAAGTGCATCTCTCGCAGGTTGTAGTGTTGGGTGGTAGAACAAGAGGGTTGTCTGTGTACATGACCCTGGAACATATAACAATTGTTGGAGTGTACAGACCACCAAAGTCAAGTGCAGATGACCTAGAGGACACAGGAGGGAAGAATAATATTAGCTGGGGACTTAAATTTACCAGAAACAGACTGGAATAATATTGATTCAACAACGTTAGTAAAGGAATTATTCACAGAGTATATTCAGGAACAATAAATGCTTCAGATTGTAAAAAAACCTACAGGGGACGCAATATACTAGATATCGTTTGTGTTCCCATAGAAATTACTCTAACTTTAAGTCAAGTTTTACCACCATTGATGTGCAGTGATCATGGGGTCATAAAGGTTAATTTGTTGCTAGATAATTCTGCAAAACTGAAATCTAAGCCAATGCACAGAAGGTTAATTACATATTACAGAGAAGCAAAACAGTTACTATATAAAACTAACTGGAGTGAGGTGTTCAGTGGAAAAACTGCAGATGGAATGTGGAAAGTTTTGAAAGAGAAATTGTTTGAGTGCAAAAAGTCAAAAATATGTTTAACATCAGGATGTAGGCACGCAACATCACCGGGGTATATTTCCATAAGAACAAGATACCTGATTAAGGTGAGAGACAAAAAATATAAGAAATGGAAGAGAGGTCGAAGTACAACTTTGAAAACTGAAATAAATGAGCTGGACAAACAGATTAAGCATAGTGTTAGACAAGATAAAGAAAATTGTGAAGCAAAATTATATAACTATATTGAGCATAAAAGGAAACCTTTTTATAGATACATAAGATGTGGAAGGAGTAAAGATACACAAATTGATAAACTGTGTGCAGATTCTAAAATTTATTCTCAGACACAACAAATTATAGATATATTTACAAAATCTTATGCAAAACTGTTTGGCTCCAGAAAAGGGGTGGTAAGTTGTCCTAGTGACATCCCGGTAACCCCAGATACTGGAATCAAATTAGATTATATTGAAAAAGAACTGTGCAAACTGGATCCAAACAAAGCACAGAGAGGAGATGGAATAAGTAACAATGACCTGAGAACACTTCAGCAAGGACTTACACTACCATTATATCTGTTATTCACTAGGTCATATAAATATGGGGAGATTCCTCAAGATTGGAGACATGCACTTATTAAACCTGTCTTTAAGGGAAAGGGGAGTAGGACAAACCCAGGGTCATATAGACTCTTAAGTCTACTTTCATGTTGTGGAAAAATAATGGAGAAGGTAATACTAGATAATTTATTGTCAGACCTGAATAGGTTGGGACTTGAAACCATATATCAGCATGCATATGTTAAAAATAGATCTATTACCACCTGTAACATGATGTTCTATAACAATATAATAACAGCTATGAATGAAAAATTGTGCTGTGATGTGATTTATATAGATTTAACTTCAGCATTTGACAGGGTCATGCACAAAACACTGATCAATAAATTAGTACAACCAGGTCTTGATGTACTGTTGATAAGATGGATAGCTGCACGGCTTGCAAATAGGACATGGCAAGTATCACACACCAACTGGAAAGGTGAAATCCTTGGTTACAGTCAAGGTGTCCCACAGGGCTCTGTACTAGACCCTTACTTGTTTAGATTGTATCTTTCAGACCTTACTTTTTCATCTGAGGTGTTCTACAGTCTATATGCTGACGACCTGAAATTGGGTAAACTGATTACAAGTGTTACAGATAAGGTATGTCTGCAAAATAATTTGACTAAATTGACCATTTGGGCACAGGAGAATAATATGTTGATAAATACATCAAAACTAAGCATATGAGATTTGGGAGACATAAACTGAAAGGTGAATATTTAATACAGTACACAGTGATTGAAACTGTAGACTCATTTAAGGACCTGGGTATATGGGTAGATTCAGCTATGAGTTTTTCTAATCATATCAACCAATTGGCTAATGATAGTTATAGAACTATAGGTTGTATAAAAAGATTTATAAAGTCTAGGAAATCAAACATAATAAAGTCATTATTTGTTAGTTACATTAGAGCCAAACTTGAGTATGGAATAACAATATGGAAACCCTATAGGAAAACAAGCATGAATAAACTGGAAAGAGTACAGTGGAAATATACTAAGGACATCCATGAATGTGAAAAATCTAAGTTATTATGAAAGACAAAAATATCTGAACTTGTACAGTGTCTCTTACAGATATTTAAGAGGATATCTTATTCAGGTATATAGGGCATTTAGGGACAACTTCCTCTGGGAATGTTTGGGGTTATCAAAATGTACTAAAGAATCATCAGATAACCTGTGTAGAAGATTCTATAGGAATGTGAAGTGCACTAATTGGTTCTCTGACAGAGTAGCTGATGCTTAGAACAGACTACCAAATTACACTAAAGCAAGTACTAGTTTAGATATTTTTAAGAACAGCCTGGACATGTAATATGGGAACAAATGTTTTTGCATATTGGCAAGCTAGAAGGGCTTTAATGCCCATGCTTGAAACATTTGTATGTATGTATGTATGTATGTATGTATGAGGCAATTGCTGCATTGCCCCAGTATGCCCAGATTCACCATGTGGACAGGAGAAATCAACGGACGCTGACCCTTGGACATACCTGGTTCAGTGTTTCTTTTGTAAAGTACAAGAGCTGTTTTTCCAGTATAATGCGCATGTTCTTGCTGGTTATTGCTTAGATTCTGGGTAACTTAGAAAGTAACAGGGTTTCTCTTGCAAATAATCCTGATTTCAGGCTTCCAGTCTGTCTAGATGAGTATATTTCTCAAATGTGGTTGAATAATTTTATTGGCAGTAAAAGCCAATATTTTCATTTCCATGTATTTATTAAACTAAGCATGTTTATCCTGCTCTGTATTATTGATACTTGTATACATCTTGTATCACAGTTATGTTAAAGGAAATTCTCAACAAGTATTGGCAAATATATGAGCATGTGGCCTTAAAGCCATGTTACATAATGTAAATGTGCACTATTAAAATGTGAAACAAATGATATGACGTTTCATTACTTATGTAAATAATATGCTTCAGAAATACTTTGCTCCAAACTTTATAATTTCCATTGACAGCCTTATTTCATGTGATAGTTTTGACATCCTTGAATATTGATTACTGTATTTTTGGGGGGATATGTAGATCAATAATGTATGACCGGTAACTATCTATTTGCCTCATGTTTGCATCTGTGTCTCTTGTTTACATGTTGCCTGAGGACGGCAGTGCTGCATGTTCAGGGTGTCATTGCATTTTACAGTGAAAACTATGGCATCTCCTTTTGGAACATATAACACTTAATTCTGCCAAGATTTCAGTAACGCACAGATAAAACATTCATACTATGTAGTAAAGAGCAGGGTTATGATGTGAATCTTAGATAAAATGACAGAGCTGCATTAAACTGAATCATTGTGTTATAACTTGCATTCAGTGATTTTTTTTTAAATCTTGAGACATAATTTGAATGTATACTAAAATAATAATAATAAACAGAAAAAAGCCTCTACAACCCCATGTAAATGACTTTACCTTAACATCCCCTTATTTATATAAGCAAACTCCATGATTGCACAGCAGTTGGAGGGGAGTGGAATAAAAACCACTGCTGTGCAACTCAGTCCTGTACAATACAAATCAAAAGTTTCAAACAACTGTGATGAAAAAAAAAACAATGAAAAGCTGCTCATTGTAATTACACTCTTCCAAATATAGGATAGTTTTTACAAATACATTAGCAAGGGCTTTCTTTGTGGAAACATTTGTCATGATGAGAGAGTAAAGAGCCCCCAAAAAGGGATGGGGTGCAGAAAAGAGCTGAGACAGGGTTAGCTTTAGCTGAACTTGTGCCCTAGGGAAGGGCTGCATGACACCTCTGTATCATCTGGAGTCCCTGTGGCACCACTCACATCCTGGACTACCCACACCATCTACATTACTTTTTTGTTCTTTTTCTCACAGTTTGCTGTGCTCTTTCAGTTTTTTTTTACTGCAGTCATTTGTTTATTCATTCAACATATCCTAGCTAGGCATGACTGTATTCTGATAACTGTCTAGAAAATAACTGAATTAAGTCAGGGATCTAGGAGTCACTAGATCCAGAGTGACTGGGTGGGATCCAAGATGCTCTGAGATGCATTTCAGTGTTTTTTCTAAACAACATTCTCAAACAGTGATGGTCTGAACAATAATCCTGATTAATCAAAGAAATTCAGTGTTACTTTTCAGCTTTGCTTTTTTCCTGCATCATTTAATTTAACACACCTAAATGACCAAGGCTGCACTGTAATAATTGCAGAAGAAAGAATTGAATTAAGCTGAGGTCTGGGGACTGCTAGATCCCCAGAAGCCATGGAGACTATAGATACTATGAGGTATATTTCAGAGTTTTTAAATAATCTTTCAGCCAGTGATAAATTGAACAATAAACCTACTTAACTAAAGAAATTCAGTTGTTGCATATTCAACTGTCTTTTTCTGCACTCTTTCCACACATTCTACATAGCCAAGTCTAAACTGTAATAATTGTGGAGGAAATAACTGCATTACAGTGGTAGTCTAGGGGCTGCTATGCCATTAGCATCCATGGGGATTCTAGATTCTCTGAGGTGCAGTTTAAAGCTTTTTTCAACATTTTTGATCCAGTGATGGCCTGGACAAAAATCACAAGGATTTATTTTTATTTTGAGGAAGAAATAAGTTGTATCCAATAGTTAGTGCTCAAAATTGACAAAACAGCAGCTCACAAAACCTTAGCAGACAAATATTTGTGAGGATACATAAATCATATATGAGAATAGTACTTCCCTTCCTAGCTCCTCAAAATAAATAACAATAAAAAAGATAGTCACCATCAGTATATTCCTCTCTAGTGTTAGATTGAGGTGAAAGTGAAACCTCAAACGGCTGCAGTCATATATTTCTAGTTGGTACTTTCATACATATACACACCATGCCTCTTTACCCCTAATACCATAAGTCATCCACTGTGTGTGTACCTGTCTAATATTAGACTGGGCTGAAACTGATAAAAATTAAAAACAAACAGAATATAACATATTTCAGTGTGTTGCTGTCGGGCATATATAAACAGCATGCCTCCTTACACTCCCTTAAAAAGATAGCTACTTGTATACACATCTGATGTTTGATTGTGAGGAAAGTGAAAAAATAATGATCACAGTATTATTTCCAACTTATTTCTAGGTAGTACACTTTCCTTTACATACTATAGTGACTCTCTGTGCACACCTCTGATATTTGTGAGGAAAGCTAAAGAAATAATAATGACAACTTCTCCAGCTCAACACAAGCAATCATGACTTATGTACATCTCTGAGGTTTTGAGGGTATAAAGCCTGTCCAACTTACAAAAATGCACACTAGGCCTGTAAAGCCAGACACTGACTGTTTATGCTGAACAAGCAATGTCAGGGTTAGTTACTTTCATCAGACATTTCTAATTCAGTAGTTATAGCTAGTTCTGTGTGTACTTCAGACGGTTGGGATAAAGGATGGCAGTCAACTATTGTATTTCATCAATGTGAACTTCCCTACAAATAGTAACCACTTGATAAAGTATTCCAAGCTACTTCACAGAAAGCTCATTAATTCTGCAAATGCACACTAATCCTGTAAAGCCAAATAGTGACTAAACTGAGAAAAAAGAGGGTCAGTTACTTTGTGTAGACAGCTCTCTAAAGCAGTCATAGCTTAAATGACAGTTTTGTATTGTATTGTATTGTATTTCAGCTTAGTTTCATAAAAACAGTACCATATATTAAAGTATTCCAACTTGCTTCACACAAATCACAGTAATACTCCATATGCACAACAGTCCTGTAAAGCCAGATAGTGACTGTCTAAGCTAAGAAAAAGTCAGTTTCTTTCTACATACAGCTTCCCCAAACACTTATAGCTAAACACGACAGCCATTATTTGTATTTCCATTTTCTTTCTTAGAACAGTAACAGCACATTAAAATATTCCATGTTGCTTCACATAAATCATAATCATCTTGCAATTTCAGAATAATGAGCAAAGAGTAGGCGCAGGTCATATTGCAGGCCAGTATTTTTTATATGCAACTCAAATTTACTTAGTAAAACATCAGGTTTTGTATCAAAAAAATGTTTTCTGATGAATAAGAAGCATGAAACTCCAATATCTGGCATTTTTACTGACTGTAATCATTGGTGGTCTACCAGGAAATAAAAAAAATATATATTAGTAATTATGAGGAACAGGACAAGCATATTAGACAAAAATCAAACATGTTCTGCAAACTAGGACTAGCCAGCCCTCAACCATCCATCATTTATTTTTGTGGTTGACAGCCAGTAACAATATTAAAAACAAACTTCCTTCTTGCCCTTGCTGAGCTTTCTATGAGTACTTATTTATTTTTATTTTATTTTGCTTTTGTTTACTGGGTTTGTCTGACTGAATTTAGTCAAAAACCTTTTTTCAAGGGAGACTTGGGGAGAAACACTCCAACATATTACAAACATTTTAAAAAAACATTCAGTAATATACATGAACAGGGATTCAATGTTGTTATTGTTTGTCTTTTTGGCTTTTCCTGGTTAGGGATCGCCACAGCGGAACTCAGATCTGCTAATGATTGACAGTAGATTTTTATGGTGCCGAGTTGCCAGCCCGATGCCTAACCTTCAGCGAAGGCATGCCAATCACGCATGTCTTTCAAACACCACTCTACCATGGGGAGGACATGCAGACTCCACATAGAAGGCACTCCAGCTGAGAATCGAACAGGAGAACCTCTTGCTCGATTCTCGGCTGGAGTGCTATACATTAATAATTACACAAACATTTAGTAATTGGTTTACATTCTTATGAAATAAAGGCAACTGTTTCAGTATAAAAAATACTTGTGTATTAGCAGATGTTGAACATTGAGCATTTGAAGAAGTATCCATCCCGCCATCCATCCATCCATCCATCCATCCTCAACCCCTTTTCTCAATTTTGCACAAAGGGTCAGGGTGTTACTTCAACAGTGACAATCATCTAGAGCCAAGGCTTACACCACTGGGTGGCTAGCCCTGCCATGGTAGTTCATCCGTACTATATATTTGCATACACACTCATACCTAGGGCCAATTTAGAGTGTCTAATCCACCTGCTGCATGTCTTTTGGAGTGTTTTAGAGTTTGTTAATTGTTGTTTAGATCTCTGTTGAAACTGTTGCCTCTCTGTTCTGAGAGACTGCTTTCCAATCTCTCTGCAAATATACAGAGCTGAGTATATTTTTTTGGTTTTAGAGTTTGAACTGTTAATTGTTACTTAGATCTCTGTTGAAACTGACCCCCCCCCCCTATTTTCTGCTGTGCCTTCAGTTGGTATAACTGTTTTTTACAGCTTGTGTGTTATCTAACTCAAGGATCACTTGCATAAAATTAGACCTGTTAGTAACAGCCTGCATTTAATTGCTGGAACCTGTGTTCTGAGAGACTGCCTTCCAATCTATCTGCAAATATATGGAGCTGAGTATATTTTTTTGGTATTAGAGTTTGTTAATTGTTGCTTAGATCTCTGTTGAAAATGTTGTCTCCCTGTTCTGAGAGACTGCTTTCCAATCTATCTGCAAATATACAGAGCTGAGTATATTTTTTGGTTTTAGAGTTTGTACTGTTAATTGTTGCTTAGATCTCTGTTGAAACTGTTTTCCCTACCCCCTATATTCTGCTGTGTCTTCAGTTGGTATAACTGTTTTTACAGCTTGTGTGTTATCTAACTCAAGGATCACTTGCATAAAATTAGATCTGTTAGTAACAGCCTGCATTTAATTGCTGGAACCTGTGTTCTGAGAGACTGCCTTCCAATCTATCTGCAAATATACAAAGCTGAGTATATTTTTTTGGTGTTAGAATTTGTACTGTTAATTGTTGCTTAGATCTCTGTTGAAACTGTCCCCTCCCTATTTTCTGTCTTGTCTTCAGTTGGAATAACTGTTTTTTACAGCTTGTGTGTTATCTAACTCAAGGATCACTTGCATAAAATTAGACCTGTTAATAACAGCCTGCATTTAATTGCTGGAACCTGTGTTCTGAGAGACTGTCTTCCAATCTATCTGCAAATATACAGAGCTGAGTATATTTTTTTGGTTTTAGAGTTTGTACTGTTAATTGTTGCTTAGATCTCTGTCGAAACTTTGTCTCACCCACCCTCCCTATTTCTGGCTTGTAGTTTACATTTGGTGGCTTTTGCAGTTGCCCGCCCCACTGTAGATTTCATCTGGGACACTCCCCCAGTCCCATCTCTTTACCACATTCTACCTAATAAATTCTTTCTGCACTTGCTTTTAGTCCTTTTTAATTTAATTACATTTTTTTAAACTGTGTTTGGTCTAATATTGCTACATACTCAAGTGTGCTAGCTTGCACTGCATGTGAATTGTTTGTTTTTCTGTAAAAAAAAATGTAAGCCTGTTTCCTACCCTTCCTGTAACTAGTGTTCCAGATACAGATTTGCTGTATCCAGGACTGTATGTAAGCTTCTGAACCCCCCAAGCCTTTCTGTGTTGGAGGGAAGCCTTCTAGCTTATCAGTGGGAGTGGTAAGCACTAGGTAACCTGTCTACCACATAAGGAGTGGTTCTGGCCCAGAAATTGTAGTTATTGGCCGTTTGGGCAATCTCTTCCATCTCTCAACTGTATGATTTGAAAGCCTGCATTTGCACTTGCTTCTGCCCTGTAACTCATCTAGTGCAGATACAGATTCTTAGTTTTAGCACTTAAATTTGCTTATTCGTGCTCAGCACGTGTTCAGAACTTGTAAGCATTAAATAAGTAACTAATTACTATAGCTCACAACCTTCCTCATTACCTAGAGGAAAACAGTTTTTGTACTTACTTTTCTCACTTGCTTAGAGAAAAACAGCTCTTGTACTCACTTTCCTTATCTAGAGGAAAATATTTTTTTATTCAGGCATGTCCAAGGGTCATCTCCCAGTGTTTTCTCTCCTGTCTATCTGATGAATCCGGGCATCTTGAGGCAATGTAGAAATTGCCTTATGTTCACAGACAACCCTCTCCTCCTACCACCCAACACTACAACCTGTGAGAGATGCACTTATCTAGCCAAACTAGAGGTAAAGCTCTCTCCAACCAAGACTGAACTTGACAGTCATGAGGAGAAGGTAAACATTTGCACCACACCACACTCACCACATAGTCTCACTAAATCTACGCCACCAAAATCCACACATAGTAATACAAAAACATCCGCGGAGGCTCTCAATAATAATCTGTCTAAGCAACAGAGAACTCCAAAGCAGAAACGCAAGCAACCTCCATCCCCCAAAACACACCCAAATGACACATAGCCCACAGACTCAGTGTGCCACTCAACCACAGCCAATAAAGCAAAACAACGTACCCAACACACTAGTCATAGGTGACGCTATAGTCAGACACACTGATGTCCCACTCACTAGGCTAATCAAGGAGAAGGTTACTGTCAGCTGCCTGTAGGGTGCCATGATCCACCACATAACCCACGCACTCAGGTCACTCAACAACAAGTACAAATATGACTCTGTCATTGTCCATGTTGGTGTGAATGACCTGAGACGTACCACCCTGGACTACATGAAAAGAGACATGGAAGAGCTCTCCGATCTTGTAGCCAATGTCCAGAATGATACCGCAGTACAAGGACAAAATGATTGACTTCAACAATTGGCTAAGCTTCTGGTGTCATTCTAAGGGGATCCAGTATCTGTCTGCTTGGGATGATATGGTCGACAGACCACGATGCTTTGCCACAGATGGCCTGCACCCTTGGGATTCCGGATACTGGCTAAGGCTCTTGCTGCTCCTATAGTGCCTTTTTTTAGGCAAGGTTCAAATAACAAATTCACCACCGAAACAGGAACAGGCAAGCAAAAACTGAGGATAATGCTACTCAATGTTAGAAGTCTAAATCTCAAAATGCACTCACTCGAGGCACTCCTTAAAATGAAGAACATTGATATCTGTGCAGTGACTGAGACCTGATTCAAGGCTCCAGAGAGCACCCCTGCACTACCAGGCTATAACTCATACCACACTTTTCAGCCATGTAACCTGGACCGAAACACCAAAGGCGGAGGTGTGTCCATATTCATTAGGGATATCCACACCTCCAAGCTAGTTGCTCAGCATAATGCATCCGAGGTTATCCAAGTGCAACTAACTCTGGGCAAAACTGCAATCCAAATTGTAGCTTGCTACAGATCCCCCACCATGCCTCAGGATTCCCACTCCTCTTTTCTTGATGTACTGGAAAATATTAGGGTTCAACCAAACACCCTAATAATGGGTGACTTCAACTACCCCACCATTTACTGGGAAAACTACTCGTGTACCAACTCCTTAGCTCAATGCTTTCTGGAATTCATAAACTCCAATGCCCTGGATCAACTTATCCACATCCCCACCAGGGGCAACAATATCCTAGACCTAG
>NC_056747.1:958920841-959148183 GCF_019279795.1 Protopterus annectens
AGATGTCTGGAAACTTGAGCACCCGATCCCTTAATTTGGACACCTGAGGTATAATTGCTGCACCCCCCCCCAAGACATACAGTACAATTTATTTTCTTTTGTCAAAGTCTAATTATGCTAAGTTTACTATGTATTATATTGATTTACTCAGTTGAAGAACTGCCCCTCCCCCCACATTAAGCCTTTAACATCTGGGACTTCTGAAAAACAGAAAGAAATCTTCTCCACTAGCTTCATGCAGTTCTGAGGAGCATGAAGAGCCCTGGCACATGAAGGCCAAACTGCTTCTTCCCTTTGCCTCAATGCTTACACTTGGAATGAGAAATAACCTTCTTCTGGTTCCCCACAGATGATATTTGTCTTGGAAAAGCTTTATAACTTATGAAGGAGCACTTTAAATGGGACTTTAAGAACCTTTTCCACCTAAAACAGTCATGATGATCAGGTAAAGTCAAAGACACCTAAAACTATAAAAATCTGTTAACTCTGCGTTTGGTGGAGTTTTTAAATCTCTGCAGTTAGTGACAGTCTGTCAGTCATCTTCTTTCAGAAATGTTGACAGATGTTATTGATTCCAGTGGTATTTATTTATTTATTAAATAAAAAATAAATAAATTTCAATAGAAGTTTAAATATTTGCACAAAAATCCTTTGGCTGATTCTACTGTAACTGATTGATCTGTTCCAAAAGGCTCCAGAAGGACAGTAGCTGTCCATGCCTTATCAAATGACAAATACAGCAGAGTGATAGATAAGTCTGATTAAAAGGTTTACAATTCTGCAATCATAGTTGTTAACGATGTTAACTACTAGACTCATTATGCATTACTGTGGAAGGTTTTTAAAACAAACTGAACATTTGGTTTAGTCTACTCTTGAAAAAAATAATGAAATAGCTGCTAAAACTAGCCGCCAGATTATCAAATGTAGACTTGCTCTGTTGATGACAACTTTGGCCTACTACTACTACTACTACTACTACAGGTTTGCCATTCAGAAGGTTCTATAGTTAGAAGGAATGCAAGGCCTAAGCTCTTTCATTAGTATGCTAAATGGAAGCTTTTAGATGTCCCTTTATTTTCTTCAGTTTTAATTTAGGACTCTTTTGGAGAAAGTATCAAAAGACCTAGAACTTTTTGAGACTATCCTAAATATGAATAAATGTTCCATCCAGTCTTCTCATGTACAGTATGAACATTTCTTCCAAATCTTACCCTTTTTTGTTTTATATGAAGTAACTCAGACAACAGTATTATAAAAAGAAGATACAATAGTGGAAAAAATCAACAAAATCGGATGTCCAAGAAGCAGCAGCTTCAGTCGTTTATTGCCAAGACAGACTATTCTCTATCAGCAAGTAATACCAACATGGTCTTCGTCCATTTCTTCTTGCCTCATCATCTCAAAAGCTATGAGGAAGTTTCCCTTGTTATAGCTCCCTGTAACTAAATCATCACAAACAGTTGGCTAAGTCAAGCAATATCAATGAGATATACCACATAATTTGTGAAGAAGTATATTCCAGGTCCCATTCCATATCCCAATTGAGTAATTTCATCTGGCACTACTATTAATAAAGCAGTTACTGTACAGACAAGCTGCACATCCATATTCATTACAAGAAGAAGAAATAGGGTTCTGTGCATGTTTGTTTGGTTTCAGAAAATGAATAGCGAGTGGAGACCCATCTTGAATTTCACAAATCTAAACAAGTTTGTAAAAGCATGACAGTTCAAGATTTTAGTACTACAAAACATTACTTCTTCCTTGCCAGTACAGAAGGGCTAAAGCCCTGACTATGACCTAGAGACCTGAGTTTGGCTAGGGAATCAGGCAAATGTTTGAGCTGGTACAGGACAGGAGTGGCCTGATATAGCTAAGTTGGCTTGACTCTTTTCATGAGGAGAGGACTGGGGGCATGTATTTGGGCAGGCCCTCAATGGTGAAATCATTAGTTGTGATATATATACATGCATAACACACATGCATATATATATTTATGTGCATTGTGCTTTTTTTATTTTTTTTGTGTGTGTTTTTTGGGAGAGGGTTTAGCCAATTTATGCCTGTATTGTACACATAATAGAATAGATCCTTATTAGGAAGGATATGTGGCACAGGTTTCAATAGTTTAAGTACTTGCAGAACAACACAGTTAATTTACTGAAGGCATAGCACACGTATGAGGTATGCTTTGCCTTCATTCACGTTCTCAAGGCCATCAGACAGCAGCACAGCTTGTCACAACAACTGGAATATATTTACACAAACACAATGAGATACACATCTGTGGAATAGCATGTTTTATAGAGATCAGTGCCACTATGGCTCATTTGCATAAGAAGTTTGCAAATCATCACCAACTTACTCCAATTGGCCTGAGCCTGCCATTTTTAACTGAGCTGAGCCAAGCTTGCCATCAACAGTCCTGGAAAAGTGCAAACTAACTAAAATAAATTAATAACAATGTCAAGATGTAGAAATTAGCAAAAATTCACACTAGCTTGTGTAATTCATTGATACCTGCTGCAGAGAACCTTTGTTTTACTGGTAGGATGTAAAGTAATAGCATTTTACAGGGTTTTGAATGACAAAAATAGGAATGTGTAAGGTGTCATTTTTATTGCTGCATGCATGTGTTAAGGGTTTTAATGGTTGAATTTTCACTGTGGGTGGGATGAGGAAATGTGATCACTAATATAGACTTTACATACATTAATCTAAGCAGTATCACACCCTAACAAAAATCAGTGGATGCATTTAGCAGTTGCAGAGCAGGCATACACGACAGATGAAGGTAACATTGCACTTACTATACTTCTACTGTTATTATTGTGGACTTGCATTAATACATTACTAGTACTAAAGGATGTAATTTATGGGAAAGTGGTTCAAGTTTGAGCCAACAATTGGTTGCATGTTACATTATGCAGAAGTAGCAAGAATCATGATACAGGAGAAACAACTGTGGTACTGACTTTGTATAAGTGAAATAGTTATACTCTATGGTGTCATGTGTAGCTGTCTGGTTTAACTGTGGGCCAATATTTGCTTGGACATTGAATATGCTGTAGCAGCAGGGAACAAGACACCACAGATGCAGTTTTACTCCTGTGGAGACCTGTGTCCTCAGGGATGCTCTGAGGACATATGGGAAATGTCTGTTTGATAAAGGGGGGCCAAAGTCGGCAGAAAGAGCTAAGGTATGGAATCATGTAGTGGCTGATCAGTGTTGTAGTGGAAAGGAAAAATATCTTGGAAATATTGTACAAAAAGAGTGAATGACTTGGTGGGATGTGCAAGGGCAAAAAGCTAGTTAGAATGCGGTTGCCTATAGTAGCACTAATGGTGATCCTTCCACACTTGAACCCTTAACACGTGATGAGGAATACCTTCTGTTTGTAAGTGGTAATGACTTTGATGCTGATGTGAATGCTACAGGGAATGACCAAAGAGGGTGTTGGTGCTAGTAGTTTCAGATCATTATAACAGCCACAGTCATGCAGTGTGTAAGGTTAATGGACAGACAATTTTACTATGCTATGCAGAGAATATTGCTCAAGACCCCTGCATAAATCTAACCCTTAACAGTTTTCATCATTTGGGGACCATCCACATCAGTGTTCCACAACATCAGCAGTCAAAGCATGGTAAGTGTGACAATCATCTTTTTCTTGACTATATCCCTATATCACTCACAGGTCTCAAGAACCATATATTCAAAATTTCCTTCACAGGGTCAGAAGCAACCCCTTCCTGTTGTTTACCATAGTAAGTTGATGTTGATAGCAGAATGGCTGTGAACTATGATGACAGTACTCTCATATTCATGACACAGCCCGAGGACTGTGGCACACAGTCACAAAGTGTAATGGTTGGACCCCTCATCCCACAGTAGGTGGATAACATCATAGGCAATGAAATAAGCTCACAGTCAACAAAATGAGGACAGTTGGGGGGCCACAACACTAGAATCTTGTGAGCAGGTTGAACACCTTGACACTAACCACTGTCACACCCATAGAAAGGAGTGCAAAGCAGAGCTATTTCTTACAGTTAGCTGCAGAGTCTTACAAGGCTTGGGCAGCACAGTAGCAGATATACTGTGGCATAGTTCAGGCACAATTCACAGTCACTGAGAATCAGATAGAGATGATTAGGGTAATGCATGGTATATGTGAGGAACTTTGCCAATACAGAGGAATGGTGGAGGCCAGGAACAATGTCATAATGATCCTCATACAGTGTACGGTTGTACATACAGCATCCATGTCCACCTCCCTGGGAACACCAATACAAACCGACCAAACAAATGCTGCAAATACAACTGGACATGGAAGGGAGACTGTAAGCAGCTATGGAGGATGTGTTGTCTGGCCTCTACGTGTATCTCAGGAAAGTGTATCAGGACTTCCAGGGGATAGTGCACAGGAGAAGGCAGCAAGACCTCATCAACAGTCTGCAACATGTGGGAGAACCTCACAGTCGAGGTCTACGTTGCATAGTAATGTGACATCAGTGTCTAGAATTTCACTTACTTTCAACAGATCCCATCATCAAAGCAACTCAGTCTCAAACTCACATGCCAGTACCTTTTCATGATCAGTGGGTCTATCAGCCACACTATCTTTAGGAGACACAGTATGTGACACCTTAGACATATAAGGCATAACATTTGCACACACATACACATAGCCACACACACACAATTTCAAATTCAGCAGTCAGCCACCATCAAATTTACAAACCTTGCCATTACTGCATATTAAAAGAGGGATCACCCATTAATTAAGCTATGCACTCAGAAGAAAAAAAATCAAAATGATGTGGTCATAACAAGGGAGAGGTTTGGTTAGAAATATAATTCAGTACATATTAGCTTAACAATTCTGCCAGGAAATTTAGAACTGTTGACACATCTGCCTTAGCACTGTACAAATAATGACAACGCAAATTTCTGAACAAAGTAGTATGTGCTGATATTGAGAATGAAGTGCAACACTCGGATGTACATTATTAATTCACATTACACAACACAACACACACACAGTGCTATGGTTATAGGTCATGTCGCAACTACTTTATGAACAGAAGCTAAACATTATAAACTCAGTATTCACCATTACCTTCCTTTCCAAATGCTTCCTTCATTGCTATATCTGCAGCAAAGGAAGGGGACAACAGCACACAGAAAAGATAAAAAGTAAGGTTATGAGAAAATTTAAAAGTTCTTTCATAACATTTCTACGTACTAGCACCATGGAAAATATCAAAACATTTACAGATGAGTTGGAATCCTGCACCAAGCTGCAAAACCTCATTGTTGATAACAGTAATGAAATCATTTACTGCTGAAATTTACAAAACTATTCCTTACAAAGGAGCTTAATAAAATCCACTAAAGCCAAGTATGAGACTAAAATAGCTACCCAAGCCAAAGGCAATCACAAGGCATTTTTTAGTTATGTTCGTAATCTCAAAAGCACAATGCAGCTATGTGCAGAACTGATTTTGAATAATGTTACCTACACTGAGACTGCAGATATAGTGAACGTACGAGTTGATAAATTTAGCTCTAACTTTATTTCTCTATCCTCTCCATCTGTCCCTCGACTACCTGAAACTGGCTTGCCTCCAGCTATTACACAAAAATACTGCATTGATAGGTCCTGGCAATATTCCTGGATGCACCTTAAATGGCATGAATCACAATTTTTCCACAGCCCTAATAACACTGTTCAATCTCAGCTTCATACAGGTTCTGTACCAAGCAAATGGAGAGCAGTTACACTCTCCTGCATAAGGGAGGACCTTTCACAGACCCAGGCAATTGCAGACCTATAAGTCTGGCCAGCCTTATATGCATTGCCATGGAAAGACTTATCATGGAACTAATCAATTAGGACATAGGGAACCTCTCAACACTGGGCTCATTTCAGTTTGGATTAATCAAGGGTCGGTCATACTTACTCAACCTTGTGGGTTTTTTGAAATGGTCACCAAAGCAATGAGTGAAGGCAAAATGGTACACGCCAGATACCTTGACCTGGCCAAACTCAGGCATAGTCAAAAAGATAAATAAACTAGCAACAGACTTCCATGTCACCTGCTGGATTGCCAACTGGCTCACAGATAGGACACAGGAAATCAAAATAGGTGAAGTTTCCTCCACAAAAAGACCATTCACCAGTGGAGTCCACCAGAGTTCTGTGCTGGGACCTCCCCTGTTTGGCATCTACTTTTCTGAAATGAAAGACAATACCAAAGGGTTCTGACCAATTAAGCTTGAGATGACTGCAAGCTAGGAACATGTCATTGAATCTCCAAATGACTTAGCCATCCTGTAGAAAGGTTTATCCCAAACAAATACCTTCAGTACGAATGCTGTAGTGAAGGATATGAGCACACAAGTAGACTGTGAAATAAACATTAACCGCCATGCATCCACTGTAGTAGGAAAGGCATTCTACGTCACACATTTGATTAGTAAAGGCATAGCCTCAAGAGCAAAAGAGGTTATAGCCCCCTATACTCAGCCCTTATCAGGCCCATAATTCAGCATAACTCCCCCTTTACTATGTACCGTACCAGGCACCTGCAGCAACTGGAGAGATCCCAGAGACTTTTAACTAAGAAGATCCAGGGTCTTCAGCACATGCCTTACACAGACAGACTGAACTCTTTTTTACTGCACTCAGTAGCATATAGGCTGCTTAGGGGAGACTTCTGCCTGGCTTACAGAGCGCTCTCTGATGCCAACCTGATAAAGTTGCTGCACATCCGTAAGTCAAATGGGACTAAACTTAGCTGCTCCAGTGACCTAAATCTGGCCTACAATTTAAATAGGACATGCTGGAGAGACAAATTCATCGCACAGAGGTTGCCACTTCTCTGAAATAGGCTACTAATTCATGTTAAGCAGAACACCTCTATGACTCTGTTCAAAAGGAGCCTACATGAATGGATAAGAAACTGCAAATTTCTGTCACATCCCTCTTGGACATGGGCAGTCACTACTAATAATAATCTTAGGCATTGACTAGACTTTTTCTCTTCAAATTTAATAGGTGTAATAGGCTAGGCTTAAAACAACCCTTGGGTCAATAGCCTAGTAACCTCCTATGAACAAATAACTGGTGACAAAATCATGAACTGAAACTAAATGTCAAAAAATGCATTATTGTGTGGTTTGGAAATCATTTTCTCCATGGAACACTGTATTGACAATGAACCCCTAACAGTTGACCTACTTGTTTGGTATTTGGTAACTTATATGGTCAGTGACTTAACCTTTGACCAACATGTGTCCATTGTTGTAAGAAAGTCCTTCCATATTGTACAGCTTGTAAACAAAGGGATTGTGTGTAGATCTAGTGATGTCATTGTTCCCCTTTACTTAGACCTCATGAAGCCAGTCATTGAATATAATACTCCCTTTGGCATGTATTTGTCCAGACATACGCAACAATTGGAATGCCCACAGAGAGACCTTACTAAAAGGATACAAGGCGTAAACAACATGTCCTACATGGGCTGGCTCAAAGCCCTATTGCTATATTTGGTATCCTACAGAATGCTAAGAGGTGACCTGTGCCTGGAATACAAGGCATCTTCCGAGCTAATACTGTTGAATTTACTCTACATCAGCAAGTCATATGGCAACAGAAATACTTGGTCTAGGCATCTAAAACTCTTCTGCAACATCAACAGAATGGTTTGGAGGGGTAGGTATATCTCACAGAGGATACCATTGCTCTGGAACAGACATTCACATAAAACAAAGTTCATCCCTGTCCATATTCAAGTGCAACTTGAATCTATAGATGGGAAACCGAAAATTTATCCCACGAGTTGCACCTGTATTACTAACAGACAGAGGCAGTTCCTAAATGCTTTATCCAGTGCATGGGCCCCTTCAAATTAACTATGGTATGATCTCAGTTATTCTCATTAGGTGTAATAAATAGTTATCAACCATGGGATGGCTAAGGCCAATATCTAACCAAATGGGATAGGTTAATTCAAGTATAAAAAGGGAAACTGGCTAGGCTTAAAATGGTCTGCAAGGCAGCTAGCTTAGTACTTAGCTATAAACCTATGAACCTTATGTCTTTCTCATTGATTCTGCAGGTGACAGTTCATATAACTGCTTTACTGTACAACTCATAACAAAACTACTTCCAAAGTAAACTGCATAACAGTACATTATAATAATTATAATAATTTAATGTAAAGAAGTTTTTCTTTTTGGAAAAAAGAAATGACCATGCAATAGCCTATAAGTAATACTGCATGCATCAAGTATTATCTGTTTGATTTTTGTTAATTCACTATCACTAAATCAGTGTCATGGCCTGTAGTTGTGAAGTGGATGCCTGCTCTTTGCCTGCATAACCATATACAATGCACAAGCCTGCCAAAGGGTTCCTATGTTACTTCCTCCACATGGCCATGGTCACTATTGTCAGTGGTGCGTGGAATGATACTGGGAGCTGCACTGACATCACACCACAGCAGTATGAAACACTATCATGTTGTGCAGAATGCAACATGTAGTAAATATCTTACATGTTGTAACATGATATATTGAGAGGCGCCCCCAGACTCATCCAGGCAATGGAAACAGGCTTTGAGTAGCTCAAACACTAGTTCATTAACAATCGGTATCTGGGACAGGTGATATGATAGCACTCCTTGGCACCACAATCGGGTTCTGGACTGATGCCATTAGCCAAGGCTCCAGTCTGTAGCCTGCATCACCTGCAAAACAAACAAAAGAGAGGAGACACAACAACAGCAAAGGGGATGGCAACTGATTGTGACAAAAAAACAAAATAAAGAATATAATGAAAAGGATCATATGAGATGGAAAAAACATTTGAAAAACCCACAAGTATAGTAGCAAGCATAGAGATCTCCTGGAACAACCTCATTTTGAACAAGATTTGACATGTGAATGATTAAGGACAGATTAAATTAAATCAAACAATGAAAGACTACTAATGGCAGCCCAGGACAGTGCACTATGTACATGTTGGCTTATAAAGTCCATTAAAAAGGTGGGAGAAACAGGCAAATTCAGGTTCTGCAAAACAGAACTGGAAACACTTACATAGTGTTGCTGGATGCGATATACTGAAAGGCACAACAATGTGATATTGGGGATTGTGCAAACACTTCAATATAGAAGTAGCTGAAAAGTATTGGAAGCAAGCACAACAAAGTATTATAGAGAATGATGAGGGGTACATCATATAGGCTCACCCATTATCAACATTTCAAAAAATAGATATAAGAAAAATCAAATATAGTAGCCAATGCCAAAAAAGGCAATAGTAGCCTAGATAATTGAAATTCCTATACCCAATGGTGACCGTGTTTAATGTACAGAGGGAAACAAATTATAAAATATCAGGATTTGCAAGTAGAAATGTGAGCAATATGGAAGAAACATACCCAGACCCAGTTCCAATAGTAGCGTGAACAACAGGTCTAATAAATAGGATTTAACAGTCGTACTTGGATATGCTACTTTTACATTAAGAAATTCCAGAATTATCCATCTTGTGGCAGAAGGTGTTTACCTGGTCTCTCTGAGTTGAGAAGCTTTCCAGGGAGCTCAAAGTGTTTATTGGCTAGAGTGCGTAGCAGTCAGTTTTCAATCTTTTTTCTCTGCTAAAATCAGGCAAGTTTTCAAGGCTCTGTGTTTACTTGCACAGAACCGTGCAATGTGTTTCAAGTGTTCCAACTGCATCCAGAGCCATCCAAGCTAAGAATATTTTCTTGATTTACTGAACTTATACTTGCTTTATACAATGATCACTACTGTTTTTGAGCATTTGTAAAGCATTTATTTAATTTTGTGGCAAAAATAATAATTTCTCTGTTTGTTGGCTTTTCTAGTTCTGTTTGCCTGCAGATTGTCTTGCAGAAGGGTGAATTAGCCAGGGATATATATGTTTGGCAGTTGTGTGTTATTTAATCTACACTTGAGAGCTGCTTTTACATTAAGAAACTCCAGGATCATCCACCTTGTGGCAGAAGGTGTTTACCTGGTTTCTCTGAGTTGGGAATCTCTGCTGGTTGCTCAAAATGTATCTCTTTATTGACTAGAGGGCATAATTGCCAGTTTTCAAGCTTTTTTTCTCTGCTATAAATCAGGAAAGTTTGTGTGGAGCTGCCTATCAAGAAGCAAAGGTTAGCAGTACCCTGTACAGTAGCAAAAGCCTAGACAGTAAAATTTCCATGTAGAGTTAGGATTAGGTCTGAAACCTATTAAATAGTGTGGCATTGTGCAGAATTAAGCTTAGAGCAGCTAGCTTCCACACTGAATAGCACTACCGTATTCTAGCATTATATAACATCTTGTCCTTAAACCCAGAAACTAGTCTGTGTATTGAATAGCACTACCATATCCTAGCACTACATAAAATCTTGCCCTTAATCCAGAAACTACCTTCAGAGACCCCTGTTAAAAGCCAGTTCTTAGCCCTAACCATCCCTCCCTGTTGTAGGACCTGACAACATGGATATGCGATTTCCAAATGTCTCTGTGGCCTGCTTGGTACATTTGGCATCCTAAGGTAATGTAGTAATAGTCTCATGTTCACAGAAAACCAGTTAATAATTAAAGACAATAACATGGTATGTGAGAGATGTAAATAGACAACGTCCTTAGAGGCAAAAATCTTGCATACAAATGAAGTTGTCAAGAATACCCAAACAACATCCCTCATACCACTCACTGCATGCACAAATTGTCTTATGCTGAGCTACTTAAAAGAAACATTCCCAAATCTCAAAGACCCCCCAAAGCCCCCTAATGGCAGCATTGCTCCTTAGCAATCACTAAAGCACACACCAAAAGCAACACCAAACATCTCACATAAGCCTACACCTAATGGTCCCCCAAGATCAAAGTCCATAAGGCAAGCATATACTTTACTTAATATTCTTGTCATTGGGGTCTCCATTATGTAACACGCAGATGTCCCACTCACCGGGTTAGACAAGGAGAAGATAATGATTAGTTGCCAATTTGGAGCCAGGATCCACAATATCACACATGCACTCAGGTCACTGCATCCCCGGTACAAAAAGGATACTGTCATAGTCCATGTGGGTGTAAATGACCTGAGATGTACCTTACTGGACTATATGAAAAGAGACATAATAGAGTCCTTAGAATATGTGTCGCAGATAGGTATGAGCCTTGCATTGAGCAGCATTCTACCTTCATCAAGGATGATGTCGCAGCATGAACATAAAATGATTAATTTTAACAATTGGCTTAGTTTTCTGTGTCACTCTAGGGTTTTCTAATATCTGTCAGGATGGGAAATCATGGTCAACAGACCATGTTGCTTTGCCAAGGATGGGCTGAAACTGTCCCCCCTGGCTTTTGGATATTGACTATAACTTTATCCATCCCTTAGTGTCTTTTTAAGGTAATGCCAAAAAGACACAACTACCAACACAGAGAAAAAGTCTCCAAGCAATCTTACGGTGTTACTGCTCAATGCTAGGAGCCTAAACAAAAAACTCCACACCCTACAAGCTGTCCTCACTCTTGAGAATGTAGGCATCTGAGTCACGACCAACAATTGGTTTACAGCCATAGAAAGTACTCCAGCAGTGTAAGACTACATGGTGGTCTCCCACACATTTAAACCAACAACAGCATAGACTGGGGCCAAAGGTGAATGTATCTCAGGCTATGATAGCAACAAGAATTTCACCAGGTTAGCTAACTCATTCAAGCCTATAGTGCCTTTTTTGTATACTTGCAGTTAACAGCTATAGCTCCTTATGACGCCTAGACATATTTTTGGGACTGGTTTCTTTAACTAAGTGATTTACTAGCTAATAAAAGGCAGCATTAGAAAGGGTAAGGAGAAATTAGCAAAAGTGCACTAAGAGTCTTAATCTAGGATGCCCTGCAGTAGAGAAATTAATTGTGGTTTGTCACTTATTATTCATATTTTCATATTTGTGCTCATATAGTCATAACTGAGAGACATTAATGCTATTGAGGAGTATGGTGTGAAATGCCATGGTGTTAGACAGGAAAATTCATTGCAAATTCCCATTTATATCACACTATACTGGAAATACTGCTAGTTGTTTGTTTATAATTATGAAAAAGCTTAATTTGTACTTCAGTACTTCCATCTGCACTTCAAAAACTGGTTGACTTACAAACTATTGCAAGGCATCAGGTGAAACTCTGATTTTGAAGAAAACCGTCTTTGAGTTTCTCACTATAAGTGTCACATATTGAGAGATATTCAATGTTATTTATATTGCTAATTATATAATCAAACATATATTTTCATATTTCTGTAAATATCTCAATAAACATTCAGAAAGGAATTTTTTGCTGTCATGTGAAATCTAACAATATATATATATATATATATATATATATATATATATATATATATATATATATGTATTGCACAGTTTCTAAAATATAACCATTTATTTGTGAAAGTTAGGCAAAAATATAATTCTGGGTTTGTGGGCATTATAATATATTATAACATTTATGGAAAGAGTATGAATACACTGACCTATTAATGTAAATAGCACTTCTTATTAATAACATTGTCATTTGTACAGTTTTAGTAATGTTTATTGCTCACAAAGTATTTTCATTTCTTTAACTTATGCTGTTAAGTTGACTTTTCAGTAAAAGATCTGGAATGCATGGATGTATGGAGGCAGCTGGAGGTGTGACATTCCACACTGGGTAAGTGTTAATGAGTTAAGCAGGATGATCCCATGGAGCCTACCAACATGGAGGTCACCATAGATAAGGTCCCTCACCATATCATGACTGGGTACAGGTTACAATCTATGCCCCTAGAGTCTTACAACTCTTACATAAACCTACTAGTGGCACTCACCATCCAACCAAACACCCTATTTATGGATGACTTTAACTACCCCTCTGTAGACTTGGAAACGTACTGTTTCAAACTCACAGGCAAGGGTGCAGCCAGGCATACTCTTTGTACTCTAAAAAGTACATTTGTTTCTGAGCATGTTAGAAAGAGTGGGGCTTTATCAATCAATATTATGTCTATGACCACCTAAACCAATGCCTCTAACAACATATATATGTATAGTTTGCTTACAGAGAGGATTGCAAATCTCAAAGGAATACCTCTAATAGTTTTTGACTGAGCAGCTGAAAATGTTACACAAATAATGTGTGGGGGCAACAACCTGAATGATATGACTACTTTTTAAATGCCAGATGGGTTGGGAGCAGCATTTAGCATTTCTGAGTACAAAATGGAATTCACTGACTACACCTCTGCTCACAGGCACAACACTTCCTGGACTTTATTAACACAAACATCCTGGAGCAGACAGTGGACGGTCCAACCAAGTGATCAGACATACTGGATCTGGTACTCACCAACATGGGAGAGTGTTGCCTCCCTCCATGTCACATCCTCAATAGTAATTTTGCATCACAAAGCTGTCTCTTTTGGAGTAAATTCAACCCAGAAAACTCATCTAAACTAGTAACAGTTAAGAACTATTCTAAGGCAAACTGCATCCTATTAAGTGGCTGTTTGTCAAAATTCAAGGCTCCCCTAACCCTGAGACCACAGCTAACATGCAGAATTATTCACTGAGTTCCTATACAATAAAAGAAGAAAACTCATGGCTAAAATCAGGAAGAGCAACTCCATTGAAGACAAGTGCTCTCTTCTACAACTCAACAAGAAACTAAGAGGTCTAATTAAGTCCAACAAGGCCAACTACAAGGTCAGGATAACTTCGTAGGCTAAGGACAATCACAAGGCCTTCTTTAGCTATGAACTGGTGGTGAATGGTAACACATTTACTGATCAGAGTGACATACCAAATCTACTGGCTGCTAAATTCAGCTCAGACTTCACCCCTACTCCCACCAGCTCCACCAGGTGAAATTCCTTCCAACATACTAACCACAACTATTAGCATGGACCAGGTGCTGGCAGCACTCGCTAAAGCCATGAAGACCACCTCCATGGGTCCCAACAACATCCCCAGTTAACAGCCTAAAACATAACTCATCAGGACCACTTGAATCATTTTTTGACTACTGCCTTGAAACGGATTACATTCCAAATGAATGGAAGACCAAAACAGTCATTCCCCTCCACAAGGCCAGACCATCAACAGACCCAGGGAACTACAGACCCATCAGTCTAACAAGCCTAGTATGCAAAGCCATGGAATAAAGTATTATGGAAATGATAAACAAGGACATTGGTAGCCTACAGACACTGGACCCATCTCAGTTTGGCATTGTTAAGGTAAGGTCATGCCTTATTAACCCGGTATTCTTCTTTGAGAAGGTTGCCAAGTCAATGGACAAGGATAAAGCAGCCCACACTGTGTATCTTGACCTATCCAAGGCATTCTATACAGTACCTTACTCAGGCATTTTTGACAGGCTCTCTGAGATAGGCATAAAGCCCTATATAACCGACTGGATTGACGACTAGTTCACAGGCAGGACCCAAGAAATCAGGATCGGTAAGACCATCTCCACCAAAAGACTGGTCACCAGCAGAATAACTCTGGGCTCCATGCTGGCCTTACTGCTGTTTGGCATCTACTTTTCATAAGTCATGTCTAACATTCAATCCCTCTGGCTCACCAAGTTTGCAGATAGCTGTAAACTGGGAGCTATTATAGATTTCCCCAAGACACCAACATCTTGTAATAGGTTTAACACAGACAAATGACTGGTTCCAAAGCCATGGCTTAAAACTCAATGCCCAAAAATGCATTTATAATGCCCTTTGGAAAACTATCAACCCAAGTTAAGTACTCTATTGATAAAACACCTCTAAGAGTTGTCCCTGTAGTAAAGGATCTGGAAACATATGTGGACAACAATCTGGCCTTTGACCAGTATATAGCTAAGACAGTAAGAAAGCCATTCATCATTGTTCACCTTATAGATAGGTATGGCATCCAGGTCCAAGTAAGATATTGTACTACTCTATTTGACCCTTATCAGACCTATCATTGAATACTATGTCCCCTTAGGCATTTATCTAACTAGACACTTGCAGCTTGGTATAGTAAATACCTTGTCCTACACTGATCACTTAAATGCTGTGTCTCTGTATTCGGTGTCCTACAGGCTACTGAGAGGGGATCTTTGCCTGGCTTATGTGCTTCCTCAGACCTAGACCTGATTGATCTAATGCACATGTGCAAAACACTAGATCCAGGGAGCTGAAGTTCACTTGTGACATATACAGAAAATTCTGGAGAGATAGATATGTGTCCCAAAAGACCCCCATACTATGCAATAGGCTCCCCATCTATGTAAAACAGAGTTCATCCGTGACTTATTCAAGTAAAACTTTGACAATTGGATGGGAAATCATAAGTTTATTCAGGTCTCGCAACACCCCCCCCATGTCCCTTATGGATAGAGGCCATCTATAAGATAAAGTATTATCCTAACTAATACCCCTCCCACAATAAATCCTTAGTTAACTCCCTACTAACATACCAAATATAGATATATATATATACTCATATAGATGCCCATAATATTTGGGACCCAAATAGTTTGGGGTGCACAGCTTGTATATTTGCAATTAGCCTAGTAACGACCTATGAACTTATGAACCAATACATTTAATCATTACAGAAGGAGGCAGTTCTAGGGTACATTGTGGGTGCTGAGAAGAGCACTCTTGACTAACATCAAAGGCAGAGACCATACTCATTTCATGAACTTTAATTGTACTCTGACTTAGGAATGGAGTCCATTCCTGTAACTTAAAACCCTTGCAGAAATTAAACTGGCAGAAAGCTGTATGAATACGAAAAATTTGCACTTACCAACAAGGCGGTCAGCGGGTATCTTACAATGCAAGAAAAGGTAGTAAAGTGAGCTGGTGTGCCAGATATGGAAATCATGGACACTGCCAGGCTGCTTGGCTGAGACACTGGTGGTACATCCCCATGCATTACACCCTGCCTTGCAGTAAATGGAATGGTAGCCATTCCTGTTCTGGTACCATGCCCCCTCTGGTCCAGATGGGCCTCTAATGGCAGCATGAGTGCAATCTATCACACCAAGCCCGTGGAAGGAACACTGGATACTGGCTCAGTCCTGAGGTGACAAAGGGAAAAAAAAAAAATAAAATATATATATATATATATATATATATATATATATATATATATATATATATATATATAATTTATTTATTTTTTATACTGATCCAAAGGTGCCAAGAGTATGTTGAGGAACTGCTGACATATCCTAGAAGCAGAAGCCTGAGAAATAGCCAATGAGTTCTTGGTTTGTCTCTGGAAGGTCCCCATGGCAAGTATATTGAGGACTATACTTCACCTGCCATCCACAGGTATAGGAAGAACATGCATCCCCTAGTCCTCATCTGTGGTCTCATACCATATCCCTGTCCACTCTTTCAGTAATTTATTGAGCATCACACTTAAATGAGTCACTCTTTGCCTATATCTTTGCTTTCAATGCTGGCAGGTGCTACTGGGCACCTGCGGTTTGGCACGGTTGAAACAAGCAGCTCAAATTAGACACAGCAAAGCAAGCAGCTACAATAAACATCTTCATGTATTACAGATTAGATAGAAAAGGTGCAAGTTTTCTTTTTTTAAAACTTACGCACATGATGCTGATGTACATAAAAAGTAACTGTGAATCATAAGCATGCAGGAAGAGAACCTCATTTAAATAAGATAATGCAGAATTAACAGACTGTCCTCATTTACATGTCATTACTGCCTGATTTGTATATGTTCTACCTAAACATACTAAAGCTGTTGTGCTTAAGTGAAACCACTGTCTATGAACCGTGCCTGAGCTGTGCATAGGTGCAGTCAGCATAAGTTTCTATCATGCCTAAGTCCAGTGACTATGAATACCACTCATGGTTTTATTGATCTGAACTGAAGTCTGGCAGGTTTTGAAAAAAAGAAATCTGCTTATAGCAGAGATGTATTACATTTAAAGTAGGTGTGTCTGATAATGCTTAAATTTAGAAATATGTGTATATTAGAGTTCAGTTACAACAGAGTTTCATGACAGCAGAGATTCCTCATTTACATTATTTCAGCATCATAGATGTTCCTAATCATGTATAAAACTAACTGGACTGGACACTGCAGTCTTATAAAAATGTGTCTTCTTTTCTATGCTGATTGGCTAACAGAAAGATTTCCAGTTTTCTTTATAAAATGCCATGATGGCACAATTTACATATGGAAGACTAACACCAACGCACAGTATTTTGTTCATCGTCCTGCAGTTTGCATTTGTGTAATGGTGCTATGCCTGTATTTAAATCGGTAAAATACAAACAAATGGTGCTGGCTTAAGGATTTCTCAGCGCAGCAAGGAAAATCCTACTGTAAGTTTGTGTATCTGAAGGGTCTTAAAATGAGTTGAAATTAGTGTAGTTCTCTATCAAGGAATATATATGTCACCAATGTATTGGGCAATTTTGGCAGGAGGCTGAGTATGGGCTGGTGTGGATTTCTCCAGTACTTTCACAAGTACCTGATCTGAGCTGAGGGAGTGGGCATGTGTGAATTTCTCCAGAAATTCCACAAGAACCTGATCTGAGCTTAGTATCACTGGCCTGCACCTTACCCAACCATTTACTGTAAAGGATGCCCTTAAATGAGCAACCTGCTTAGGCTTTTAAATGGATTGAAAGGGAAAGATAAGAAAGCTAGAAATAGGGGAGAGAAGACACAAGTGACAACCAGAAGCTGTAGAGAAAGGGCGCTATGTTTTTGTGGGTGATACACCCAATATTTTCCAATTTTTTTAGAGTGAAGCTGAGGAAAGAGTAAGGGAGTTAGGAGAAAGGGCAAGGGGATAGTGAAGGAACACATAAATATAAATGACAGACAGGACATACTGGAAGATTATGGTGGGCTGATTTTGGAGGACAAGATAAACAAGTGGTAGACAGACACAAAATGGAGGGGAGAGGGTGTGACAACCAACTATCACCCTGGCTCAGAGAACCTCAATTATCCACCCTCATTGATGGAGCTTTAGAGAAGGACTACAGTGGTGTGGGGGTGGAGGCCTACACTAGCTTGATGGTCGGAGCTAATGTAGTCAGTGAATCTTGTACCCACTGGTGGATAGATTTCAGTGGTTGCAGATGCCACTCCATTATCCTCTCAACCACTGCCTTAATTAGGTCCTGAAGTTGATAATGTTTGAGGCTTATCAGGCAGATGTGCACCAGGGGCCACAGGGGGGAGCCACTGCCTCCAGCCAGTGAAGATATTCCCAGGCAGGCAAAGGGAGGCAGTGAGCCTTCCTTCACCTGAGATGCATGTAGCTGAGCTGCACCAGGGCCCTCTGGACTTGTAAAGAAAAAACTAACAAAAAAAAGTAACATAAAAAAGGGGGGGGGGGGAGAGACAAGAAATGGACTCCTACATGTTTTGAAAACATTGCAATCAATTTAATAAAACTAAATTAAACATGTAGTCATTCATCCAGACATTGCTATTAAGCAATGTTGTATTTTTCACTTAATACTTAAATTAATGCATTCTGAGAAATACTTGTTGACGGTACTTGTTATTAATGCTTGTTGTATCACACGAATTACTACTACTTTATTGTTTTATGGATTACTGCAACACTAAAAAGTGATAATTTTACTGCTACAGTGACCACTTATGCTGTTACTATCAATGTAGGACTTATTGATAATATTGCATTTTCTTCCAGTTCAGTAGTTCAAGATAATTTGACAGTCATTTCTCTGGTTTTACTATACTGGGTATATGCTTATATTCTGACTGTGATCTATCAGATGGAAACATGGTATTGCATAAATTCTTCTTCTTTCGGCTTTTAGGGGTCGCCACAGCAGATCACCCTGTCCATTCATGATTGGCAATAGAGTTTTACAGTGTTGCATTGCCAGCCCGGCGCCTAACCTTCCACAGAAGGCACTCATGCACGCACTCACACCTAGGGCCAATTTAGAGTGTCCAATCCACCTACAGCATGTCTTTGGGATGTGGGAGAAAACTGGAGCACCCAGAGGAAACACACACGACCACAGGGAGGACATGCAAACTCCACACAGAAGGCACCCCAGCCAGGGATCAAATTGGATAACCTCTTGCTGTGAGGTGACAATGCTAACTGCTGCGCCACCATGGCTGCCCATGGTAATGCATTAATGAACCGAACTTTTTAAAGGCGTTTATTCTTAAATGACTTTTCATATATTTCATATTTACGACCACTCTGCACCAGCCTTGCCATTCTGTGTAGGTGTTGCTGTCTATTATAAATAATTTATTTTTTTTTTTATTTTGAATTATAGTTAACCTAAGCACTGATCCCACTGGGCCTATTTTAGTCTCAGCCCAGGGGTAAACACAATAGATACATGACATTGTATACAGAGTGAATGACAAAATGTAATACATACATGTATTATAACAAAGTGACTATCAGTGTTGGCTTGAGATTATAAAGACAATGGATGCATGACACAATACAGAGTGAATGGCAAAACACAAAATATGCATACATTATATATGGACTGGATATGAGAGTTGGCAGGCTAAAAGAATCACAATGAAAGTAGATTCAGAGCAAACTATGTAGAGGGATGTTGAGTAGGAAGACATTACGTTATTATGACCATAGACAGACCAGTTACATTTTCCTTAAGTCTTGTAGTGTGTTTTTAGTTCTGTTCAGTAACTGGGGTAAGACAAATGATCTTTGGACAAATTCCCACAGTTTGGGATCAAGGATTGAGAAAGCATGATTAGTGCACTAAAGCCTTGTTTGGGAACATTGGAGAAGAGAACCTATGCGATTAAGAATTCTAAGGTTGTATCTCAGAACAGTCTGGAAGCTAGTGGGGAGAACATCTCAGATGTCAGACTTGACAAGTTTAAACAGTTGAGAGATGGATAGAAATCATATTATCTCATAGGTAGCAAGTCAGCTTTTTCAGTGTTTTTGCAGTTGCGTTCATTTCTTTGGGAGACAGAGATGAGTGTGCTTGTGGTATTTGACATGGGAGGATGCCTTTCTTTTAGAGGCTGCAGCAATCAAAGGGAGACCATATTCTAGCTGTGCCAGTAAAATACCTTAACCAGTGGCTAACCAGTGACATTCCTTTAGGTTTGGGAAAGAAAAGTGGAGATCCTATGAACCCAGAACAGATGAGAATAGATTTCCTCCTTAACTGTAGAGATATGAAAAAAAAAGGAAAAAGAACGTTGCTTACTCATTCCATTTGTGTGTGCCTCGTGGCTGAAAGTGATTCATTGTATACAATTTCTGTTTGATTTATTAATCATTTTTAACCAACGTCAACACAATTCAACCCTTTACTCGATTCATGTTCTGAAGTAGTTCGCTGTCTTTTCTTATGGAAATACAGTATGTTACTGTATAAATATATGCTTGGATGTTGGTAAAGTTATGTCCTGCAAAACTATAATAAAGTTGAGAAGGTATCAATCCTGGAAAAGCTATTATTAAATTATTATGGCCAGTACTTTACATTCATGAGTAATGAATGAGTAATGAGTAATGAGGCGAGAGACTTGTGATTGGAGCAGATTTCAATGGGCATGTTGGTGAAGGGAACAGAGGGGATGAGGAAGTGATGGGAAGGTATGATGTTAAGCAAAGGAATGCAGAAGGTCAGATGGCAGTGGATTTTGCAAAAAGGATGGACAGGGCTGTGATGAATACATATTTTAACAAGAGGGAGGAACATAGGGTGACGTACAAGAGTGGAGGAAGATGCACACAGGTGGATTACATCTTATGTAGAAGGGCCAGTCTGAAGGAGACTGGAGACTGTAAAGTGGTGGCAGGGGAAAGTGTAGTTAGGCAGCATAGGATGGTGGTTTGTAGGATGACATTGGTGATCAAGAAGAGGAGGATGAGTGTGAGGGCAGTACCAAGGATCAAATGGTGGAAATTGAAAAAGGGTAATTGTGAGGTGATGTTCAGGGAAGAGTTAAGACAGGCACTGGGGGGCAGTGAAGAGTTACCAAATAGCTGGGTAACTACAGCAGAGATAGTAAGAGAGATGGCTAGAAAGGTGCTTGGTGTGACATCTGGACAGAGGATGGAGGACAAGGAGACCTGGTGGTGGAATAAAGAAGTGCAGGAGAGTGTACAGAGAAAGAAGTTGGCGAAGAAGAAGTGGGATTGTCAGAGAGATGAAAAAAGTAGACGAGTATAAAGAGATGAGGTGCATGGCAAAGAGAGAGGTGGCTAAGGATAATGCGTATGAAGAATTGTATAAAAGGCTGGACACTAAGGAGGGAGAAAAGGACCTGTACTGACTGGCTAGACAGAGGGACCGAGCTAGTAAAGATGTGCAGCAGGTAAGGGTGATAAAGGATAATGAGGGAAACGTACTCACACACGAGGAGAGTGTGTTGAGCAGATGGAAAGAGTACTTTGAGGGGCTGATGAATGAAGAGAATGAGAGGGAGAGAAGGTTGGATGATGAAGGGATAATGAATCATGACGTACAATGGATTAGCAAGGAGGAAGTAAGGATAGCTATGAAGAGGATGAAGAATGGAAAGGCTGTTGGTCCAGATGACATACCTGTGGAAGCATGGAGGTGTTTAGGTGAAATGGCAGTGGAGTTTTTAACCAGATTGTTTAATGAAATCTTGGAAAGTGAGAGGATGCCTGAGGAATGGAGAAAAAGTGTTTTGGTACCGATTTTTAAGAATAAGGGTGATGTGCAGAGCTGTAGTAACTACAGAGAGATAAGCCTGATCAGTCACACCATGAAGTTATGGGAAAGAGTAGTGGAAGCTAGGTTAAGAAGGCAGGTGATGATTAATGATCAGCAGTATGGTTTCATGCCAGGAAAGAGCACTACATATGCGATGTTTGCTCTGACAGTGTTGATGGAGAAGTACAGAGAAGGTCAGAAGGAGTTGCATTGTGTCTTTGTGGATTTAGAGAAAGCATATGACAGGGTGCCTAGAGAGGAGTTGTGGTATTGTATGAGGAAGTCGGGAGTGGCAGAGAAGTATGTAAGAGTGGTACAGGATATGTATGAAGGTAGTGTGACAGCGGTGAAGTCTGCTGTGCGAGTGATGGATGCGTTTAAGGTGGAGGTGGGATTACATCAAGGATCAGTTCTGAGACCTTTCTTTTTTGCAATGGTGATGGACAGGTTGACAGACGAGATCAGACAGGAGTCCCTGTGGACTATGATGTTTGCAGATGACATTGTGATCTGTAGTGAGAGTAGGGAACAGGTGGAGGAGACCCTGGAGAGGTGGAGATATGCTCTAGAGAGAAGAGGAATGAAGGTCAGCAGGACTAAGACAGAATATATGTGTGTGAATGAGAGGGAGGACAGAGGAATGTTGAGGATGCAGGGAGTAGAGGTGGTGAAGGTGGATGAGTTTAAGTACTTGGGATCAACAGTTCAGAGTAATGGTGAGTGTGGAAGAGAGGTGAAGAAGGGAGTACAGGCAGGATGGAGTGGGTGGAGAAGAGTGTCAGGAGTGATTTGTGACAGATGAGTACCAGTAAGAGTGAAAGGGAAGGTCTACAAAGGGTAGTGAGACCAGCTGTGTTAAATGGGTTGGAGACAGTAACACTGACAAAAAGGCAGGAGTCAGAGCTTGACGTGGCAGAGTTGAAGATGTTAAGATTTGCACTTGGTGTGACAGGATGGACAGGTTCAGGAATAAGTATATTAGAGGGTCAGCCCAGGTTGGAAGGTTTGGAGACAAAGCCAGAGAGGCAAGATTATGTTGGTTTGGACATGTGCTGAGGAGGGATGCAGAGTATATTGGGAAAAAGATGCTAAGGATGAAGCTTCCAGGTAGCAGGAAAAGAGGAAGGCCTAAGATAAGGTTTATGGATGTGGTGAGAGAGGACATGCAGGTGGTTGGTTTGACAGAGAAAGATGCAAAGGACAGGAAGAAATGGAAACAGTTTATCTGCTGTGGCGACCCCTAATGGGAGCAGCCTAAAGAAGAAGAAGAAGAAGAAGAAGAAGAAGACTTTACAGTCATGAGTATAAGCATTCAGAAATACTGCAGTGTCTGTGGAGAGTTGCCTGCTTTAGACACTGATGTATTGATTTACTTCTGAAACTTATGCTATCATGACAGCCTCAGCAGTCAGTCAATTTCAGGAAAGTAGATCACATTCCTACCAGAGCTGCTAACTTTACAAACAATTTCAAGTAACCAGTCAGTTTTAGGAAAGTAGATCACATTCCTGCCAGAACTGCTAACTTTACAATTTCAAGTGACCAAATCTAAGCTGCAATGAAATGTTTGCATCAATGTTCAGGTGTGTGTATTTGTGACTCTTTAATTGCAATTAGTTCTGTAGTATGGTAATTCATTATTAAATTCTGTATGTTATTTAGAATAGTTGAAAGCACTGTGGTTTGCAGTAATGGAATCATACTCAGTATTATGCAGTGTAGTTGCTGCACACCCCCACCTTCTCCCCACCATTGGTGTGGTGCCTTGGTCTACTCTGCTATTGTGAAGTAGAGGAAACTTGTAAACCTCACCAAAGCACTACTAATATGTGTACAGATTGTACTGGAACATAATTATAATAACTTTCACAGTACAAACTGAATTTTACCAGTGACTAAGCAGTAAAATCTTTGAAACTATTGCTACAGAACAACTACTATCACCTTATGACTGAATTGCAATAAGTTCATAGGTTCGTAGGTGTTTACTAGGCTAATTACCACAAGGGCCTTTTTAAGCTTAGCCACACATCCCAAATCTCTTACAAGTTCTGGTACCCTTGATAAGTGCAAACAGGGGCTTGGGAAATGAAACATCTACAAGCAGGGGACTGAGAGATGAAATATTTATAGGCTGCCTGTGTCCATTAGGAACATAGGTGCAAAACCAGGGAGGAATTTCCTGTTCCCCATCCAATTTTCCAAGTTACATTTGAATTGGGTCAGGGAGGAACTCTGCTTCACATGCATGGGGAGCCTGTTTCAGAGAAGGGGTACATATGGGTCTCTCCAGCAGCTCCTATTTATATCGCAGGCAATGTTTACATCTTTAGAATGGGTAAGTCTGATGCTGTTTGTTTTGCAGATTTGCAGAAGGTCCATCAGAGTGGGGTCTGACAATTCCTTGTATGCCAGCCGCAGATCTCCCCCTCAAAAACCTGTAGAAGAAAGAATACAAGGATAGAGCCTTGAGGGAGTCTGCATAGGACATGTTACTTATGCTCTGTATTCTTTTAGTAAATAACCTCTGTGGACATTTAATTTGTTGGATATGCCTGGTTAGGTACATACCAAAGGGGGCATTGTACTCAAGTGATAGGTCTGATGAATACTGAATACAATGGAATAATGACTTCCTTGGACCTAGATTCCATACCTTTGTTTCTAAATTGCACAACATAGAGTGATTTCCTCACTACTGTAGACATGTGATGGTCAAATGCTAGATTACTGTCTATGTGTGTCCCCAAGTCCCTGACTACTGGGTCAACTCTTTGGGGACCGTTGTCAATATCATACTTACCAGGGGTGGACAACTCCCCAAATGATACTATTATGCATTTCTTGGCATTTAGCTTTAGTCCATGGCTCTGACACCATTTGTTTGTTTTGTCAGTCCCTTCTGGAGAACATTTGTGTCAGTGGGTGATTCAATGACAGTTCCTAATTTGAAATCATCTGCAGATTTAGCTAGCCAGAGGCCACTGACATTGACCTTGACTTCAGAGAAATAAATGCCAAAAAGAAGTGGTCCCAGGACTGATTCCTGAGGCACACTGCTTGTGACTGGCCTCTTTGTAGAGGTGGACTCCCCAGTTCTACCTTCCTGGTTCCCGTTTGTGAGCCAGCTGGCTATTCACTGGATGTCATAAGGGTTTGTAACTAACTTCTTGAGTTTGTCACCAATGCTTGAGTGGGGTATTGTGTCAAATGCCTTGGCCAATTCAAGGTAGGCAGTGTGAACCATTTTTCCCTCATCCATTGCTTTGATGACCTTCTCAAAGTAGTCCACTAGGTTGACTAGGCATGACCTCCCCTTGACAAAACCAAATTGGGTTGGATTCAGTGCCTGGAGATTTCCTATGTCACAGTTGATCATTTCCATGACAGTTCTGTCCATGGCTTTGCATATGAAACTAGTGAGACTTATGGGTCTGTAGTTTCCAGGGTCTTTGTGTAGAGGGATGACTGTTGCTGTCCTCCATTCATAAGGAGTGAAGCCTGTTTGGAGACTACAGTTACACAGCAATTCCAGAGGGCCTGATAGATTATATATTGTCTGGGATATTGTCTAAGGACATGTTCTCTAGTGATAACAAGGGGAGTTATATTTGATCATATTTCCTGAGGGAAGGTTGAGGGGGAAAGAGGGGGAAAGTTGGAGCTGAATTTGTTGGCTAGTAGGTTTGCTACATATTCTGATTCAGTACAGGTGGCTCCATTAACAATGAGCTCTGCACACAACTGTGTATTGCCTTTGAGGTTGCGGACATAGCTAAAGAATGCCTTATGGTTGTCCTTGGATTAGAAAGCCAAATTTACTTCAAATTTGGCTTTGGTAGACTTTATTTGTCCTCTGAATTATTTGTTTAGTTTGATGAGAGTGCTTTTCTCCTGCTGGGTGCAGCACCTCATAATTTTTTTAGTGATTTTCTTCCTTCTGTTATACAGCCTATTGATGTTGTGATTCCACCAGGGTAGCTTCTTTTTTGAGTTTGTTGTGTACTTCTTCCTGGTGTGTACAGCTGCCTCTATTCAGCTGTCAACTTGCTTGTATATGGTTTATGTGAACAGTTCTGCATAGGCAACAATGTTCTCAGGGTTTATGGGGTCTTGAAATTTTGCCAGGTTATCACTTTATAGTAAGAAGTTAACTTTAGAGTAGTTTCTAAATATTCCAAGGTTAACTGGGGTTCCAGGTTTTACTTTTACTTCAAAGGAGACCATTTTGTTGTCTGACCTTACCAGAGAAGACATTAAATTTTTTTTTCTGGCTTTACCAGAAAGGCTCATCCAGACTCTGCTACACTTTGCTGTGAAGGAAAGGTTAGTTTGCTGTTATTTTTTGTATTTCTGTATTGCCTTTCTATATTTTGAATACTGTAGTTTGTTTTCTTTACCTTGTGTTTTGCTTGCATTCTGTTTAACAGCATATTAAAACTTCAAAAGAGACCACAGCTCTCTCTGTTCTGAGTCAGGCAGAAATAAGAACTGATTAATTAAGGACTCATTCATAAGACAGAAAAGGTCACTTAAGGTTAATCACTTGTTAACAGAGGGGGTGGAGCTAGGAACTAAAATTTCTATTTAAAGAGTAAACTAAAACATTTCAGAGCTTTACCAGAAAGGCTCATCCAGACTCTGCTACACTTTGCTGTGAAGGAAAGGTTAGTTTGCTGTTATTTTTGTATTTCTGTATTGCCTTTCTATATTTTGAATACTGTAGTTTGTTTTCTTTACCTTGTGTTTTGCTTGCATTCTGTTTAACAGCATATTAAAACTTCAAAAGAGACCACAGCTCTCTCTGTTCTGAGTCAGGCAGAAATAAGAACTGATTAATTAAGGACTCATTCATAAGACAGAAAAGGTCACTTAAGGTTAATCACTTGTTAACAGAGGGGTGGAGCTAGGAACTAAAATTTCTATTTAAGGAGTAAACTAAAACATTTCAGAGCTTTACCAGAAAGGCTCATCCAGACTCTGCTACACTTTGCTGTGAAGGAAAGGTTAGTTTGCTGTTATTTTTTGTATTTCTGTATTGCCTTTCTATATTTTGAATACTGTAGTTTGTTTTCTTTACCTTGTGTTTTGCTTGCATTCTGTTTAACAGCATATTAAAACTTCAAAAGAGACCACAGCTCTCTCTGTTCTGAGTCAGGCAGAAATAAGAACTGATTAATTAAGGACTCATTCATAAGACAGAAAAGGTCACTTAAGGTTAATCACTTGTTAACAGAGGGGTGGAGCTAGGAACTAAAATTTCTATTTAAGGAGTAAACTAAAACATTTCAGAGCTTTACCAGAAAGGCTCATCCAGACTCTGCTACACTTTGCTGTGAAGGAAAGGTTAGTTTGCTGTTATTTTTGTATTTCTGTATTGCCTTTCTATATTTTGAATACTGTAGTTTGTTTTCTTTACCTTGTGTTTTGCTTGCATTCTGTTTAACAGCATATTAAAACTTCAAAAGAGACCACAGCTCTCTCTGTTCTGAGTCAGGCAGAATTTTTCCCTCCCTCCCACCCATTTAAGTTGTCTTGTTAAATACCACTGTCTTTCTAGTTGCCCGCCTCTTATGTTAATCTGACCATATATCTCATTTCTCTCTACTTTCACTGGCTTATGTGAGTAATCACAAAACCATCACTTTTGAAATCCCACCCCTTCAATTATTTAAATTTATTGGCCATCCTACAGTATTTCATAGTACCAAAATACAAAAGTAACCACCCCTTTCAGTCCATCTTGCTGTTTTAAAAATAGTAACTCTCCACTAAACCTTAACTTTTTAAACAGGTAAAACTCAAGTTACCTACTTTCATATCTAACCTCTCTAGTGCACACTGCAGAGTGCATTCTTTTCAATCTTACCTTTAAGCATCCCTGTTACTAGCACTTTCTCTAATACCTAAAAAGATCATCTCTACTTGACTCCAAGTAGACTTTTCTCTATCTGTTAAACCTAGCACTTGCTCCTACAGTACTTATTACCTTGATACGGCACTCTTATAGATAGCACCCCAAAAGGCAAACCCCATTTCTCGGTCACCACGTCCCCGGAATCTCTTTTAAAGTTTTTTGTCTAGTCCTTCTAGCATGTCGAGGATCAGTTGCTAGTGTCCTCTCCTGCTCAGCTGGTGAACCTGGGAATATTGAGGCAATGTTACAATTGCCTCATGTACACAGACAACCCTCTCCTCCTCCCACAAAACACAAATACATGCGAGAGATGCAACTATATGGCCAAACTGGAGGCTGAGCTCTCTCAACATAGGACTGGCAAGACCAGTCAGGAGGAGAAGGTTACCACACACACTATAGACCCAGTCTCACATAGTACCATCACAACCTCAAATCATACACATAAACACACAAAGACATACTCGGCGGCTCTGATCAAAAATCTACCAAAACAGCAGAGGCCACCAAAGCAGACACCCAAACAACCACCACCTCAGAACACAACACCTGCAACACATAGACCTCACAGTCAGAGTGTCAAACAGTCACAGCCCTTAAGGCCAAACACAATGCCAGACACACTAGTCATTGGTGACTCCATAGTCAGACACACTGACGCCCCGCCACCAGACTGAGTAAGGAGAAGGTCACAGTAAGCTGCCTGTCGGGCGCTAGAATCCGCCACATAACGCAAGCACTCAGGTCTCTCAACAGCAGGTACAAATATGACTCAGTCATTGTCCACGCTGGTGTAAACGACCTGAGACGCACCTCCTTGGACTACATGAAAAGAGACATTGAGGAGCTCTCTGATTATGTAGCCCAGGCAGGTATGACCCTGACCTTGAGCAGTATCCTACCTTCACCAAGAATGATGCCACAATACAGAGATAAGATGATCAGCTTTAACAATTGGCTTAAACTCTGGTGTCATTCAAAGGGGATCCAATGTCTGTCTGCCTGGGATGACATGCTGGACAAGCCACGCTGCTTCGCAAGGGACGGCTTGCACCTGTCACCCCTGGGATTCCGGATATTGGCAAAGGCTCTTGCCACCTCCATAGTGCCTTTTTTAGGGAAGGCTCAAATTCTAAACCTACCACCCTAGAACACAAAAAAGGAAAAAAAACTAAGGGTAATGCTGCTCAATGCCAGAAGTCTAAATCTCAAAATGCACGCACTCAAGGCCCTTCTCAGTATGGAGAACATTGATGTCTGTGCAGTGACAGAAACCTGGTTCAAGGCTCCTGAGAGCACCCCAGCACTATCAGGTTTTACCTCTTATCATGCGTTCCGCCCCAAAATCCGGACAATACCAAGAAAGGAGGGGGGGGTATCCATATTCATCAAAGACACCCACACCTCAAGACTGGTGGCAACGCACGATGCATCGGAGACCATCCAGGTGCAATTAACCATAGGCAAGACTGCTCTGCAAATTGTAGCATGTTACAGGCCACCCTCACAAACTCAGGAACCTCACATGGCCTTCCTGAAAACACTAGAGGGATAAATGTATCACCAAACACCATCATACTAGGTGACTTCAATTACCCTAATATAGACTGGGAACACTACTCAAGCCCAAACACCCTAGCCCAAAAGTTCCTGGAATTCATAAACTCAAATGCCATGGAACAACTAGTCACCATCCCCACAAGAGGAGAAAACATACTTGATCTCATCATCACGAACATGGGAGCACAATGTTCAACACCGGAAGTATACCCTCACTGGTGAGATCAGATCACAAACTAATCTCGCTGGAGGTCCTCATCCCACCCCACCTGAAATAAAAAGACCACAGTAAAGAACTTCTCGAAAGCCGACTTCACACTTCTAAAGACTAGTGTGGTCTCCTTTAAGGCCCCCGAGCCGACGGAAAACAGTACTCAAGCCGCTGAATCACTTACAAATGCCTTCTACCAGCACCTGCAGGACTGCATGGATAAGGCAATCCCAAGCAAAACAAAGACTCTTTGTACCAAAGGCAAGCGTCCACTCTGGTGGTCCCCAGCCATAAACAAACTCTACAACAAAAGGAGGAAGCTACTACAAGATAGAGCAAAATCCTTAAAAGGTAAGACACCCTTGATCACTATAAGTAAAAACTAAGAGCTCTCATAAAATCATCCAAAGCAAATTTTGAGAGAAAAATAGCTAAAGACTCAAAAGACAATCATAAGGCCTTCTTTAGCTATGTTAGAAACCTGGGAGGAAACTCCCAGATATGCTCAGAACTAGTTCAAAATGATGTGAAGATTACTGATCCTACAGACATTGCCAACATACTGGCTGACAGGTTCAGTGCAAACTTCTCCCCTCCCAAAAGGAGAGATATCTATACCAAGCGATTGCAGACCCCCAAACATCTGCAACGCCCAAGTGAGAACTGCTCTCTCCAAAGCAAAAAACACAGCATCCATGGGACCTGATGGTGTCCCCGGCTGTGTGCTCCACGAACTCAACGAGGAATTAAACCCACAGCTAGGACAGCTGTTTAATCATAGTCTTACCTCTGGATACGCACTCCAGGAGTGGCGCACTGCAACTGTGGTCCCACTTCACAAAGGTGGTGCCTCCACCGACCCTGGAAATTACCGGCCCATTAGCTTGACAAGCCTTATCTGCAAAGCCATAGAGAGGATCATAATGGACCTCATAAATAAAGACATAGGGAATTTGCAGACTTTGGATCCATCCCAGTTTGGCTTTGTCAAAGGCAGATCATGCCTTCTAAACTTGGTTGACTTTTTCAAACAGTCACCAAAGCCATTGATGAGGAAAGGCAGTCCATACAGCCTACCTCGATCTGGCGAAGGCCTTTGATACAATACCCCACTCGGGTATCATTGAAAAACTCATCAGCTTAAATGTTAACCCATACATCACAAGATGGGTTGCAAACTGGCTGAGTGACAGAACCCACAGGGTCAGAGTTGCTGGCGCCATGTCAGACTCAAAGCCTGTCACAAGTGGTGTACCACAGGGCTCAGTCCTGGGCCCACTCTTGTTTGGCATCTACTTTTCCAAGTACAAGCAAACACAGGAGGGTTATGGCTGACAAAGTTTGCAGATGACTGCAAACTGGGCGCCATAGTAGAAAACACATCTGACACAGATATCCTTCAGAAGGGTCTCACAGAAACGGATAACTGGTGCCAGAGCCATGGCCTAAAGTTAAATGCCAAAAACTGCATAGTCATACCCTTCGGGAAAAACAAGGTTACCCCTAGCTACCAAATAGGTGGCAATCCACTGAGTACAGAAGAAGTTATCAGGGACCTGGGGACCCAGGTTGATAGTAGTCTGTCATTCGACACCCATGTAGCTAAAGTAGTTAGGAAGACCTTCTACATTGCCCACCTTATCATGAAGGGATTCTCATCTAGATCAAGGGAGGTCATAGTCTCCCTATACTCATCACTCATCAGACCAATGATTGAGTACAATGCCCCATTCGGAATGTATCTGACCCGACACTTGCAGCAGCTGGAGAGGCCACAAAAGTTCCTCACCAAAAGGATAAAGGGTCTCAAACATCTGTCCTATGCTGCCCGACTGAAAGAACTCCAGCTCTATTCAGTCGCACCGCTTGCTCAGAGGTGACCTTTGCCTAACATACAAGGCCATGTCAAACCCAGATTTGATGAATATGCTTCACCTCAAAAATCTAGATCCATCAGAGCCACAAGGGCGGAGACTTAAACCTCGACATGGCTATTAATAGGACGTGCTGGAGGGATAGATTCATCACCCAAAGACTCCCTATGCTGTGGAATAAAATCCCGGTATATGTGAGGCAGAGCACCTCGCTGGCCTTGTTCAAGAGAAATCTTGACCAATGGATGGGAGATCGCAGATATACCCCAGGGATTACCTCAGTGTCACTGCTCAACAGAGGCACAGCAAAATAATGGGTATAGTTCCCCATACTAAAGGGGTGGCGTAAGCCACAAAACTATGGGCTAGGCTTGTAAATGTCCTCGGGCAGATAGCCTAGTATGAACCTATGAACCTATGAATTAGGGGGTGTGCAGCACTCTTCCATATCAGCGAGGACCAGATCAAGTACAGTTCCACCCCTGGTTGGTGTACTGACAATCTGGTCCAGGGAGTTTGTGTTTACAAAATCCAGGAATCTCTGCACCTGTACATTTGGTGTCATATAGGATTCCCAGTTAATAGTGGGGTAATTAAAGTTGCCCATGAATATGGTATTGGGTTGGATGGTGAGTGTTTCCAATAAGTTTAAATTCATGGTATGGGTTTCCTGGAACATAGAGGGAGACCTATAACTTGCAAGGAATTGGTATTGGATTTTGCCTATGGTGATTTGAACTTGGAGAAGTTCAAGTGCATTGTTCTGACTGATCAGCCTTGAGGTATATTTATTTTTTTATGTAAAATGATAAAAACTTCACCTTTAGTACCTGTCTGTGTAGTAGCTGGTTTAAATGTATGGAAGGCATTATAACCTGACGCTGTTGGTATGCTCTTCTTGGCTTTAAACCATGCCTTACACACACCGCACAGATGACAGCATTCTCTATGGTGAGGAGAGCTTATAGAGAGAGGAGTTTTTTATTTTTTTTTTTTTTTAGACTCCTAGCATCGAGCAGTAACACCTTTAGATTTTCTTGGTTTTGATTTGCTATGCTGGAGGTTCTTTCAATTTGGCATTGTCTAAAAAGGCACTAAGAGCAAGAACAATGTTTTAGCTAATATTCAAATGCCTAGAGGTGAGAGGTGCAGACCATCCCTGGCAAAGCAGTGTGATCTGTTGACCATCTCCTTCCATGTTGACAAATATTGAACCCCCTTAGAAAGACATCAGAAGCTAAGCCAATTATTAAAGTCAATCATCTTTTGTTTGTATTGTGGGATCATCCTTGGAAAAGGTAAAATACTGCTCAATGCTAGGCTCATACCAGCCTGGGACATATATTCCAAGAGCTCCATGATGTCTCACTTCAAATAGTCTAGGGAGGTATGTCTCAGGTCATTTACACTCACATGGACTATGACTGAGTCATACTGATACCTGTGGTCCAATGACCTGAGTGTGTGTGTGTGTGTGTGTGTGTGTGTGTGTGTGTGTGTGTGTGTGTGTGTGTGTGTGTGTGTGTGTATAATATGGCAGATCCTGGCCCCTGATAAGCAACTGGCTGCAACTTTCTCCTTACTCAGCCTGGTGAGTAGACTTAGAAGTGGAGGCTCCTAAAGATATGTCTGTAAGTGTTGATGTGGGTGTTGTTTTGAAAGAGTGCATTCTGGGTTGCTGCTGGTATTTGTTATGTGTACTTCATCTCGGAGGTCTTTGGGGTTTGGAAAGATTACATTTAAGTGCCTCAGCATATGTGGGTTTATGTGTCTCCCTTGAATTGTGTGTGATGGGTGCAGTGTGTGTACTACTGACAACCTTATTGACATTATGTGTATTTTTATGTGAGAGCTTTGCCTCTAGTGACATTGTGTAAATACATCTTTCACATACCATACGAGTTTGTTTGCAAATTATCTCTTTGTTAGTAAACATGAGACAATTTCTACATTGCCTCAGGATGCCCATATGCATCAAGATGGTAATGGAGATAGTGTGAAAGTTCATATCCATGACAACAGACCTTTTTTTATTAGACAGTTGGAGTAAGAAAATGAAGTTAGAAGTATCTGGTTTGCAACTCTAGGGGCTGTGTTTGTCACTGCAAACTAGTTGCTCCTAGCAAACACAAGAAATAAACATTTCATATGAAGTATTTCAATATGACTGTGACATGGCAGCAGTGATAACTTTCCCAAAACAGGCATAAAAACATTGCATTTTTACTTTCTTGAAAAATGCATTAAACTGATTTACATATATGTACATATACACAGCACACAGAAATACATACGCACACGCGTGCATGCGCACACGCACACACACACACACACACACACACACACACACACACACACACACACACACACACACACACATATGTATCATACTATATTGTATAAAAAATAAAATACAGAATACAGTACTTACTATAGAATTATGGCCATCTTTCTGAACCTCTGAAACCCACTCAGCCAGCTGATCCCTCCTCTGCTGGTCATCATATCTATGGCGCACATGCACCCAGGAGGAGGGACTCCCACAACTCCTGCTATATATATATATATATATATATATATATATATATATATAAAACTCCTGCAGAAGGCGGAGAAGGATTTTGTGTTTTTCTCTGACCAGTTTGAGACTCGGCCATGGACTTTAGCCGATGCCACACTACCAATGTGCCAGTAGAATAATGAGATTTTGAAGGCTGGTGCAGGGGATAATAGGATATGAACCATAACCACTGGGCTGTGAAATCATTCTTCTCACCCCATACACCCATAGAAGGCTGCTGTCTATTAAAATGATAGCTGTGAAAAGGTTTCATGCACTTAATAGGGCACATCATCCCATACAGTTCCCACACAGTTCCATTTTTTAAAGTTATGGTTTTATTTCAGTAAATAAATAGCAAGAAAAAACTAGCCAGGCTAGAGTGTGTAATGTGTGATTCTTTGAAACCTCTTGTAAAATATTTGCAAATGACCCCTTAATGACACCAGGTGTTTCAGCTATATAGTGTTTCTGAATGCCCATGACTTATTTCTTTTTAAGTCGATTAATGGAGAAATGCAGGCCAATAAAGCCAAACCCCATTAGCTGTGGGCATGCATGATCCAGTCTTGTTATGATATCATCAGCACAGCATAAATGGACTGTTGTTTTTTCCATTGGGATTGCCTGTGTGTTTTACTCTTTCAGTAAATAAATGGAAACCTTCCTGGAATGTAATATCAGGACAGAGGTTTGTCCCTTTCATGTTTTATTTTTGTACATGTAATTTTTTTCTTTCTTTTTGAAATAGAAGTAGTAATATTCTTTGAATGTGATATTACAGTTGTGTTTTACATGTCTTCAAGGATATTCACATAGGATGAATATGATTCCTGAAGCACTTTTTAGGGGGAAGCATATTGAGAATTCTGAAAAAAGTGTATTAGAGAATGATGTAGTTTACTCTTTTGTGACGTACTGTAAGTACCCTGTGGTAGGGACTGTGCAAGGTACGTAATGTGAGTGGAATGACAACAGCCAAACAGCATTAACTCTGGCCTTACAAATCTCAGAAACTCATATATGCCATGCAGAAGTTCATGAGCTAAGCACAGCTGGTCCACGGCAAGCAGAATGCATTTCGTCCTGTTGCAGGATACACGTGTGCCATGATGCAATTCAGACCTCAGTGTGGCTGAGCCTCGTTTGCATGAGAACTTATTAAATTGAGCTCAACTGATGCCACTGAGCTCAGTCCATCATTTTAGGCTTTGCTAACCTCCTTGCTTCTGTGATAGCCCATGAAAAGTGCAAACAAATCAAACTATTTATTAACAACAGGGATAAACAGAAATAATTAGGAAAAGGCAGTTATCAGTGCTATTCATTGTGATCTCTTCAGCAGTAACCAATATTTGCCGGTAAGACATGACAGTTAATAATATTTTGCTGGATTATAATTAACATGATTGTGAATGTGGAAGGTGCAATTTTCAGTGCTGTCACCGTGAGTCAATGTGGCTTGACAATGGTCTCTGACAAAGGGTAAAGGACAGGTGCAGCCTAAAGGCCAGCTGATTTTAATCAAGTAAGACTTCCCCTTCTAACTACTACACCATCACTGCAAACACATACAGGCATATGTATTACTGCTGCAGCAGAAGAGAAGAAAACACAGACAGTATATGGACAAGAAAAGTAAAAACTACAACTCACAAGTAGTTGTGCAATGTGGATGTCACCACTGATGTGTATTTGTGCATTGTAGTAGTATGCATGGTCCATTTTTCTTGAATGTATAATACTAAGGTGGCAGGTGTCACTTTGCCACTTTTTTCAAAATATGTGACTGCAGGTTACAAGATGATGCAACAGCAGGAATGAGTTACAGAAGAGACATCCTCAGTCCTGAGGAGAATCACATCCTTATTATGAATGCTCTGAGGATATGTGGGAAACACATTTTTGGAAAGGGGGCCAAAACTGGCAGAGATAGCTAAGGTATGGAATCAAATAGTGGCTGATATTAATGTTGTAGGGGACAGAATAGCACATTGGCACAGTGTAGGAAAAAAGCCAATGACATGGTGGGACATGCCAGGTTAAAAACTAGGCAGAATGCAATTGCCTGTAGCAGCACTGATGGTGGCCCTGCCACACGCCAGCCTTTAACACCAGGCGAGCAGTACCTTACGTCTGTAAGAGGTGATAATTTGGATGCAGATAAGGATGCTTTTGGCATCATTAGAGGTGGTGTTAACACTAGTACATCCAGACCCCTGCAGCAAGCACAATCAGGCAGTGTGGAAGGTTAGTGTGTAGCTCATTTTACTACATTATGGTAAAATGAAATTTGCATGACATATATGCACTTATCATCCTTACATGTTTCATCATCAGGTTTTATGTATGATTTGGTGTAATTATTTAAACTGTAGATTTTTTTATTGTTTTTAATGCATTATTTTTGAAGACTGCAAAATTGTTGTGATTAAAATGTTTTTGTAACACTTTGAAACTTTTTTTCCATGGGCCTGCCTGAAAGATGGGCACCTACCCAGTCAGATTTTCCTGATAATCAAATGCCAGTTAATAAATAAATAAATAAGGTGTGCCATCAAGGTCAGACATTGCATGATAGTTTTTGTCATCCCACCTATGCATAAAATAATTCCACCTATCAAACCTCACATTAACCACATGCTCACATATTTCTTCACAGGGTCATCACCAGAACCGGACTTATCCTATGCCTTAGCACAGTGTTCTGACTTTTATAGGAAGATGGTTGTCAATGATGAAATCATAACCCTCATACTCAAGACACAGCCTGAGGACAGTGGCACAAAGCTTCAAAGTATACTGGCAGGGCCCCAAAAAACACTTAGGTATTGATATGAGCTCACACACTCTGCACAATGAGGGCAATTCATTACAGTAGGGAGGTCCCACACAGCTCAGCACCTACTTCTTGTATGCATCCTGAACCTGATGAAGAGACTACCCTTTTAGAGGCAGCAGTTCCTACTGTCACAACTATACAAAGAGGTGCCAGGTGAAGACACATGTCACAGTTAGCTCCAGAGATGTGCTGTGACATAGTCCAAACCCAAACTAGTGCTACTGTCAGGCAGAGATAGAAGGAGTACTGTAGAATATACATGAGGACTTTCACCAGTACCTAGGGATGGTGGAGGCCAGGGGCAGTGACATGATTCTGATCTGCAGCATAATCGCACACACATTCATATCAGCCTCCATATGCACACTCGTAGAGGCTTACCAGACACATATTGGGAACAAAGGTGGATGTGGCCAAAGAACTGTCCTCATACATGGTGGATGGGTTGGACAAACCCTGCATGCATCTCAAGAAAGTGCTGAAACAATTTCAAGTCTTTTGGGGATAAAACATTAATGAAGATAAAAATAAAGTCTGTAGCAGTAAACTATGTACCTACACATGAATTAGTTCATCAATACCTACATTTATGGGGACATAAGATGACTTATTTAGCTATATGGATTTAAAAGGATTCCTTTATGGCAGCTAAGGATAAGTGGGAAGAGACTAAACAAAAGATAATACAACAACTGAGAATTTGGAAGCTCTTGATTATGGCTATAGATAGATACAAGAAGTAAAAATGTTTTAGTCCCTTTAGTTTTAAATATAGGTCAGGCATGCTTTTATCATCTAGAAATTGTGGACAATAATTAATAAAGGAGTGAAGGCATTTATTTGGGAGATAAAGAGGGCAAGATTGAAGTGAGGTAAATTGATCCTCCTGATAGAACAAGGTGGTATAGGATTACCTGATTTGAATAGATACTTTAGTGCTACACAGTCAAGGCTTATATACATAACACAAGCAGAAGGTTATAAATCAAAGTCAAAAGGGATGATGATGAAACAGGAGTGAAGTTCAAGGGAAAAGAAGACAGTAGGATTTTGGATGTAGATATGCAAGGAGAATAACAGCAACCATGCATAATATTATAATCATAAAGCTGCGGGAAGTATTTTAAGAACTAAGCCAACAAAGAGAAAAGAGTTTTTGCCAATAGGAATGATTGTAAGTAGGGGTACAGGCAATAGGAATGACTTGTAAGTAGGGGCACAGACAATAGAAATGACTTGTAAGTAGGGGTACAGACAATAGGAATGACTTGTAAGTAGGGGTATAGACAATAGGCATGACTTGTAAGTAGGGGTATAGACAATAGGAATGACTTGTAAGTAGGGGTACAGACAATAGAAATGACTTGTAAGTAGGGGTACAGACAATAGGAATGACTTGTAAGTAGGGGTATAGACAATAGGCATGACTTGTAAGTAGGGGTACAGACAATAGGAATTACTTGTAAGTAGGGGTACAGACAATAGGAATGACTTGTAAGTAGGGGTACAGACAATAGGAATTGCTTGTAAGTAGGGGTATAGACAATAGGCATGACTTGTAAGTAGGGGTATAGATAATAGGCAAGCGATTGATGGAATTTACAGGAGAAAATTTGCAAAAGAACCAAACCATTAAATTTAATGCTATTGCCTGCCAGAAAAGCACTTACTAGAAAATGGATGCAGCAAATAGAGAGGGAATGGTAACAAAGAGAGACAAGGTTAAGCAGACGGTCGGAGTGCAGGTTGTAGACTGCCTTCCCTACCAGGAATTAATATCAGAGTAGGGATAGGACAGTGCTAAGTAAAAGACCTGCTTTGGTAGAGTTTTAGTCATGTCTAGAACAGAAGATGCTGTTAAAAAGGGATAATTAATATGGCATATAAAATACTGCTTGATAATTATAATATATTATATTATATATATAGAAAAGATTGGGAAGACAGAGACTGGAAAAACAATTTACAAAGAACAATGGAAGGACATTTGTATGGCTTCCAAGTATGTGACAAAATCCAGAAGGTTTACTATTTCTGCTTGGAAGTGTTTGTATTGGTGTCTTTATACCTCAAGCAGACTTCAGAAACATATTCCTCAGGTAGACAGCAAATGCTGAAAGACAAATGGAATTTTTTTTTTTTTGAGCGTGACAAGTTAGCAGATTTAAGAAATTTCCCGCAGAGTACAATGTCAGAAATGCTGCAGTGCAAATGGTTGTAATTAAGGAAAGGATTATTTTGAGTTGGGACACAGGATATGAGTATATAATAAGGCCTTACTAAATTTAATGCTTTTGTCTGCCAAAAAAGCAATTACTAGAAAATGGAATTCAGAATCTAAACTGGCTGTAACTGAAGTACTGAATATTGGACAGGAGATAAAAGAACTAGAGGTGGGATCTTCAGAAAAGGGTGGAGTAAATTACACACAAATAAATGGAATTTCTTGGAAGAATACATGTAGAATAATGTTCATGAGGAGGAGTATGATTTAAGGGAAGGCAGGAAGTGAGCAATTTGTGTAATGGGGTGAATAATTATTAAAAAAAAGAAAACATATATGTAATGTATAATGCATGAATATGACAAATGTTAATATGATTTGTTTTATTTTCTGTTACTGTATGTTTGTCTACATCATAAGTGATAATTTACTACAGGTTTTTAAAAAAAAACAAAAAACGAAAGTGCTGCTGGCATTCAAGTGGATTCCCCAAAGAGGAGGGCAGCTAGGCTTTGTCCGACTTCAACAACACATGGAACAACCTCTCAATCAAGGTCTAAGTCTCTCAGCACAGTTAGGTCAATTTCAAGACTTTCTCCTGCATCCAGTGTATCCTGCCATTAGAGGAACTCTGCATCAAGCTCACAGTAATCTGTTTTTGCAGTTATAAGTTCAGTTGCTTTCCAAACTATTTCATTTTCAGACTATAAAATAATTTAAAATACCACCAAGACCACCGATCCAAGAAGTTGGTTAGGGAAGCTAAACAAAAAATCATGGACATGAGGTATTCTTCTAACCCCCAGGGATACTCTCATTATGCCCGTGTTAGTGGGAAATATAAAGTTGGTACATGTGGAAATAAAAAATAAATCCACCTACACAGTTGGAAATAATGGGGACCAGAAGAAAGTTTTCTTAGTGACAACCTATAATGTTATAACTGAGGAAATAGTTAAAAAAGCGCATAGTTTGTGGCCCATGCTTCTAAGGGATAAAAATTTGAACTCTATATTAACTGACTTTGTGAGTATTGCATATGAAACAGCTAGGAATGTGGCTGATATTCTGGCACATAACCAATTTTGTTTACCAAATGTTAATGTTAGTCAGAAATTAAGCACAAATAAGGGCACTGTTCCATGTGATGGCTGTTCCATCTGTCATTATGTAGTGAGTTATTTTCCTTATATTAATAGTATTAAATTTACAGCTAGGTATGAATACAGTTGTAATACTGAGGGGCTAGTGTATGTGCTGAGATGTGGATGCAATAAGTTCTACATAGAGGAAACGTATAGGAGTTTTAGGGTCCCATTACAGGAACATATTAGGGACATAAAAAATAAAAAAACTAGAGAGTCCCCTTGGGAGCCATTTCATGGCAGCATACAATTCTGATCCTGATTCTCTTAGGGGCTGTGTTCTGGAAACATTGCAAGTTGGTATAGGTGAATGTGTGTCCTTAAAAAATAAACTTTTAAAAAAAGAAACCCTCTTGATTTTAAAGTATGGTACTTTGGAGCCTCAGGAACTCAACAAGGAATGTAATTGGAAGTATGTGATTTAAATTGTATGCTTAATTGATTAATTGTCTTGTGCAATATGCTGTATTTAAGTAAATAGTGTTTTGTAGTGTTTTTACTCTTGGAAGGCTGTGCAAGCTGAGGTGCTAAGTGTTTCATTAAAATTGCTTACTTCTTGGATGGGTGGTCTTGGTGGTATTTTAAAATTTTATTTTTTCTGCTTTTTTTTTTAAGTTGTATTTGTTGTTTTTATGGCCACTGATCCTGCACATAATGTGTCACGTCCCTTTAGGGATGATACTACTGATAATGTGCCATGTCCCTTTAGGGATGATACTACTGATAATGTGCCACGTCCCTTTAGGGATGATACTACTGATAATGTGCCACGTCCCTTTAGGGATGATACTACTGATAATGTGCCACGTCCCTTTAGGGATGATACTACTGATAATGTGCCATGTCCCTTTAGGGATGATACTACTGATAATGTGCCACGTCCCTTTAGGGATGATACTACTGATAATGTGCCACGCCCCTTTAGGGATGATACTACTGATAATGTGCCACGTCCCTTTAGGGATGATACTACTGATAATGTGCCACGTCCCTTTAGGGATGATACTACTGATAATGTGCCACGTCCCTTTAGGGATGATACTACTGATGGCAGCCAAAGGACTGTTCAGCAGTTTGTTTTACAACTGAATGAGAGAGGCTCTAGAAATTTAGAAGCAGTTGGTACTTCTAATGTGTCCGGCACTAGTAATTCGGCTACTCTTGAAGCGGCTGTTCAGGATCCGGCTATGACTACTGCTTGGGAGCATTTTATGGGGGAATGAGAATGTCGTTTTGTGAACCCTTTTCAAATTTTGGGCTCTTCCACTGTGACTACTTTATCAGCAGAGGCTGTAAATCTGAGGGAGAAGCTGGAAAATCTGCTGCAGAAGGAGGCAGTACACATAACATTCTTTCTCTTCAGTGGTATGTACAGCTGAATATTACCCCGAGAGGTCTGCGAGAATACAAAGCACCTACAACCCCTTTCGTATGCAGAGAAATGAACTAAGGTATGGCAATGCTGCAGTTTCAAGAAAGAACTATAACAGATACTAAGCCAGGCAAAAATGTTTTATTCAGTCACTCATTGAGCAAAGTCCCATGATTTAAAACTGCATATTCATCTAATCATTGAAGTAAATTCATTCATAGAAACTTGCTTAGGAGTACTTGTGACGTAATTTATCAGACACCACAATTAAATGATGTAATACTTATTTAATTTATGGTGTCTGTATATATTTCAGTTATGCGTATAGTCTCTTGCTCACCTTACCCCAGGCTGAGTCACAGATGCTTCAGCATTATAACTTGACTTGGCATTTTTTTTACATTTCATTGCAGACACCTAAACAGAATGAGTTTGTTTTTCATTTTCTGGCATTAAGCACACTGTCTTTGAGATGCAGTGACCTTGGAGTGGCCATAATAAAGTGGTATGAGGTACTTAAGGGCTGGGATTAAAAAAAAAAAAAAAAAACTCTTTTTATGAATTTTCACATTATCTTATAGAGGTGAGTTCAGGGACAATGTTTCAGGAATGTGTACACTTGAGCTGTTATTTATGAACTGATATGAGACAGCTAAGATGAGTCAAGCAGACACATTGGATCCTCTGAGCTACAAGGAGTAAAGCCACTTGGTTGATATTTGCTCAAAGTCAGAAGACTCTAAATGGGAAAAACTACTTCATATTTGCTATCTGATGCAAGTACAGTAAATATGAGATCAAACTAGGAGTGGCAGAAGAATAGAAGGATATAGTTCTAATACAACTAGCTGAGCCAAACGGAGATACCTGAAGTGACCCTGTCAAACTCTCCACCCTTCTGTATCACAATAGCCTTCTAGGTTGTGTTATAAAGTTATAAACCTCTATGCAGGATTTCAAATCCCATCTTGAACTGCAATAACAAGCTGGTTATTTCTCAGGGAGAATGCGGTTGCCAGTGTCAGTACAATACTTTTGCAGTGCATCTTTTATACATCAGAGCTCAGCATTTTAGAAATTGCATTACCATAGCTTTTGCTTTTCCAGCAAATCTTTTCAACATTCAGAGCTGCATTATCTGTGCACGGGAGCACACAGTGAAATAGGCACCAACATTATTAGTAAGATAGTGACAAAAAAACTCATAAAAGCATTATGATACTGCTGGTGTCCCTCCCTAAGGAGGAACACACAGTTTAAACTGAAGGAGTGCATCTCCTCTAGTTTAAATAGATAGGGCTTGAAAGGAAAGGCACAACATCACACACAGCTATGCACGTGCAGCATACATATAACATCTTTCTTGTATACAGGCAGTTAGGTAAATTGCCTGATTTGATGCATAAAAGGTTAATTGGACTTCCTTTTAAAACATTAAATGCATAACTCAGAATTCACATACATGTACATCTACTATTCACTACTGCTTACCGAGGTACACAAAGTACCAGAAAGAGGGTTACAAGATAGCTGCAGTCACGGAGTTGAAAAGCTTGACAGCTGCAGACTGGTGCTATGCAAATATTGACTGCAGGTGATATTGCTGTATATAAGCCATAATGAAAACTGGTGCATTTTCAGTTTCCCAAAGTGTTGCATACTAAATAAAGAAGTTCTACTAAAGAAAGAAAACTGAACCCATGGATTCACATTTCACTCCACACTTATTTACCAGCATTAAAATCATCTCACATGAAAACAGCAGAAATCGTATGCATGTGTAAGCAAGAAATTACCTCTGTGATTATACTTCTTGGTTGTAGGAATTTATGGGTGACATTATTTGGGCAGGATAGTATGTTTCTATAACCCATCATTAAAAATCTTTTCTTTCGATAGAAGGCTATGTACTACCATCTGGTTCACTGGCTAACAGACTGTTTCCAAACAAGGTCAGTTCCAGCATATTGAAGCGGTTTCAGTAGCTTCTTTGGCTGGGAGGGAAGCTTAATTAACACTGTGGGAATTGCCTTAGTAGAAGAGAAAACTCTTCAAATCCTTGGTGGATTTGAATCCTCACTGCAGAAACTTTGATGATGTCTTCACAGGTGTTAATGGGAAAGCAGCACCTGTCGTTACTCTTCTGTAGAAGACCCCGTGCTTGGAGAAACCCCCCCATTGAGGAGGAGGGCAATGGAGTTAGGATTCTTTATTTTCATCTCAAAGCAAAACATTTCTGTGTCTTTTAAGGCAACAAAGTACATCTTTTTGGTAATTTTTCTGCTGGGTGATACCCCTAGGGACATTATGAGGAAGAACTGAAGTCACCCAGAAGTAAAACAGTTAGCTTACAAGTTGTTTATAAGTGGTCAGGAATATGATTACTTCCTAGCAGCAATGGGCATGCACAGGGTTCCAAACATGGACATTCATACATACATACATACTCACCCACATACTTATATGCATGCATTAAATGCATACATGCACAGACTCGCGTGCGCACACACACACACACACACACACACACACACACACACACACACACACACACACACAGATAGATTGATAGATATACACAGATGTATACCTACATGTATATACATGCAAACACAGTCACATAAGCCATCCACAGATACACACATACACCTACAAACACACACACACACACACACACACACACACACACACACACACAGACACACACACACACACACACACACACACACACACACACACACACACACACACACACACACACACACACACAATCGTTGTAAGTTTACTTTCATGGAACTGCAATTTACTTTCATGGAACTGCAATATGGCAAGGTGAAACACAGAAGAGCAGGCATTCTTTGTTGTACACACTGACATGTTAATATTGGTCTGCTTACAACAGTTGGTTGCATTCAGCTAACAACTACATTGCAGCTACCTTACATATTATGACCATCCATAAATCACTGTAGTATGTAAAGCTTTACTATGTGACCTGAGCCATAGAGCATACTTTAGCTAGGCTGCATCCACAGTCTGCTTCATCTGAATGCTGCTTCAGAGAGCTAAGCAGTAAGCCAAGCTTTTCAGATGTACCCCCTTGTGCTACATCGCATAACAGTTTTCTGAATATGGTTCTCCTTGGATGGTATTCAAGACTATCTATGCTGCATAATATTTAAGGAGCTATGAATCTCAGTCCTCATATGCTAAGCTATCCTATTGGATGAACTTGGGCTAGTACAAACACTCAGTATGCAAGAGAACAACGCATCTCATTCTGTGGGGCAGATCCCTCTATCAAACATATTGAACCATTTGATATAGTTAGCATTGCACATTCTGTGAAAATCTGGGCAGTTGAGGAGCATGCAGTCAGTGTCTGCACCTGTGAGTGGCTACCTTGCTGTTTTACAGGGGGTTGTCCATAATGTAATATTGGTACTAAATACCAGTCAGCATGTGCGTGCACCTGAGTGGCTACCTTGCTGTTTTACAGGGGTTTGTCCATAATGTAACACTGGTACTAAATGCCAGTCAGCGTGTGCGTGCACCTGAGTGGCTACCTTGCTGTTTTACAGGGGTTTGTCCATAATGTAACACTGGTACTAAATGCCAGTCAGCGTGTGCGTGCACCTGAGTGGCTACCTTGCTGTTTTACAGGGGTTTGTCCATAATGTAACACTGGTACTAAATGCCAGTCGGCGTGTGCGTGCACCTGTGAGTGGCTACCTTACTGTGGTACAGGGGTTTGTCATAATGTAACATTGGTACTAAATACCAGTCAGTGTGCACGTATATGTGTGAGTGGCTACCTTGCTATGGTACAGGGGGTTGTCATAATGTAACATTGGTACTAAATGCCAGTGTGTATACCTGTGAGTCGCCAGTGTGTATACCTGTGAGTTGCTACCTTATTGTGGTACAGGAGTTTGTCATAATGTAACATTGGTACTAAATGCCAGTCAGTGTGCACATGTATGTGTGAGTGGCTACCTTGCTATGGTACAGGGGGTTGTCATAATGTAACATTGGTACTAAATGCCAGTGTGTATACCTGTGAGTCGCCAGTGTGTATACCTCTGAGTCGCTACCTTATTGTGGTACAGGAGTTTGTCATAATGTAACATTGGTACTAAATGTCAGTTGGTGTGTGCACCTGTGAGTAGCTACCTTGCTGTGGTGCAGGGGTTTATTGTAATGTAACATTGGTATTAAATGCCAGTGTGTACCTTAGCACATCAATTCTTGATCTGAATGTAGTGCTGGATGAGCTTGACAGGGAAGGGGTGGGATGGCAATGTGGTGAAACTTGATGTTCTCCTGAGCAGGGCCCCCAACTTGAACCTTGCTGGGGGCCCCAAAATGCTAGCACCGGCCCTGTATGCACTACACTTTCCAAATATAACTTGAAGTTTAAAAATCAGTAAAGGGAAAATAGAACTCATCTAGAAGTCCATTCACACACATGGCTACTGCAGCACTTCTTACCTGAACCTGAAAAAAAAACAAAGCAGACAATACGAAAAGTTGAAAAAAGTGAAACAGTGAGAAAAACTATTTTTCTAAAGCAAGTAATTTGTGCTCATTAACAGTCAGTATAGTTTGCTTTAGACAGTGCAGGAAAAAATAACAGTACAGACATAAATGTGAGTCACACTACCTGATTTTCAACATACAGTTCCTGACGATATAACTAGCACTTGTGACGCTGAACACTTAACATTCTACAAACAATGACTGATGGTATTGTTATAAAAAAACAACTTCACTATTACCAAAAAATAAGAAAAAATACTATGCAATACATAGCATAGCTCACAAGCCACACTGCATAAATGAAATATTATCTGAGGAACTGTTTTTGCCACTGTTACTTATTGAATGTTATAGCCAGTAGTTGTGGACTAGCTTCCACCTATTTGCCTGTAAAACTGTTTATCTTGTTCAAGCCTGCCAGAGGGGTTGCCATGCTGCTCCTGATGGCTGGCAATGTCACTGTAGTCACTGGTAGGAGGAATGATAGAGGGAGCAGCACTGCCACTCTCAGTTCGTGGCTGTGGCAGTTGTGCACCAGACTGCAGCATAATCATGTTGTGCAAATGGAGCTGGCAGTAAATATCCTGCATGACATAGCAGGGTCATACTGAAGCCCCCCTCCCACTCATCTAGGCAATGGAAATGGGCTTTAAGCAGGCCAAGCACTCACTCAGTGACTATCCATCTGTGGGACAAGCTGATTTTCAACTTCTCATTGGCGGCTCCTTGAGAGTTATGGACTGTTTTTTTTTTTAGCTAAACTTTGAGAGGGTAGCCTGCATAACCTTCGGAACAAACAAGGACAGGAAACACTGGACACATAACAAAAAAGGGGAGATGATTACTCAATAGTACCTATACCATACTACAGATACTAAAGCACTTATGATTAAGAACATTAAAATGCACTTGCCAACTAGGTGACCATGTGGAATCCTACCATGCAGAAAGAGGTGGTAAACAGGTTGTGTGCCAGATATGGCAATCATGGGCACTGACAGGATGGTAGCCAACAAGTTGCTTCACAAACTACCTGGCATTTGTTGGAATGGTAGCCCTTCCTGCTTTAGTATCACTCCTACTGTAGTCCAGATGGGTCCCTAATGGCACCATAGGTGCGATCTATTACACCAAGCATCTCAGTAAAATGTGTCATCCCACAGAACTCATGCTTGGTATTGGATCAATCCTGAGGTGACACTGGGAAATAGATGTACTGATTCACATGTGCCAAGAGTATGCCAAGGAACTCCTGAATTATCTAGAAAACTGAGTTACCTAATCTGTCCCCAGTTTGTCTCTAGAAGGTTCTCATGACAAGTACAGTGAAGGCTAGACATACCTCTGTATCCACAAGTGTAGGAAGGCCATGCATCCACCCAGCAAGCTCTACAAACTCACTAAAACCTGTACTATGTCCTGCTCATGTTAAAGCTGTCAAAAACTTCCTGATCATCAAAGATCAGATGGGTCAGTCTTTGCCTATATCTTCTTCTTCTTCCTAGCTGGCAGACAGTGCCAATAATAGTGCCTAGTTTTGACTCAACTGAGATGAGTGGCTCAGAATGGGAACCAACTAGCTAGCAGCAAACCCATATACCTCCACTGATTGCACAGTATCTGAAAAGGCATGATTTTATGTTTTTTACAAGCTTTCTGTACACAGAATAAATACAGATCAAAATCGCCCATGAATCACATAAAGGAGAGCAGAAGTTCCGATTTGCATCAAATAGTCACAGATTTTCCACATATTCCCTATTTGCATCTCATTATACCTTTATTCGCATACTTTTACTTGAAACTGCTATGCTAAGTACAGCTGATATCTCTGAATCATATCTTAGCTGTGTCAGCACAAATTTCCATTATAGCTAACCGTGACCATGAATACTGCTGAAAGTACTCATGCTGTAGATCGCTTTGTGCTTAGGAGGACTTCTATACTCTTGCCTGACCTATAACATTCCTCCCATAATGGAATACTAATGTTATGTCACAGACCCAAAACTATTGACTCAATATAGTAAACAACCATTAGAAAAGAAGAAATAATTTTATTGTACTTAATGACACCAAAAGGATCAGTGGGCAGTCTTTGATGCCAGAAAAATCATTAAATTGTAGACTATATTCCTGGACCAGTACTTAGATTTCTATTAAAATGCTGCTACTGTGGTGCAGCATAATGAGGTGAGGGAATGCTGTACTTATTGACACTTTAAAAATCACATCTGTCTCAGTCAGTAGCTGTTAAGGTGTAGGTTACTGATCCTTTGGCTATACAGAAGAAAGGAAGGGAGTTTTATCTGGTGTTTTGGTGTAATGTCCAATGGTCATTTTTAATACCACCTGAGGTGTGCCATGAATAAGGACCATAGATTTCGTTAATGGGCTCTGTTTATAGTTTTCAAGATGTCATAAGAGTTTAGCCTCCAAACCAATAGAGTGCCCTACTGTGGCATTTTAGAGCATGCATAACATACATAGCTGTAACTCTTTATGTCCTTACGTTCACCACTGCAGTATTCCTTATGAATGGGATTCCCTGCTGTGAAGCCCTCTGTCTGGCCAGTTTACAAAAGTCTACCATTGCTTTAAGGTACGCTGAATGTCACCTGCATACTCCTTGCGTAAGGTAGGGCATAAAGGTGACGTTCAGGCGTACCATCCTCAGAACTTCTTTGCCATCATTCCAAAAATTCTTTTAACCACCGGACTGCTGCATACATCTGTTTTCTGTTTATTGGCTTTTCTGTGCTTACTCCTGTTTGCTGGAGTCCTCACAGTTGCAGATAAGTACCCAGTTGGGTTCTGGTTACTTTTTCTATTTGTTTTGTGCTGTTTGGAGTTAATGCCATCAAGGAAGGGTAATTGCCAGTCTGAGAGACTGATTCCCCATAAAGACCACCACGATAAGTGTCTTTTTTTGCCTTGGTGCTGCTCACAACCATACGTCTTGTTCAATTTGTCAAGTGTTTGTCCCCAAAATGTTTTGTAGTAGGCTTTCTTCCCTTTCATTGTACCTTGAGAACCAGTGACTTAAGCTTCTTGCTGTGGTTACTATGGATGGAACTTCCTGCCTCGAGGGTCAGCCATCTGGGAGGAAAAAGATGCATAAGGTAAGACAGGAATCTTCCACTGTCCAGCCTCTGCTGGGAGTTTCTCCTGAGGTTATTATGTACCCGGATGTTTTGTCATTCTTCTTGGTTGCAGGCTGGTGAGGATCTGGCAGGCAGCACGTCCGACGAGGCTTTGCAGGCATCCACTTTGGGTGTTCAGAGGGAACCACAGTTGACTGTTTCTGAGGGGTCTAGTGGGGTTCTGCAGTTTCTCTTTAGTGAAGAGATTCCTACTGCAGTTGTGGAATGCCATCCTGAGTCTGGGCCTTTTCAGGTTTCTAGGATGGCTGTCTCTTATAAAACAAACAGAAAACTAACCATGTTTCTTCTGCTCCTAGGGATCCACAGAGTGAGTGGCAGGCCTTTACTCAGGGGTTATTTAATGCTTTACTGTCATTGTGGCCTCCTCAAGAGGTTTCAATTCCTGCTCCTCCTCCTTGGTCCACCTCTTCCCCTAAACGGCCCAGAGAATTGCATTCTTCTGAGATGTCTTCTGATGATGACTCCCTTGTTTATTCTCCCCAGATTCCTTCTCTTTTAGACTACAGGTTTGAGGAGTAGGATTCTCATACTTTAGATAATCCCTCTGAGGAAATTTCCTTTGGGGACATGAACTCTAGGATGATGGACTTTTTTAAGTGGGATTGTGCCCAGGTTTTAGATATCTATAAGAGGTACTATGAGTTACTGAGATGGAATCTCCTAAACCTGCGGCCATTCTTCCTGTCTTGCCTGCTTTATTGGATGTTATTTCCATTGCCTCTAAAATGCTGAATTCTCTGCCCCTGCTCCCAGGAAGTCTGATAGGTTTTATAGGGTGCCTGAGGATTGTTCCTTTTTGTTTAAATGTCCTGCTGCCGACCCCTCTGTGGTGTCTCTAGCCTCTGATAAACCATCTCAATTGCTTCCTTTGTTCAAGTTACTGCCTTCTGACAAAGGACAGTAGGACCATGGATAGGCAGGGTAACAAAGTTTATACTTCATTTACCCTGGCTTTTAGGGCTATTAATTATCAGACCCATATCTCTAGGTATGTCTTAGCTCTTCTTTCTCAAACCTGTCAGGTTCTTTCTGATCTTCCAGACTCTAAGGGTAAATCTTCTGCTCTTTCCTTGCTTGGGACTTTCTCTCAGGTAGTTCATCGTTTTATCAAATGTAGTTATGATGCAGCAGATGCCTCTTCAAGGGCTGCTGCTTCTGGTTCAGTTCTGAGGAGATATTCATGGCTTCAGCTTCAACCTTTGCTTGATGATATTAAGGCTAAGTTGCTGGATGCTCCTCTGGATAATACTCTTTTGTTTGGTGAAGCGGCTGCTGGTTTATTTAAGTTTCTTCAGGACAAGGGGAAGTCTTTACAGGAGCTTAAGCATGTCTTTGTTTCTCCTGTGCCTACATTTCTGTGAAACTACCCTTTTAAACCAGTCTTTGTTCATAGGCAGTCTTGCCCTCATTCTAAAGGTAAAAAGGGTAGTAAATGGACTACTCCTGCTAAGGCCACTCACACTGCAGAGATTCTTAAGCCTTCCTTTCCTGACAAACCAGGTACTGTCTGACTATCCACCCATTCCCAGCTACATTCCTTTTTCTCTTTGCCTTTCTCTTCCTGTTTGGCTCCAGATCACCCAGGATTCTTGGTTCTGGCAATCATTCGTCTGGGGTACTTCATGGTCTGGATTTCTCACCTTGCTTTCATGGGCATTTCTCAGCCTCCTCAGTAACAACTTCATTTTTTCCCAGAGTTTCTTTGGGACATCTCATCTCAAGGTACTATTCAAGAAGTGCCTGTGTCCCAAAGGGGGAAGTGGTTTTATTCAAGAATATTTCTAGTGCCCAGAAAAGGTACTTGGAGATCTATTCTAGACCTCTCCCAACTAAACACCTTTCTGAAGGTGACTTACTTTCAGATATTGTCCCTTCAATCCCTTTTTCCTCTCTTGCACCCTCAGGCCTTTCTGGTATCTCTGGACCTCAAGGATACTATCTCCATATTCCGAATCCTCTTTTCAGGAGATCTTTTGCATTTCTCTGTTGCTTCCTGGCATTTTTAGTTCAGTGCTTTGCCCTTTGGCCTTTCTACTGCCCCAATGATGTTCACCAAATGCCTCAGTCCTGTGATTGCCTTTTGCAGGCTTCAAAGGATCCATATATTTCCTTATTTGGATGACCTGCTGATTCAGGCATCTTCTCCAGAGGTACTTTTTCAAAGACTTAATTTTACCATTTCTCTTCTTCACAGCCTGAAGTTCACAATAAACTTCAAAAAGTCTTCCTGGACTCCTTCTCAGGATCATTTCTTTCTGGGTTGCAGGTTTCAAACGGTACTCATGCTGGCATCCCTGCCACCAACAAAGACATTGATTCTCATTTCTTTCTTTCAACTCTTCTTTCCCTGGCCTCCATTTTAGCCAGGGAGTTTCTGAGAGCTCTGGAGTTCTTGGCTTCTACCATTCCAATGCTTTATCTGGCCATACTCCACATGTGGAAGTTCCAGTGGTTTCTGAAGTTGGCGTGGCTTCAGCATGTGCATCCTCTAGACTTTCCTGTTCCTCTTCTCCTGTATCTCAAGAAGGAACTTCTGTGGTGGATTCAGCAGTTGTCTCTGAATCCAGGGCTCCCTTTTCAGACTCCACTTCCCATTCAGGATCTGTTCACAGATGCTTCAGATGTGGGATGAGGAGCAACGTTTGACTCCCTGAGGGTTCAGGGAGTGTGGTTGCCTCATCAGCGTAAGGAGCACATCAACATCAAAGAGATGTGGGCTCTTATGCTGGCTCTTCAGGCCTTTCATCCTCTTTTCTCACCGCGGCCTCTCAAGGTATTCATGGACAATACCACAGTCATGTGGTATATCAACAAACAGGGGGGTACAAGATCCTACCATCTTTGCTGGCTGGCACATCTGGTATGGGATCTGCCTGTCCAATATCAAGTGACTCTTCAGGTAGTTTATATTCCTTCAGGTCAGAATGTTGTGGCAGACACTCTGAGCATGTCCTTCACTCAATCCACAAATGGATTCTTCACAGGGATGTGTTTCTGGACATTGTTAACCAGTGGGGTACTCCTCAGGTAGATCTCTTTGCCTCCCCTCTGAACAGACAACTTTCTCTGATTTGTGCCAGAGTCCTAGGTCCTCTGGTATGAAAGGTTGATGCCCTCTCATTTTCTTGGAAGGGGATGTTTCTTTATGCATTCCCTCCCCTTCCTCTCATTCCGAGTCCTGTTCAGGATTCAACAGGATGCTCCCAAAATCTTGTTGGTAACTCCCTTTTTGCCATGACAGCACCGGTTCCCTCTACTTCTGCATCTAGCCAGGGGCAATCATCACAAGTTACTTCACAGGGTGGATCTCCTCACACAAGATGAGGGGTCTTTCATCCATCCCCACTTGTCCATGCTTTAACTGACACTGTGGGTAATAGGGTTTTGATCCCTCATAGACATCTTTTTTCTGAGGACGTGCTGCGTCCTGCAGGAGGCCAGGAAACCTACTACTAGGAAATCCTACTTATCTAAATGGAAGATGTTTTCTATCTGATGTTCTTCTCATGACCTGACCCACTTTCTGTGGATGTTCCTTTGGTTCTTTCTTATTTGTGAGTTGCTCAATGCTGGTTTGGCCTATTCTTCTATTAAGGCCCACTTATCAGCTCTTTCTGCTTGTCTGCCTTTAACTCCCCCATTATCTTCTAGATTTGAGGCTAAGCAATTTCTTAAAGGTGTCCTTAATATTAGGCCTCCCAGGAAGCCTGTTCCTCCTCCCCCCTGAGATCTTAATTTTGTTCTGGAAAATTTGACTCAGGCTTCTTTCTTTCATGCCCAAGGTGGTTACTGAGTTGTCCCTTAATCAGTCTATTAATTTGCCTACTTTTTTCCCTCTCCACAATCGAACAGTGAGAGGGAGCTGCATACCTTAGATGTGCATAGACAGCTCAGATTTTATTTGGATTAAACTAAAGCTATCAGAAAGTCTGACCAGTTATTTGTTTCCCTTCATCCAAGGTCTTTAGGTTTGGCTGTTTCCAAGCAAACTATTTTCACTTGGATTTCAAAAGCTGTTTCCTTTTGTTACACTTTTCATGGCGAGAGCCTTCCTTCTTCGAGAAAGGCTCATTCCACTAGAGCTGTGGCTTCTTCAGGTGCTTTTTTCAAAGGCTTAGATGCTAATTCTATTCTTGAGGCTCCTACCTGGACTTCTGTGCATACCTTTACCAAACATTCCCAGTTGGATGGTATCTCCAGAGCCAGAGCTGGTTTTGCTGCTGCCATTCTTCATGGCTTCTTGGAGACAATGGATGGCTCTTCTGTTTCCACCCCCTCCCAGGTTTCTTGTTGAGCTTTTTCACTCTCTCATTTGTAAGGAATACTGCAGTGGTGAATGTAAGGACATAGTACAGTTGTGTAAAATCTTACCATAACAGTAGATGTCCTTGCCTTCACTGCTGCGGTATTCACTCCCTCCCTCCATTCTCCCTGGTCTTTTCCCCTTTCTGGCTGTGCAGATTCTCCTTGGTTTTCCTTGGACTGCTGTTCCTGCTGGGGCAATCTGTTGTGAAGATGGTATGCCTGAACGTCAACTTTATGCACTACCTTATGCAAGGAGTGGGCAGATGACATTCTGCGTAACTTAAGGCAATGGTAGACTATTGTAAACTGGCCAGACGGTGGGCTTCACAGCAGGGAATCCCATTCATAAGGAATACTGCAGCAGTAAAGGCAAGGACATCTACCATTATGGTAAGATTTTACACAACTGTACTTTCTCTTGGCATGCTCAGTGTAAATAACAGCATTTCAGATTTCATTCTTCAAAAACATTTTCAAGATATCCTGAGTTTCTTCATAAATTATTCCTCATATATGCTTCACACATTCTCAGTGTGCCAAATGATGAATAGCAGGCTTTGTAATACATGAACTGTTATCTGACAGACCTTTACTGTTCCTTTTAGCCCCTCTTTTACCAAGACCCTTTCCTCCTTTACCATAGCCAAACATGAGTCATCCAACACAGTAGAAGGTCCAGTCAACAAGCATAAATAAATCCATGAATGAGTTATTAGGTCACTCATCTTAAAGGCATGTTCAGTGCTATTTGGAGAAAAACAAGCAGCTGCAAACATTGTATTAGATATTGAACCTGAATGCCTCTGGGATGTTTTCTTTGGTGATAATTATTTAGCAGAATAACTGACTGCATAATATGGAAGATGAATAAGTTTGTGCAGTTCTACAATTATGAAGCATTGCTGCTTCTCTACCTTCGTGCAGTTGTATATGTGTGTGTATGCGGAGTTGCACATGTGCTTTTGGCTCAATGGCATCTGCCTGTTAAATATAGTAGAGTCAATTATCCGAACATCAATTATCAGAAACGTCAGTTATCAGAAACGTCAGTTATCAGAACCAGCCTTCCAAAGTTTTTGGATAGGAAAAAATCATAAAATCTGAATATGTAAACATTATACTTATTTGCTTGAGCATGTTTTTTGAGCTTGTAGACACCTCGTGTGTGAAAAATATTCCTTATTATCCACTGGAATCACTGAATGGTTGAAAAGTATATTTGTATATGCAGAAAAAAACAAGATTTTAGAAGTTTTTTATCTGGTTTAATTATATGTTTGATTATCTGAACAACCCTAGGTCCCAATTTGTTTGGATAATCGACTCTCTACTGTAATTCCATGTCACTTGCTCTCATACTTGTGTTGTGCAGTGGGGAGATACAAAAGAGAGCTGCAAATCTCTTAAAAATTGACCTGAATTGCTATTACAGTGAATTTAGTGTATGACATTTTAATGTTTATCATTTTTGTAATTTTTTTTAAATTTTAATAAAAAATATTTTGGTTTAACAAACTGACCTGAATGTAACCTGAATGACACTTCCTTTGTTGATGACTACATAGCTTTACAACTGATTATGTCAGATAATGTAAGCTAAAATATGATGTTTGTGCAGTTCACCTGTAAAATATTGCTGCTATCCTACCTTCAAACAAACACATACTGCTTTTAGCAGGTAATAAGCCACACCTTGATATTATTTCTTTCTTACTTGTAGCTATGCTTCCCTCTGCAGGCCATAGGTTGACTGTGCAACAACATGTCCCAGAGGATGGCACTGCTGATGAAGAGTAAGGTAGAGGACTGACTTCCATTTTATGGCAATATCCTGTCCGTATTGTATTTCCTGCAAAGTGCTCCCTATTACGAACATCACTTCACTTCACAAACTACTAGGTCTTTGTTCAATGTAATATTTGTATTTCTGAATCAAAAAACATTTTCAAGATGATTTTATTATTTGTCAGAAATCATTCAGAGGGGTATACACAGTTTGTTTCAGTCACAACAGAAAAAATATACATGTTTTACAAAAAGAAAATGTATAACATCACAAACAAAGAAATGTTCAGGATTTTTGTATTTGGCAAAACTGAACTAGTGTTTGATTCTCAGAATAATGAGACAGAATCTGAGATAATGTACAGTGTGATTATTATTCCCAATGAGCTGCAACAAATTCGGATAAAACTATTAAATTAGGGAGTGCAAAAGGATGAAGCACCATGCATGGCGACCTTTGGATGGGTCAAAACATTGAAGATTTAGGCAGGGTAAAATGTGAGTGAGTGGTTTAAACTGGCTTGCCAATTCTGGGTGGTGTTGTGGTGATGGTGGAGGAGTTACTGTCAGCCAACAGGTCCTGTGCAAGTTGGAGAGACAGTTTTGTCATGCAATGGCTACCCATTCTCTGGACTTGAGTTTAACGATAAGTAAAATACAGTTGTGTAAAATCTTACCATAACAGTAGATGACCTTCTCTTCACTGTTGCAGTATTCTAAACAGAAGGGATCTCCTGCCCAGAGCAGCCTGATGCTTGGCCACTATACAAAAGCCTAATGATCTCATGTGCACCATACGTCACATTTATGCTCCCTGTACAGAATGTATGCCATAAAAGCGAAGTATGGATGCAACTACCCAGAACTGAATTGCCCCAGAAGAGAACAGTCTCCATAGAGCAAAGGGGTCTATGTAGATCCAGAAGGGAAAAATGCAGAAGAAAAAGGGGAAACCCTAAGCAAGAAGGGAATCTAAAACAAAAACCAGAACAAACAAGAGGGGGGTTGGCGGGAGGGAGCGAATACTGCAACAGTGAAGAAAGGGACATCTACTGTTATGGTAAGATTTTACACAACTGTACTATGTCCTTCTATATCACTGTTGCAGTATCTAGAACAGAATGGAGTGTAAAAAAGCTCAAGAAACAGAATGTGAGGTGGAAGGCTGAGAAGAGCCCTCAACAAACCCATATAAAATGCTTTCAGAAAAACCTGTTCTGGCCCTAGAAACCATATCCAACTTATAATACTTAGTAAAGGAATGAACTCTTAACAGAAGTAGACAGAGATTTGTCATAAAAAGAATAACAAAAGGAAATGACCTTGGATATTCAGGAGGAGATGGTTTGCTTAGAATCAGTATGAAAGGAAACAAAAAGCTGATCAGACTTACAAATGGTTTTAGTTTTATCCAAATAGTACCTGTGCTGTCTACGCAAATCTAAGGTATGCAGGAACCTGTCACTTGCAAACTGAGGAGAAGGGAGAAAGGAAAGAAGTTGTACCCACTGATTCAAGGACAACTCATTTACTACCTTGGACATAAAAGAAGGATTCGTATGAATGGACACCCTGTCTTTCTAAAAAAACAAAAAAGAAGGAATGGGCATAAGGGTCTGGAGCTCAGAAACCCTCTGATCAGAAGTAAGAACCAGCAACAAAACAGTCTTCCAGGTGCAAAGTTGCAAAGAAGCAGAATCTGCTAGCTCAAAAGGAGCCCTGGTCAATTTTTCCAAAATAAAATTGAGGTCCAAGGAGGAGGAATAGGTTTCCTTGGAGACCCAGTATGCAAAGGAAGATTCAAGGGCAGACAAGAAGAAATAGCTAACAAATGGGACTTCACAGAATAATCCAGGCCAAACTGGAGCAACTCAAACAAATAAGAGATGACCAGAGGGACCTGCACTGAAAAAGGGTCCAGGCTATGAGCATGGTGCCAGACAGAACATCATTTCTATTTGGACATATAACATTTTCTGGTTGAGAGTTTCCTTGACTCCTGTTAAACCCTGAGCACATCCTTAGAAAAGAGGTGCCTGAAAGGGATTAAAAACCCTATCACCCACAGTGTCAGTTGAAGAGTGGAAAAGTAAAGATTGATGAGAAACCCCTTATCTTGTGTGAGGAGATCCAACTGGTGAGGTAACTTGTGGTGATTGCCCCTGACCAGATACATACATTAAGAGGGGGAACCAGTGTTGTCTTGGCCAAAAGGGAGTCACTAGCAAGATTTTTGGGGAGTTCAGCTGAATTTTCTGCAGGACTCAAGGAAGCAGAGGAAGAGGAGGGAAAACATAAAGAAAGACCACATTCCAAGGAAAAGAAAGGGCGTCTGTCTTCCATTCCAGATGCCGTAACACTCTAGAACAGAAGAGAGGAAGCTGCCTGTTCAGACAGGATGCAAAAAGATCTATTTGAGGATTCTCTGCCAATGGATGATGTCCAGAAGCACATCTCTGTGAGCCTGTGCTTTGGACCTGCTTAGAGAGTCTGCCACTAGATTGTACTCTGAAGGAATATACACTGCCTGAGGAGTTAACTGATAATTGAGAGCCACTTCCCAAGCGTGAAAACTCCTCCTGCAGAGGAGGTAAGACTTTGTGCTTCCCTGCTTGTTGACATACCACATCACTGTAGTGTTGTCTGTGTACACCTTAAGGGGCCTAGAGAGAACATGGGGTGAAAAGCTTGAAGGGCCAGAATCAGAGCTCTCATCTCTTTGATGTTGATATGGTTTGAGTGCTGATGGGGAGGCCAGAGACCCTGAAATTTCAGGTGACCGAAAGAAGTCTCCCACCCCATGTCTGAGGCATTGGTAAACAGCACTTGAGAAGGGACTGGAGGCTGAAAAGGTTGCCTGTGTTGAGAGCAAACTATTGAATCCAGCACTCAATTTACTTCTTTAGACAGGAATGGAGAAGCACGATGAAATCCAGCAGGTGACAATGCTGCAGCCAAACTAACTTAAGGCACTACTGAAGCTTCAGCATATGCCGTCTGGCAAGAAGAAACACTGGAATAGAAGAGGCCATGAATCCCAGGTCCTGAAAAAACTCCCTGACAGGCATGGCAGTCAGAGTAAGAAGAGGCTGAAAGCAAGCTGTCAATGACAAAACCTTTGGAGGTGGAAGAGAGCCCAACATTGGCATTGTATGAATCCTGCATCCCAGATACACAAGATGAGGGAGTCAGGATGGACTTTTGGAAGTTGGTAGTAAATGCCAGACTTCGAAGACAAGAGATGGTGAACTACAGATCCTGTAATAGGTGACTGGGAGAAGGTGCCTGAAGGAACAGGTTGTGTAGATAAGGAAAAAGTTGGAATGCCTTGGAGCCTGCAGAAGGCAATCACAAGAGCTAGGCATTTTGTGAATCCCTTGGGGCAGTAGAGAGGTCAAAGGACAAAGCAAAGAACTGAAAATGAAAGGAAGACACAGAGAACCATAAAAACTTCCTGAAAAGGGTGTGAATAGGGATATGAAGGTAAGCATCTTTCAGATCCAAGGATGCCAGAAAACCCTGGGTAATACAAGAGGAAACACGGTTTGAAGAGTAAGCATACAAAAAGAAGTGACATTGAGAATAGTGTTCAGCTGGGAGAAATCCAGAGTAAGTCTCCAAGTGCTCTCCTTTTGAGGAACCAGGAGCATCCTGGAATAAAAACTCATTCCCACTCGGGAAGGGAGGACCTCAGAACCTCTGGGAAATGAGGAAGTTGCTCTAGAGGAGGTTGAGAAATCCCTGAAAAAGGAGGGAGAGACTTCCATGCCATGAAGTAACCCTGACAGGTGATAGAAATAACCTAAGTGTCTGTAGTGATGAGAAGCCAAAGTGGAAGACAAAGGGAAAGCTGAAGGGACAAAGGAACCTGGTCTAAAAGAAGGTGAGTGAATTGTCAAAGAGAAGCAGGCTTGTCAGAAAAAGGAGGCTTCTGAACCACAGAAATCTGAGAAGCCTTATCAGAGTGGGCCCACCTCTCTCTCTTTCCTGACTTTGGAGGCCTGGCAGGGTTGCCTGTAAACAAAAACAGATCTAGAGGGATAATTCCTCTGGAACTTAGGGATAAGAGAGACAAAAATATGTTTAAGGTTCTGCAAGGCTTTGGCTTTCTCTTGAAGATACTTAAACATGTCAGCAGCAGCAGTCCCAAAAAGATGTTTATTATCCAAAGGAGCATTCAACAACTTGGCCTTAATGTCCTTAGGCAGAGACTAATGTTGAAGCCAAGAATAATGCATCATGACAAACACAAAAGCTGCTGCCCTGGAAGAGGCATCAGCAGCATCATAGCTACACTTAATAGAGTGGCGAGCCACTTGAGAAGCAGAACGTAAAAAAGAAAAGGCAGAGAATCTGCCTTCAGAATCAGGGAGGTCAGAGATAACCTGACAAGTCTGAGCAATCAAAGCTCCAGCATAACTGGTCATGTGGATCTGGTAATTAATAGCCCTAAAGGCCAAAGTAGAAGCAGAGAAAACTTCCTTACCACTCATCTCCATTGTCCTACTATCCTTATCAGAAGGCAAAAGTTTGGAAGAGGGCAAAAGCTTAGAAGGTTTGTGAGAAGAGACTGACACCACAGCAGGATCAGCAGAAGGACATTTAAATAAAAATTGACAATCCTCAGGAACCTTATAGAACCTATCAGGTTTCTTAGGAGCAGGAGGCTGAAAATCAGAAGACTTGGAAACAGCAATGAAAGTATCTGACAAGGCAGCCAACAGAGGAGGAACAGCAGATGGTTTAGGAATATCTACCGGAAGCAACTCATAATATCTTCTCTGAATACCAGACACTTGAGAAGAATCCCACTTAAAGTATTCCATCAACCTAGCAAGTGTGTCCCCAAAGGACAATTCCTCAAAAGGAGTCTTAGGGCTAACAGACTCCTCTTCATCAGAACCACAAGCCAAAGGCAAAGGCATCTGTGAAGAATAAGACAAAGACCTCCCTCATCAGACACTGAATCCTCATCTGAAGAATCAGTTTCCCTAAGCCATTTAGAAGGCTAGGGTCCAAGGAGGAGCAGGTACTGAAACAACTTGAGGAGACTTTAGGGCCATCAAGGCAGAAAACAAGCCCTGAGTAAACTCCTGCCATTCCCTTTGAGGATCCTTAGGATGGTCAGAAACATGCTTCAATTTTTATCTTTTTTGGAAGGGACATCAGCCCTAAGAAATAGCAGGGGTTTTGACCCTTCTCGAGATTCAGTATGAGAACCTGGAACCTCCTCCTTGACCAGTTTCTGTAAATCCCCCTCTACTCAGGAGCAGATGCGTCCAAAGCCTCTGAGGACATGCAGAAGGATGGATCCATCCTGGCTTCTGACGGGGTCTTGACAGAGGAATCTGATGTAGATGCCAAATGACCTACAGAGCTATTACCTGCTTTTAGAAGGACATCTGGTGGAGGCTGGACAGCTAAATTATCCGACCGAGACTTCTTGGCCTTTTTCCTACCTAGCAGGAGTATCTCACGGCTAATGGATTCTGCCATGGTATCCTGGGCTAACTGTTTAAGCTGTTGGTTTTCAAGATAAATGGCCAATGAAGACAAATGAATTCTGAATTTCTTGGGCACAAATGCTTTACAGATACTACAAGAGGTGTGGTCGTGGAAAGCACTCAAACAAAACGACACTGTTTGTGACAATCCTTATGGGGAAATCTGTCTCCCACACTGACATTTTCCATTTTTGGATGACATGAACTCTATGTGGCAAAATAAAATACAAGAGCAAGAAAAGTGAAAATAAAAAACAACAGAGCACTTATCTGGTGGCTAAGCATTCAGTACAGCAAGAAGGCCTTCAGACCAACTATCAAAAGTAGTCTTCGAACTGGCAGCAAAGAAGCTTTGGGTAGTTGTGTCTGTATGTCCCTTTTATGCCCTACATTCTGTGCAGGTAGCATAAATGTGACATACGGTGCATACAAGATCATTAGGTTTTTGTATATTGGCTGAGCATTGGGCTGCCTTGGGCAGGAGATACCTTCTGTTTTGGATACTGCAACAGTGATATAGAAGGACATCTTCACATACTGAAAATGCATAATACACACATGCAACCCCCAACACAACACTGACCATCTAAATCTACCCCAATAGTAAATGTATTTATTTTGTAATAAGAAATTAAACCAATATACAATATAAGTATCCAATCTGAAAAGGGCATTCCTGATAAACCAAATTCTCTCTATTTAAGCAAAGATTGCCTATAATTAAAAATATAACTGCACATGAAAATAAACAAACAAAATCTAGCATATCCTTCATTATACTGCTAAACTATGTAAAAAAACATTTGCCTAAACAAAAGTAAAGTACATCAGACCTTGAGTACAAAACACTCATGAAATATTCTACTCATAGAAATTCTATGGAAGTTACCTCAAAGCCATAGCAACTTAATCCACAGCCTACTGAAATCAATGTAAAAGATGTAATGACTCCTGAAAACAACAGTGAAAATCAATAAATGGAAAATATGGGTCTAATTTTTGTAATAAATAAATAATATTATACTATAAAATTAAGGAACATGATTTGAGACTCATGGCTTTACCACTCATCCTAAATACCATTCTTAAATGTACAAAGCTAAGCAAATTATGCAGCATAACCATTGGAAAATGGCATTAGCAGACAGGCAGACCAAATTCTATCTAAATGAAGATCAAACTAATTTAAAAGCATAATGGCTGCATTTCACAAAGATGTACTACATGCTGCTTCAAGGCTTGTAGTTTATAGTTCACATGAATAGCCAAATGGCAACCAGGCATGCACCTGAGCAGCTAACTGTGATCTGTTGTGCAAACTGGAGCAATGCTAAAAATCTGCAAGTGAACCATCGGGGAGCATCTGGCTAACATGAACCTCAATGCATTAGATGCCAGCAAGTAACATGAGTCACTTTGGTTTGGGTCAGGCTTTCAGCAAGCACTACAAAGTAATACGTTAAATTATATTGTAAATTATATTGTAAATACCTGCTGTTTGGTATCCAGTCACCTGGACACTTATTGTTTCCATAAAAGGGGAGGAAAGGGATGTGTAGGATAGTAAGAAATGATGGAACACAGCAGACAGTGGTACACATAGAAGGGAAACATAAAGAAAAAGCAGATGGGGAGGCAAAGCACATTTTGTGGGGATAGGTACCCATTTTATATATATAGATGGTACCCATTTTACACACACACACACACACACACACACACACATATATATATATATATATATATATATATATATATATATATATATATATATATATACCGATAGGTAGATACAGAGACAGAAAGAGAGAAGGGATGATGGGAAGGGTGATAGGGAATATGGGAGAAAAAGTGAGGAAGGCAGCAAACTGAGGTGGATGTATGCAAACCAAGAAGAGAATACATGGGGTGGGCTACACAGAGATAAACAGAGCGGAGAAAATAGTGATGGGGAGGAGGGGACAATGCAAAACCCAAAAGGACTGAAATCAGGCAAACACTGGTCAAAAGCAAAATGTAGAAATAATCAAACCAAAAAAGCCAGACCAACAAAGTTAGGAAGCAAGTTTAATATCCAGCAAATAAAAGAGCACAAGTTTAAATTCACACAAAGCTTTTGGGTTAAAACAACCCTTCCTCAGTGCAATAATAACTACAATTAAACACTCGCATATTTATATAGAACTTATGACACAGCCAACCAGTCAAAATTAATTGCTAATTAAAGGATAATTAAAACATAATAAAAGTTAGAACACATATAAAAGAGTAAAAATGTATGTGTATATAGTAACAGAAATACGATCTATCTACCTAAAAAGTATTATATCCATAAACTGTTTATATTTTCATCTGTTTTTCCTTTAGAACAGGCTTAATACTAACTGCCGCATTAAGACCTGGATATTTATCTGCATTTAATTTCAAAATCCATTTATATTCTACTGCCTCTAACTTATTCTTAATATCCCTCCCCTAATGTTAGGAAACACTATTTGGACTACCCTACATTTAAAAATATGTTCTGAGCTTTCCTCAAAAGAATGTTTAGCAAGAGTGTTAGTCATAACTTTCCTTTTGATGTCAGAAATATGCTCTGTAATTCTATCTTTTGGTCTTTTACTATGCTTCCCTACATAGAAGACAGAACAGACTGAGCAAGGGGCTAAATAGACCTTCACTGGTCTGGCTTTTTTGATTTGAGGAGAGGACAATGCAAGGGCATGGCTGGGGGTAGGCTGATGTACAAGCAGCATGCTGACCAGCTCAGATGGATTTCATTGTGATCCATCAGATAGCTGTGATGAGTGTCACACTCACAAACAGTAATCTGCATTACCTCTTGTTTTTTTCATGAAAAATAATGTGCCTTTTTATAAAAAAATTATTGTATTATATAGAAAATTTGAGTTGAAAATCACTAGAATAGTAAAGGCTTATTTTTATAACAAAACTATTCCATATTTAAAACTTACCAATGAAATTGTTTTGTCTATATGCAGTTTGCTTATTGGTCCACTTAAGAAAGCAAGCTTTTTGTTACTGTTATATTCTGTTCTATTCTGTTCTGGTTTAAACTATACAGTTCATGTCCTCAAGCATCTAATTTTCATGGGAAAGTAGGTTTATGTGTACTTTTCTTGTAAGAGCTAGACTGACCTTGCAGAAATTAAACTATGGAATGTGCCAGACTTAGCATTTTTGCAGTGGATTACGAGATTTGTTTTTATACAGTTAAGTGTTCAAAAAATGCTGTTTCTGACAGTGCATTTGATAGTCTAATAATTTCAGTGTTACGGTACAGTCACATATTTATGAACAATCTAAATTATTTCTGAGAGACCCACTTTAACTTCTGAATACTGGTTACTTCTTTTGAAAAGTCACATTTCATATTGCTGGCCTAACCCATGACTAAAACAGTTATTATCATATCTATCTCACATAATATGTAGGTATCACTCTAATGTCACTAGAACTATTGAATCTTGTATATTATTATTATTTTCATTGATTTTTCTGACTTAGACATATAAGACAATGTGCTAACGATTTTCCTGTGATTTTGTCACGACTCATGATTTTATTTTCACACAGACCTAGGATACTTGATAAAAATGTACCTTTCATTGTATGTGTGTGTGTGTGTGTGTGTGTGTGTGTGTGTGTGTGTGTGTGTGTGTGTGTGTGTGTGTGTGTGTGCGTGTGTGTGTGTGTACATTGTTTCCTTATACAGGCCCAGGTATATTAGTAACTCGTACTCAGTGCATGTCGACATTTCTCCTTATAAATTAAGGTATAGCAGAGATTTCTGACACTTGTAAACCTATAGCTTGAAATGTAACGACCACATCCCCCATTATTTCTTTCATAACCATAAAGAAAACTGTGAATAAGTTAGTTTTGGCAGATTTTCTGGTATTTATGGTATATTAGATATCCTAGCTTCTTTCCTGTAGATTTTACATATTAGTGCAGTTATTTGGGTATGAATTGTTTGGGTCGAGTCAGGGAAACTGCAATACTTCAAGAACTGATTGAGTTTTAAAGTCTTTGTATGAATTTGTTTTTAGCAATGCACTGGACAGGCTACATCAGGGAAATTTACTCTTTCTGTATGATTGTGCAATGAGAACAGATAACACTATAATGCCCCCATCAGCATAATGGAGCTCATGTCTATACACCCAGTAGTTTGTCTTAGTGACATCTTGGGTAAAGTGTTTAAACAAATTCAGATAAGTATCGTCTTTCCAGTCTATCAGTTCACTGGAATACAATAGTTTCATAAAGCAGACACACTAACTAGGAATTGTGCCATTTTTACTTTAGAATCAAATTTACAGTTAAATTGGTGTATGGCAAGCTAATTTCAGTCACAGATTTTGCATCTATTGATTCTGGGGTTTGTAGTGTGTCAGGACTAATATCTTTCTGTTTTCTTCTTTGATTTGGAACAATTCTTCTTCTCTTCAGAAATAGATTTGGTTTCTGCCACTAAGTCATTTTGCTATTTCTCACAAGAAATTTACTTCACTACTGTTGGAAATGAGCTGTCATCTTAAAGAATGATATTCATGTTGTTTAAGAGACTTGTAGGAAATGAGGGAAGTTATGTGAAAGTGTTTTTTTTTTTATTTCATAGTTTTCATGTAAGATTCAAATTCAGAATGTTGTATTTAGCAGATCATTTTTTTTTTCAAAATTGCTTAAGCTGCTAGGAACAAGAAAGAGCCAGTTATTCATGTACTGTATTATACTGGTAGTACTTTTTTTCAGAAACATTTTTATTTTACTTTCATTATAAGCAAACACAAATGTACATAAAACAAATACAATAAAACAATAACAAAACTATTTACAATATTTACATTCATCCATGATAAACAATTATTTTATCCATGAGAAGTTATCAGTATTTGTTCAAAAGGTTTTCAATTTTTGCCATGCTATTTTTGTAATGTTATGAGTTCTATAACAAATGGTTTGCAGTTCTTTTTTACAAACAACTTTTGCTAAATTAATAAAATCTTTAAACATCAGATCTTGTTTACTTTTCCAGTCCAAAGTAATAACTTTTCTGGCAATTGCAAGAAATGAGCAGAGTAACTGAATCTGAGATTTAGGTATTACATTAGCTATAGGAACATTGCATAGGATTAGTGAGTTAGAAATATGACCGTTATCAGACCATAAAGCATTTACAAAATATTTGAAGTCTTTCCAGTATTGAACAACATTTCTACATTCAATGATCATGTGAACCCAGTTGGCCTCTAGTAATTCATCACATTTCCAACATTTACTTTCACTGTTTTTGAGTATAAGATTTATTTTATGGGGAGTATAGAAACTCCTATTCATAAATTTCCATGTATGCAGTCTCCAATATAATGAAGAATAGGTACTATACGTAGAATTCAATAACAATTTTTTGGATTCATCAGATATTTGTTCTCCATTAATCTTTACATTGTAATTCCAAAAATCGGAGTCAAACTTTAGAGTGTCTTCTCTTAGTATCTTATAGATAGGTGAGATACTTATTTTTTTATTATCTGTCTTTTCAAGACACCTAAAAAAAGCTGAATAAAACTAGGTATAGAGTCAGTCTCTAGGTTGATACTCTCATTTTGTTTTCTATAAACTGGCATAATGAGTGTATAAACAACCAACTGTCTTCTTCTTCTTCTTTCGGCTTTTCCTGGTTAGGGGTCACCACAGCGGATCACTATTATTAAAACTACATAAAAGAGAGTTTAGTGGTTTAATACTCTTATTTTCAATAAACTGATTCCAGAATATCAAGTTATTTTCCTTTAATTTTTGCATCGCATTGATGTTGAAAGAATCTAGGCAATCAGGGGAGTATGCTATAGGGGTTATAAGAAATAGAAATTTTTAAAGTTGTAATTATTTTTAAAGTTATTAACTATTTGATTAATTCCATAAGAAAAATGATCAAACTTCTTATTAAATAAACAAAATTCACGTAAAAGTCAATGAATTCAACTTATTCCATATTGTTCCTTAAATTGATTTTCTATAGTTCTGACATCAGTTATATGAATCTCATGTATTGTTTTCCAGCCAGATATATAGGTAGGTGTGATCCAATGTAATATTACATTAATTATAACTGATTTGGAATAAAGATCCAAGCTAGGGAATGCTATCCCATTACTGTTCCAAGCTCTAATGTGCCATTTATATGCAATCCTAGGTTTTAAGGGGAACCATAAAAAATTAATAGCATGGAATCTAATTTTTTAAATACATTTTTGTGAGGGGGTAGTATCAATGACTGTATATAAAACAAAATTTTACGTAAAATTGTCATTTTAAATAAAGAGAGCCTATCCTCCTTTGTGAATAACATTTTATTCCTTCTTTGGATTAGTTCACTAATGGTGTTTATTAAATTGTTGTAGTTTAGTTTAACAGACTCTTTCCATGTACCTTTATACTGACACCCTAATACCCTAATATTCTAATACATCATTCTCCCAATTAAACAGACTATTCTCTCTTAGGTTTTTGTTTATCTTTTTGTTAATTAGTAATGTTTTGGATTTATTATGATTAAATTTAAGCCTGAAATTCTTTCAAACTTGCTTAAGGTACTTATAACATCATGCAAAGAACCACAAATATCACCCAATATTAACAACATATCATCAGCAAATAATTGTATCTTAGGACAATGGTCCTTATTAATTTGAAAGCCTTTTATATTTTGATTATATATATAGTAAAAGGAGGACAACCTTGTCTAGTTCCCTTGAGGATTTCTAGTGGTGAGGATAGACACGATCTGATTTTCACATAAGCTTGTGCCCCACTATAAATTTTCATTAATAAGTTGACAAAATCTGAGGAGAATTTAAAACCAATCAAAATTCTTTGTAGCTAAGACCAGCTAATAGAATCAAAAGCATTTTCTATGCCTAGGCTGATAATAGTTAGGTTTTTTTTGTATTTGCATCCTATGTCTATTAATGATAGTAATTTAATAATGTTATCTTGCACTTTTCTATGAAGAATGAACCCTGTCTGGTCATTATGTATTAGATTAGGTAATATTTTCTTTATCCTATTAACTAACATTGTCATGAAAATTTTATAATCGGTGTTTAGTAACAAAATTGGGCTATATGACTCACAAGATTTGGGGTCCTTACCTTGTTTTAATATGGGGGATAATTGAGTATTTCCACAATGGGGGTGTTATACATTTTTGCTTAACCATAAAGGTTAAAGGTAAAGGCACTCATCATTTCCTTTATTATATATTCAGGAAAAATTTTATATAGTTTAGGAATTATTCCATCCAATCCTGGAGCTTTATTATCTTTCATTTTTTTTTATTTACTCTTTCATGTCTGTTAGTGCTATTTGTTTTTAATATGTTATTTTGTTGAATTGACAACTTAGTAGTTATATTTTCTTGAATAAACATATTTATTATATTATCTGTCTCAAAAATTGGTGTGTTATTTATATCTTTATAGTAGTTTTTGAACACTTCTAATATACCCATTAAGTTAGATGTACTCTTAACTGAACCATCACTTTTATATTTAATCTCATTAATACAATTTTGATTGTTGTTTTTTTTTTTTTTTTTTGGATCTTACCACTATTTTATGTCGATATGTGGGATTTACAGCATAAGATTGCAATTTCAAATTTTCCAGGTTTATGGCTACCTTATGTTTCAGAACTTTTAAGTATTTTTGATTAAACTTAGTCATTTTGTTATGCGCTACTTTATTTGGTTTGCTTCCATTTTTATCTTATCTATGTTTTTTTGTAAATCTAAAAGTTCTTTGTCCCACTCTCTCCTTTTATTCTACCATATATATATAAACTTTAAAGGTATCCCATAGTATAGTATCAGTCACTTCACCATTATCATTTGTTTCCATAAACATGTCTACTTCTTTCATTATCCATTCCCTAAAGTCATTTAACTTAGTTATGTAAGCAGGAATTCTCTGTAGAAATCTTAAATCATCTGTATGTGTAGTTAATGTAACGTTTATAGCATTATAGTCCAAAAGTGGACAAGTCATTATAGATATGTCACTTATTTTAGAGTATATATTATGTGATACAAAGACCTTATCAATGTTTGTTGTGTACCAAACCGATATGAATAGTGAGTATAGAATAAGGAATAATGTTCTCTTACTTAGACCATGTACAGCTTTAAAGTTCATCTGGTTTACAAAGTCATTTAACTTCTTGGCTTGAGCTGTTAGTTTTATTTTACCATTTTTAAAAGTATCATTGTCTGATAATAGGCAGTTAAAATCACCTGTTGCTATAATTTCCCCTTTTGCATTTAAAGTAATCAGGTCCAGATATTTGTCAACATATTTAGTATTCAGTCCTGGTATCCAGTATGTATTAATCAAAGTATAATACTTCCTACTGATTTCCAAAATAGCCATGCTTAGCATCCCATCTTTATCTGAAATTGTATCTATAATTCTTGGCATAGTATAAGTATTTTTCCATAGAATGAGTGCCCCTTCTCTTTGTCTTAAAACATGAATCGGTAAGAATGATATAGCCATTGAATTAGTATTTTTGTAGATCTTTTTTTAATAGATGGGTCTCCTGTAAAAAAGATGATCTGGGCTTTATGCATTTTGATATATTTAAGCAAACCAGGTCTTTTGACATTATTGTTCAAAACATTAATATTTAATGAAAACATTTATAAGCCATTGACTATAATGTGTATGTTATTACATACTGAAAGACCTTTCTTGTGTCTTTCGTGTTGACTTGAAATCTACTGAAAACTTACTTATCATGGATGCATAACATGTATTAAGCACTACTTTCAAAAACCCAAAACTATTTACAAACACATACATGAAACATAAAGTTTCTGGTTTAGTTAAAAATTTAACTAAACCATCCACCATCTCTCCAATACCAAATGACACAAATTATACATATCTACTTAGAATATAGGATAAAAACAAAGCATTATGAAAGCAAGTAAAGAAATCTGAATCCATGAAATATACATTAGAATGAAAGTATCCAATATAGCTGAAGCTATATAAATATGTCACATATGATAATAGCACCTCCAATATGTAGATATGTCAGAAGTACACATCAGATCAAAGTAGGTATAAATATTAGAAGCTGATTGTTAAGAAGATTGTCATTATTTCCAAGACTTTTCAAGAAACATCAGATAATTAAACCATTTTGTCAGTCATCTATCTAACATTTTTCATGTAAGGATCTGTTGAATATATATATATATATATATATATATATATATATATATATATATATATATATATAAAACACTTATTACAACATAAGTATTATATTTTGCAATTATACACATATTACTTATATGTATTAACAATATATATGTTGACGTCTTTCATCAGGAAGAGGGGAGAGAGAGAGAGAGAAAAGGGGGCCTCACAACCCTCTGTTTAGTTACTAAAGGTTTAGTTATATTACATATGTCTGATGTTAATATGCATAGAGTTTTCTAATACAGCTCCTAGTTCACTTGATGTCATTTAGTTGCAAATAGTGTCATTGAATCTGCAGAATGCATGCATCTATAAGAGAACATAGGCATTTTTAAAGAAGTTAAACACATTTATCAGAACTAATTATTTACCATTTAAAATATCTAGTGAAGGATAATAGAATTTCAAGAGAAACAAATTCTAAGTACAACCATTTAAGAAGTTCAAAAGGTCAAATTATGTAATCACTGTTATTTCCTCAAGCTGCAGCTTCATAAACTTGTTAAAAGGTATCTAAATAGGCTCATGCACAACAGACACTGTCTGTAGTGAAGAACAAAGCATTTTCAGCAGGAAATTCAGATCTTAAAGCTTTTAGAGTTTACAGAAAGGAAAAAAAACACTAAAGCTGCCTTGTCAGTGCATGACATGAATCTCCACCATGAAAACAGTCACACAGACTACCAGTTTCCTCACAAAACATTAATATCATGAAAAAGTTAACCCTTTCATATAAAAACAGCTATTTAGAAGTAACAGCTGCCTCGAATCAGAAATCATATTATAACATTTCAATCATTAACCCACCAGTTAACCAGGCCCAAGAGAGAGAAGAAAAAATGGAACCTAGTGTGTGTGTGTGTGTGTGTGTGTGTGTGTGTGTGTGTGTGTGTGTGTGTGTGTGTGTGTGTGTGTATGTGTATATATATATAAAATCCCATAAAGAGACGGCATCTCTGATCAGAACTAGTAGAAAGCTACGTTCTCTCATAAAAACATCAAAGGACAACTTTGAGAGAAAAATTGCTATGGACACTAAAGATAACCACAAGGCCTTCTTCAGCTATATTAGAAACCTAGGCGGAAACCCTCAGATATGCTCAGAGTTAGTTCACAATGACAAAAAATACACTGAACCCACAGATATTGCCAACATTCTGGCAGACAGGTTCAGTGCAAATTTCTCCCCTCCCTCACCCCCAAAAGAAGAAATACTTATCCCAGCTGAATGTAACCTCCCTGTCATCTCAGATGTCCAGGTGAGAACCGCCTTCAGCAAAGCTAAAAACACAGCATCAATGGGACCTGACGGTATCCTGGGTTGCGTGCTACGTGAACTCCAAGAGGAGCTAAACCCGCACATAAAAATGCTATTTAACCTTAGCCTTACTACAGGATATGTACCTGAACACTGGTGTACAGCAACAGTGGTCGCACTCCACAAAGGAGGCACCTCTACAGACCCTGGAAACTACTGCCCCATAAGCTTAACCAGCCTGGTCTGCAAAGCTATGGAAAGAATCATTATGGAACTCATAAACAGAGACATTGGGGACCTACAGACACTTGATCCCACCCAATTCGGCTTTGTAAAGGGCAGATCCTGCCTTTTGAACCTGGTTGACTTTTTCGAAACAGTCACTAGAGCCATTGACGAGGGCAAAGCAGTCCATACAACCTACCTGGACCTGGCTAAAGCCTTCGACACAATACCCCACTCAGGCATCATAGACAAGCTCAACAGCTTAAATGTAAATCCATATGTCACAAGATGGGTTGCAAACTGGCTAAAGGATAGAACCCATAAAGTCAAAATCGCTGGAGCAATGTCAGACTCAAAGCCAGTCACAAGTGGTGTCCCACATGGCTCTGTCCTGGGACCCCTCTTGTTCGGCATTTATTTCTCAGATGTGAAAGCAAACATGGGAGGGTTGTGGCAGACAAAGTTCGCAGATGACTGCAAACTAGACGCCATAGTCGATACACCAGCTGACACATACATCCTACAGAAAGGCCTCACTGAAATGGACAACTGGTGCTGGAGTCATGGCCTTAAACAAAATGCCAAAAAATATATAGTCATCCCCTTTGGGAAAAACAAAGTACCCACAAATTATCACATAGACAGTAACCCACTGAGTACGGAAAAAGTAATCAGAGACCTGGGGACCCAAGTCAACAGAGACCTCTCATTTGACACCCATGTTGCCAAAGTGGTTAGAAAGACTTTCTACCTTGCCCACCTTCTCATGAAGGGATTCACATCCAGATCAAAGGAGGTCATTGTACCCCTATACTCCTCCCTTATCAGGCCCATGATTGAGTACAATGCCCCATTTGGTATGTACCTCATCCGGCACTTGCAACAGCTGGAGAGACCCCAAATGTACCTCACCAAGAGGATCAAGGGTCTCCAACATATGTCATATGCTGCCAGACTAAAGAAACTCCAGCTCTATTCAGTAGCATACCGCCTACTCAGAGGTGATCTGTGCCTGATGTACAAGGCCATGTCCAATCAGGAATTGATGGACATGCTCCACCTCAAAAAATCCAAATCCATCAGAACCACGAGAGCTAAAGATTTAAACCTCAGCAGAAATATGAATAGGACATGCTGGAGGGACAGATTCATAACTCAGAGGCTTCCCATACTCTGGAACAGAATCCCAGTTCATGTTAGACAGAGCCCCTCACTGACTCTCTTCAAGAGAAATCTTGACGACTGGATGGGAGATCGTAGGTTTACCCCGGGGGTCATCTCTGTGTCACTACTAGACAGAGGCACAGTAAACTAGTTCTATTATGTAAGGGGGTCTTCACTGTGTCACTACTAGACAGAGGCACAGTATTCTAAATCTATTCTGTACACTTTTGTACCATTACATCACTATGGCTAGGCTTATAAATGCCCCAGGGCAGATAGCCTAGTACTAAACTATGAAACTATATATATATATATATATATATATATATATATATATATATATATATATATTTGGTTTTCTGTTGTCTGGTTTTGTTTTGCATTATTTGGTAAAATCCAAGTAGGTGGGGGGCTATGCCCCCACTCCCCCAATTATATATACTAACACCAGGATTGCACTACTGTGGGTAAAAAGGACATCTACCTTTGACTTGTCTTAGATTACTACTTGTCAGTGAAATGAGTTTTAGGTGAAATGAACTTTAGGTGATTTGGCCTCCGTGAAATAGGTGTCAGTGAAATGGTCTTTCAGTGAAGTGATACAAATTCATATATATATATATATATATATATATATATATATATATAATATCATACATATAGCTATCTATAAAACACCATTAATGTACTGTATTAATATTTAAATGCATCTAAGCAAAGAGTCTAAAATATCTAGTTAGAAACACTAATAAGAAATACCTTGTTATCTCACCACTGACCCACTAGAAAAAAATGCACTTTGGTATTAAGTCAAATTATACTATTACTGAAGAATTAGAAGACATACATCACTTGTAGTTATTTAAAAGGGAAAAGTATGTAAAGTACTTATAATGGGGAAAAAGAGAGAAAGGGAACATTGGTAACAAAAAAGAATAGGAAGAAAGAGGAGAGAGAATGTTATTTAAATACTTAGTACTATATGTAATTAGAAGAATTAGATATAGAAAGGAAAAGAGAAAGTTAATAATAAAAATGATTCACATTACCTTACAGCATAGAGACTTTCCAGAATCAAATATATTATGATTCATAAAACAAAGCATTTAAAATTAGAATGAATTTATTAATTTGTCCTTTAGTTTATTAGTTTTGTTTGCTCCTTCCTTCACAGACCATCCATTTTTTTGTTGTTGACTGTCTCTTCAAACTCTGGGATGACCATTCCATTTCTTCTCCGCTCAACAGTATTTCTTCTTTTGGATAAATTCTACTGCTTCTTGTGGAGGATCAAAGATCTTCACTCCTTCTGGCAATGTGATTTTTATTGTTGCAGGAAAAAGAATTTGAGCTTTAATATTATGTTTTTTCAGGGACTTAATTAGAGGAACACACACCTTTCTTTTGGATATGACTGTAGAGGTGTAGTCATTGTCAAAACTAATAACTTTTAGTCCAAGCTGATTTCAGCACTAAGTCCTTGTCTTGCGAGTAAAGAACTCTAGCTATTATAGACCTGGGGATAGATGAACTCAGAGATGAAGCTGGATTTGCCAGGGACCGATGAGCCCTCTCATTTCCAAAAGAAAGGGATTCAGGCATGTTTATTGCTGATGAAAGCCACTTATTGAGGAATTGAATCATGTTAACACCCTCTTCTTTCTCAGGAATTCCATATATTCCTATGTTATTCCTCCTTGATCTACTTTCAAGGTCTTCCATTTCAGTCACTCTAGTATCTAGGTCAGTTACTGTTTCCTACAAGAATCTGCTCAGATTACTTTTTTTACTATTCCATTTAGAAGTTCCAGTTGTTTACTGCATTCTTGTTTGATAATATCCATTTTGTTTTTGAATTTGTCCATTTTTAGTGACAGTTCTTGGATGTTTGTTATTATAAGATGTAGTTCTTTCTTCACTGCACTCTCCTGGTGTGGGTTCTTCACGTTGCTCATGTTTTTAGTGACAGTTCTTGGATGTTTGTTATTATAAGATGTAGTTCTTTCTTCACTGCACTCTCCTGGTGTGGGTTCTTCACGTTGCTCATGTTTTTAGTGACAGTTCTTGGATGTTTGTTATTATAAGGTGTAGTTCTTTCTTCACTGCACTCTCCTGGTGTGGGTTCTTCACGTTGCTCATGCTTTAGTGACAGTTCTTGGATGTTTGTTATTAGATGTAGTTCTTTCTTCACTGCACTCTCCTGGTGTGGGTTCTTCACGTTGCTCATGTTTTAGTGACAGTTCTTGGATGTTTGTTATTATAACATGTAGTTCTTTCTTCACTGCACTCTCCTGGTGTGGGTTCTTCACGTTGCTCATGCTTTAGTGACAGTTCTTGGATGTTTGTTATTAGATGTAGTTCTTTCATCACTGCACTCTCCTGGTGTGGGTTCTTCACGTTGCTCATGCTTTAGTGACAGTTCTTGGATGTTTGTTATTATAAGATGTAGTTCTTTCTTCACTGCACTCTCCTGGTGTGGGTTCTTCACGTTGCTCATGTTTTAGTGACAGTTCTTGGATGTTTGTTATTATAAGATGTAGTTCTTTCTTCACTGCACTCTCCTGGTGTGGGTTCTTCACGTTGCTCATGTTTTTAGTGACAGTTCTTGGATGTTTGTTATTATAAGATGTAGTTCTTTCTTCACTGCACTCTCCTGGTGTGGGTTCTTCACGTTGCTCATGTTTTAGTGACAGTTCTTGGATGTTTGTTATTATAAGATGTAGTTCTTTCTTCACTGCACTCTCCTGGTGTGGGTTCTTCACGTTGCTCATGTTTTTAGTGACAGTTCTTGGATGTTTGTTATTATAAGATGTAGTTCTTTCTTCACTGCACTCTCCTGGTGTGGGTTCTTCACGTTGCTCATGTTTTTAGTGACAGTTCTTGGATGTTTGTTATTATAAGATGTAGTTCTTTCTTCACTGCACTCTCCTGGTGTGGGTTCTTCACGTTGCTCATGTTTTTAGTGACAGTTCTTGGATGTTTGTTATTATAAGATGTAGTTCTTTCTTCACTGCACTCTCCTGGTGTGGGTTCTTCACGTTGCTCATGTTTTAGTGACAGTTCTTGGATGTTTGTTATTATAAGATGTAGTTCTTTCTTCACTGCACTCTCCTGGTGTGGGTTCTTCACGTTGCTCATGTTTTTAGTGACAGTTCTTGGATGTTTGTTATTATAAGATGTAGTTCTTTCTTCACTGCACTCTCCTGGTGTGGGTTCTTCACGTTGCTCATGTTTTTAGTGACAGTTCTTGGATGTTTGTTATTATAAGATGTAGTTCTTTCTTCACTGCACTCTCCTGGTGTGGGTTCTTCACGTTGCTCATGTTTTAGTGACAGTTCTTGGATGTTTGTTATTATAAGATGTAGTTCTTTCTTCACTGCACTCTCCTGGTGTGGGTTCTTCACGTTGCTCATGTTTTTAGTGACAGTTCTTGGATGTTTGTTATTATAAGATGTAGTTCTTTCTTCACTGCACTCTCCTGGTGTGGGTTCTTCACGTTGCTCATGTTTTTAGTGACAGTTCTTGGATGTTTGTTATTATAAGATGTAGTTCTTTCTTCACTGCACTCTCCTGGTGTGGGTTCTTCACGTTGCTCATGTTTTTAGTGACAGTTCTTGGATGTTTGTTATTGTAAGATGTAGTTCTTTCTTCACTGCACTCTCCTGGTGTGGGTTCTTCACGTTGCTCATGTTTTAGTGACAGTTCTTGGATGTTTGTTATTATAAGATGTAGTTCTTTCTTCACTGCACTCTCCTGGTGTGGGTTCTTCACGTTGCTCATGTTTTAGTGACAGTTCTTGGATGTTTGTTATTATAAGATGTAGTTCTTTCTTCACTGCACTCTCCTGGTGTGGGTTCTTCACGTTGCTCATGTTTTAGTGACAGTTCTTGGATGTTTGTTATTATAAGATGTAGTTCTTTCTTCACTGCACTCTCCTGGTGTGGGTTCTTCACGTTGCTCATGTTTTTAGTGACAGTTCTTGGATGTTTGTTATTATAAGATGTAGTTCTTTCTTCACTGCACTCTCCTGGTGTGGGTTCTTCACGTTGCTCATGTTTTTAGTGACAGTTCTTGGATGTTTGTTATTAGATGTAGTTCTTTCTTCACTGCACTCTCCTGGTGTGGGTTCTTCACGTTGCTCATGTTTTTAGTGACAGTTCTTGGATGTTTGTTATTAGATGTAGTTCTTTCTTCACTGCACTCTCCTGGTGTGGGTTCTTCACGTTGCTCATGTTTTTAGTGACAGTTCTTGGATGTTTGTTATTATAAGATGTAGTTCTTTCTTCACTGCACTCTCCTGGTGTGGGTTCTTCACGTTGCTCATGTTTTTAGTGACAGTTCTTGGATGTTTGTTATTATAAGATGTAGTTCTTTCTTCACTGCACTCTCCTGGTGTGGGTTCTTCACGTTGCTCATGTTTTTAGTGACAGTTCTTGGATGTTTGTTATTATAAGATGTAGTTCTTTCTTCACTGCACTCTCCTGGTGTGGGTTCTTCACGTTGCTCATGTTTTTAGTGACAGTTCTTGGATGTTTGTTATTATAAGATGTAGTTCTTTCTTCACTGCACTCTCCTGGTGTGGGTTCTTCACGTTGCTCATGTTTTTAGTGACAGTTCTTGGATGTTTGTTATTATAAGATGTAGTTCTTTCTTCACTGCACTCTCCTGGTGTGGGTTCTTCACGTTGCTCATGTTTTAGTGACAGTTCTTGGATGTTTGTTATTATAAGATGTAGTTCTTTCTTCACTGCACTCTCCTGGTGTGGGTTCTTCGCGTTGCTCATCTTGAGATCTCCAGTAGAAAACTTCTTGACAGGAATAATTAAAAAAATTCTCTTGACTGTATTCATTTTTAGAAAATAATAAAGAGTCTATGTTAATCTTTTAGTGCATTTTTAGTTAGATTTTTTCTAAAAAATTAAAGTATATTTCCTGTCAGGATATTAAAATCTAAGCAGAGCTATGGATTTCTGCTGCTATCAGACTGGCATCTTGGCCCCATCCCTGATAGTACTTTTAAGATGCAGGTCAGCTTTTTCAGTCTTTCACAAAACTATTGGCTAGTTGGGGTTAGAACCGCCATTTCATTTTATCAGTCTATTTTGATTGTGGGCTGTACAGTTTTATAGAAATGTGTAGACATTAAGAACATTGATATCTGTCTTTACCAGAATCAAAAAGACCTGAAGCAGTGGTCAGAATCTTAATCAAATGGTTACTTATTGTTTGCTGAGATTTCAGTGGTACAGGATTGATAGAATTTGCTGCATTCCACAGGCACCCTTTGATAGTATTTACAGGAAATCTCCATTGCTTACAGTCACTGGGTTTGCAGGGGAAATAGTATCATTCTAATTATGTCAGGAACTTCAGGAAATAAGGGTCAAAGAGTTGGTCTTTGATATGTAACATGGACGTTTATCTCATACTAGTTTTTACTATGTCTGAATGTTAATCTCTGCTGAGTTTGAAAACTTCTGGCTTTTCCACTCCTGTATATTAGGTGGCCCTGCATACAAAAGTGAAAAAGTCAGTTTAGGAGTTGCTAGTTGTTGTTAGGTCATGTGATACAGTTTTATTTATGATCAGGAAGATGGTGTTTATTTTTATGATAAAACATCCAAGCAGAGTCCAGAAACTAGAAATGATGGCAGATTTTTCGCTACATTGGCTGCAAGGTTCAGTTTACACAATAAATTGGTATAGTCCTATGTATTTTATTAATAAGCACTCTCAGCATCATTTTGAAGTGTATTCAAAAACATTCATTACAGACTACTTACTGTAAAACCATTCTTTTACTTAATAAGACTTTTGGTAGCAGGTCATTCTAGGCTTCATTTTTATAGGTTTCAGTAATGCAGTATATCAAGGAAATGTTAACGATTAAAGCAGGATTTTATAAAACTGTGAAATTATTCAGATTTTTTTTTTTTTTTTGCAGAGACAAAAAAAAATATGCATTTAGAAAACAGTAATATAATTAATAAATGATGTGCTTTCCATATAAGGAAAATGCACAAACAATATAAATGATTAAAAAAACAATATAAGATGATTCAAATGATAAAAAGTGAAAACAACTCAGTAAATATTTTACACAATGTTGTCACATAATGTTCTCTTACTCTTAATTTATTTTTAGCATCTTGCTGGTCATGGAGGATTTGCTTATTAGAAGAAAATCACCAGACACTGGTAGGTTAGGAAGCAAATGCAAAGTCAGATAATGGGAAGCAGTAACAGCAGACTTCTATCTGCTTTATCATCTGCATTGCATTTGTTAAAGTTTCTCATTTTCAGTTTGTTTTACTTTGAGTATATTTTTGTGGGACATAGCATGTTTATTACTTATTTACATGTTTGCAGACTTAGCCCATGATGGATGAATACTTGATCTGAGGAACATGGGTTGGCTATAAGAGCTCATGTGTCAGTTGCTTTTGACACGTGCTGTCTGTCACTTGCTTTGAATGATATTTGCCATAACTCCTACTAGCCTGATCATAGTTAAGTACCTAGCCCTCCCACCACCTGACCCTACTGAACTGCATAAGCCTACCAGAATCTTAACTGTAACCCTAAAACTCCCACCTGGTCACTAACACTAACCATAACACTCCCCTCCTTAACCCTAAAGTCCTCAAGTCACTCCCTAACCCTAAAATGCCATTTCTCTTCTCTTCTCTAAACACAAAGTCCCTGATCACTTCCTAACCCTAAAACTCCACTCCCATTCCCTAAACCTAAAACTTTTTCCTGCTCCCAAACCCTAAAGTCCTCGATTGTTCCTTAATCCTAAACACCTGTCTCAATCCCTATACTTAAAGCTCATCTTCCATAAATATGAACTCTCTCCTTATCACTGCCTAGAACCCTAACCTGCACTCTCACCACCCCACTCCCTGCCCACAGCTACTGGCCTTATCTTGCTCGAGTTTGGCTACTGTGTTTGGGTAAGCGACACAGCTCCATTCTCTCAACATGCCTACTACACCTTGCCTGAATATGAATATCGAGTAAAAGTGGCCAGCCCTACAAGTTGCAAGATGTTCCAGTTCCTGGCTGTGAGATAGTGGTATCCAGCACCTGGGAATTGAGCACTTGCAGTAGGTCCGAAGAACATATTTATTGACTAGTTCCTTGCCCCACCTCTTTTTATCATATCATTTTTACATTGCAGTATAGACAAGATAGGAAATCCCTTAGGTTATTTTTGATAACCCATGTGACATACCTGGTTTGGTTTTTATTTTATTTCTCGGTCATTTTGATGGGAAATAAATCATGTTATGCCATAAGTGTGCTGTGCATCTTACGTATCCTTCCTGTAGCAACTGTTAATTTATTAAATTTCTCTTATCTGACAGAATCAATATTTCCTTACATACATACTTTATATAGAGACCCTTAATACTGCTCAAACCCCAGGTGCTTGAAATCCATAGGCTGAAATGACTTTTTCCCCATCTTCCCACCAGGCTAATCAGCTGCTCAAACTCAAATGTGAGTTCAGGCATGCAGCTGGCACAGCAGCTGGATGCCATCAAGGTCTTGTCATGGAGCTGGTAAGTGAGGAAGGAAAATGAGGAGAGGGGCTTTGGGTTTAGGGAAGTGAGGGGGATTTTAGGCTTAGGGAATGACTGGGAGTTAGCACTAGGTTAGGGTTGGGGAGGGGAGAAAGATTTTAGGTTTAGGGTGTGAACAGGCGTTAGCTTAGAGCTAATATTAGGGAGATGGAGGGGGATTTTAAGTTTAGGGGTGATCAGGAGTTGGCTCAAAGCTAGGGTTGGGGAGGGGATGGGGGTTTGGGTTTAGGGGTTATCAGAAGTTGGCTCAGAGTTAGTGCAGGGGAGGGGGATTTTAGGTTTAGGGGTGGTGAGGAGTTGGCTCAGAGTTAGCGTTAGGGAAGGGAGGGGGGTTTGGGTTTAGGGGTGATCAGGAGTTGGCTCAGAGTTAGTGCAGGGGAGGGGGATTTTAGGTTTAGGGGTAGTGAGGATTTGGCTCAGAGTTAGGGTTAGGGAAGGGGGTGGATTTTAAGTTTAGGGTGTGAACGGGAGTTAGGAGGGGAATTTTAGGTTTAGGGGTGATCAACAGCTGGCTAACAGTTAGGGTTAGGGAGGGGAGGGGGATTTTAGGTTTATACAGTGATTAGGAGTTCTCCTTAGGGTTAGGGATAGGGTCAGGGTTCTGGGAAGGATAGTTAGCTTAGTGGTAGTGCACAGAAAATTGGGTAGTGGGAGTTAGGGCACTTGTCAACAGAAGTGAGTGACAGCAGGAAGTGTGTCATGAGCTAATGCTATGTGGACACTTGCAGTAGAACCCTTTATATATGATTATTTTTTTTGTTTTTTAGATGAAAATGTTTTTATTCCCTCTACGTATTTCTGGATTTCAATATCTAATGTGTTTGTTACGTGTTCAAAATCAACACACATAACATTTTGCATTTGAAGTGCAGAGTATTCATGTCTATAACAGTTTTTAATGAGTTCATATAATCTGAGATATTTTGTTACATAACTATGAGAAGAGCAGACACCCTGTGTGTACAGATAGCAAAATAAGCAGTTACAGTTTACCATCCATCCACCCACAACCCCTTTTTCTCATTTTTGCACGAGGTCAGGGTGTCACTTCAACAGTGACAATCATCTAGAGTCAAGGTTTACATTTTACCACATAGGCTGTAAATCTGGTAGATTTTATCACACAGTATTTAATTTGCTAGATATACTACCTTTACCGATTACATGTTTTAATCTTGACAAAAAAAGTCACTTTTTATACATTATGCGCTTACTGGCACAGCTTCTATTATGCAATATTATTTAGACATACAGTAGCTTAGTTGACTTAGCTTAGAATTTGCTTGAAAACTGCGTAACAAGCATTTAATGTAGATATGATTTTTCATTCAAACAGAGCTGTTACTCTGACTCCATGTACTTCTGGGTTATGAGGTCAGTATTTTTATAAGTATGCATATGAAAACAACACTTCCCTTCTGATAACTTTTTATGATTAGGCATGTTATCCATACATTAACTGCTTCATCCTTTTCACCATGCATTTAATTCCTTTTTCTACGATGCAGATAACACAGTAACTTTGTCAAGTATATAATCCACTATTATCTAGTCCCGTGATCACAGCTCTGAATCTCTGAGCATTACAATCATAGCTCTGGCATGTAAAAATCATAGCAAGGGGTGAGAAGAAGCATCAACTTCATTTTTGTTGTTGTTGTTGTTGTTGTTGTTGTTAATGTAACAATGATATATGCTATTAAACAGGCCTAATCTCATATAGAAAATATATAAATACAGATGGAACAAGGCTGAACTAAGATACAGTCATAGATATATACATCTAAAAGATATAAAATCTCTTAGTAATGCACTCAATTTTTAATTCCTTTGCACTCATTAGTAACTTTAGGAAAAAAAGTAGTTTTATTGTAAAAAAAATACCTATATACTAATGTGCGAAGTAATCTAGTTGTAGTCAAACTACATAATTCAGAAGTGGTGATAATTTCAACCAATTCAAACTATATCATAAATTGCCACTGTATTGTTGTTACTGCCCTTTCCAAGAATGAAGGTTTCTATAAAGTTGTCCATAATCCATATACTGCAGAAATTCATTAAAAACCTCTAGTTTACTTGTGCCTTTTGGAGTGTCCTCTGAACATAGAGAACACTTGTTTGTAGTTTTCTGATACATTAACATAAAACTCAGTTGTCAGTTAGATTTTACAGTCATCAACCAAAATATGAGACTACCAATTTACAATTACTGATTGATTCGCAGGATTATTTAGTACAGGTTTGCACTTTAAGATCACATTGAACTACAACTACATGCTAATATGAATGTATTTTCTTTTTAAATTATAGTCATCTTGTTTGTCTTAAAGTTTCAAAGCTGGAACACAATAATTGCTGCCATCAGTCTAAATAACAAGTAATCTTTGCCTTTAAAGTTTGATTAGATGCACAAAACAGGTAACATTTCGCCAAAATAAAATAAAATTATAGTGGGTCTGGGCATCTTATATATTATTATTATATCATATTATTATATCATATTATTATTATATCATAATTGTAGAATTATAGGTTTTAAAGTAGCATGAATTTTCTGAAGTGCATGAAGTTTGAAAATAAGATGTCTGTCATTATTTTCTGACTTCAATCCACAATGACATGCCAATGATTTGCCAGAAAGCCAAAGTGTTATGAGGAAAAGATCAAAAATATGAGACAAAAACTGGACATTCTGCACAAATCAGGACAGTTGAGGTATGAACTCGAATGTATGTAATATTGAGTCACATCTGCCCTGAGATCATCCAAGTGATATGACAGAAAGTCACAAATTTGATAAGGAACACATCTGGACATCCTGGGAATATCTGGACATTTGAGAGGTATGAATGTGAAGTATGTGACCCAAACACAGTATACGACAGTGTATCTACAGTGCAGAGTACTGTGATATCCCATTCCTGGCATTCTGCACTGAAGCTGTGTAAATGATCTATAACGGGACATGGACTGCCATGTAAAATGAACACTCAGGGGAAGTGTGTGTATTGAATAGGGACACAGATGAATTATAGGAATGAACACAGGGAAAGAGGACAGGTGAAACAACCTAATGCACAGCAGATGAGGGCATGTCAATGGAAGATAGTTTTAATAGCAACACCAATCATATATCTATATGGTACAGTAGGAACTGTACAGTGAAGAAGTGCTTTATTTGACTGTCACATAAAGAGACATAACAATGGGGAGGATGTCCGTGTGAGATAAGCATCCTTACATGAATAATACAGAGAACATCAATCAGGGATCTGACATTCAATTGGAGTAGTGTATATATTGTGAATCTATGCAAACTGATAGCCTGACTATGAGTGTACTCTCAGCAGAGGTCTCCAGCAAGATGGGCACAGGTAAAAGCTCATGGAAAATATTAAAAGAGCCAACCAAAATCATGGACAATATCAGAATAATGCTACCAGTAATCTCATGCCTCTGACATAACATATGTGGTTTAGAGTGATGAGATGAGTCTGTACACACCCACTTGAACAACTATTATGATACAGCCACACTCTGTGGGTAACCATGCATACTGTCCTGACACTGTAACATCTGCTAAAGGTGTTAGGATGGATACTGCTATACCTCTATGCAACAATATGAGCAACACAGGCTAGTTCACTCTAGTGTGCATGACACACACACACACTCACTCACATACACACTCACACACTCACACACACACACACACACACACACACACATATATATATATATATATATATATATATATATATATATACATATATTATGGCACAACCCACACTGCCACAAATGATATACATGTCATTAATGTTGTCAAACACATATGTATGTAGTGTGTGCATCAGCAGAACAGTTAGCACACATGCATCTGGAGTAACAACTTGATTCCGCACCATCAGGCAGTCATGTATATTCCACAAAAAGAATACCTAGGTATATGGCCAATAAGCTGTGTGACAGCTCATCATGAAAAAGATGGTACACTTCAGTTACACATCCCTGGGAGATATGTAGGGAGGCACATGAAGAAGGGTGCACTGTTCTCAGTTATTGGTGTGATGAAGGCCGGAAACTATGGAGGTATTATGGCTTCTGATGTGGATGTCCTTCACATACCCAGTACTGGTGTTATATTCAAGGGAGGAGTCAGCACTGTGGCCACATGCTGGTGGACATTCCACTTACCATGTACCCCAGGACACAGGTCACACACCTATTGCTCTGATTATAGGGTGTGATGTCCACATTATACTTGGGTTGTATATTTGTGTTCCTGACATAACAAATCCCCCCATGTTTTCTTGTCATTGCTGGTGTTCTCATGGCTGTGGCAGCAATATTTGGTATGTGTTGATATTGTCTGTATTATACTAATATCACAGTTGGAGTCAATGATGACCCACAGTCTGTAGACCTTCTGGCAGCTATTTGGACCCAGGATGTGTATGTCATCTGTGATGTTCATCACTTAAAAAATGGACAGGAAAGGGCAGACAGCCTTGATGTATGGACCTGATCACTGGACCTGCGATATATGTCACTTCACACATTTCAACATGGTGAGGTGCCACATGTATGATACACAGGTCTACCCAATTGATGATATAGCTGTTTATGGACACATATGACAGTGTTGATTGAATACCTCAGTGTGGATTTGTGTCAAATGCCTTGACCTGGTCAAGTTCCGCAGGATGATACTGTTGTCATCATAGATGCCTTCCATGACCTCTCTGAGGACATCTCAGATGTAACTGACATGATTTAGCATTAATGACTCAAATAGACCTGTTGCACACAGCTGGAATATTACTAGTGCCCATTTAGAAGAGGTCCATGATGACATGTTGGTCTGTCTTACAGGTAAGGAGAGTCAGGATCTTTATATATATACATGCATCAGGTGTTGTCCCCCCCCACTCAGATGGGTGCATGTTGATGTATGCCTTTCTACGCGAACATAGCCTGTGTGGATGGTGTATTGAAGTGCGGGTTCAACCATATCAGGAAGGTGTATGTCCTGAGTCATGCCACAGGCTATCTGTGATGTTTCACAGCCCAGTGATTTTGTATGATAGGCCTGGATGAAGGTAAGACAGTGCATACTGCCTATCGTGATCTGGCCAAGGGTTTTGACACAATCCCCTATGTAAGTATCATAGAGAAACCTTGCCAGCTGGGGATTAATCCCTGCTTCACTAGATGGGTAACCAATTGGCTCATTGACAGAACATATACTATGAAAGTAGGTGAATCAACCTGTATCAGTAGAGTTGTCACCATTGGCAAGCCACAGGGATCTGCGCTTGGCCCTTCACTGTTTGGACTCTATTTCTCAACAGTTCAGGCTAAAGTATATGGCTTTGCCTTACCAAGTTTGCTGATTCTTACAGATTGGGTGCAATAATTGAGTCCACCAATGATGGTAACTTAGTACAGGAGATGGTAACACAGACAAACGATTAGTAACAAAGGCACATGATCTACAAATAAATGCAGAAATGTGTCTTCTTATATTGTCCATCTCAAAAGTGGAATTCCATGTTAATCACAGCATTGATAACAGTCTTGTATGATGAAACCCAGTGATGCAAGCACTGGGAACACATGCAAATAGCAATCTGAACTTTGACTACCAAGTGTCCACACTGGTATTGAAAGCCTATGGTGTGCACATCATAAGTCACACAAATATCAGAGCTCAGCTCAGGTTTTTGAAGCTGAGCTCTGATATTTGTGTTTTTGTTTTGGTGATTTTGAGAGGGAATGTTTTACATCACATCATAAGTCACACCATCATTTTCAGATCTTAGGATTGTATGATAGCACTGTACTCAAACGTCATTAGAACACTAATAGAACAGAATGCTTTCTTTTGCATGTACCTCACCAAACACATGCAGCAGCAGGAGAGACCACAGGGCTTTCACATCAAGAAAACAAAGGACCTACAAACCTTGCCATGATGTATGTGGATAGCTTAAAAGCCATATCACTGTAATCTGTCAAGCATAGAATGAGGTGACATATGCCTGGCCACCAGGACAGTCTCTGACCCTGGCCCTGCTGAGAGTATTGCATATCAACAAATCTGGTATAGCTGTATGTGACTATCATTTTGGTATGCTCTACTGTTTATGGACAGTGCAGTTTCTGCCATCAGATTCCTGACTTAGTTAATTGTCATAGCACTAATTGCTTCTTATTAGTTTCTTAATTATCTCTGGGCCACATTGCACAACTTTAACTGCAATATTTAGCTGCTATGCAGTACTTAAATGATGTTTCTGAATCCCAGGAAGTATTCTTTAATTACATCAGAGATTGTAAGACAAAATTGTAAATTGCGAATGTGATGCATTATCAACAAACAATGAAATGATCACCAGCCACAAGACACTTCAGATAAAAAGAATTTGGGTCCACACCACGGTAGAACACAAACACTTTAATGAAACAAGAATGCTAAAGCAATGGTAAGCATTTCCACTACCATCAAGGTAGCTTCATCAGACCTAATTAAAACGATCTTCCCTTCACTATTTAAATGCAAGGTCTGATGAAGCTACATGGATGGTCGTGAAAGAGCTTACCATTGCTTTAGCATTCTTGTTTCATTAAAGTGTTTGTGTTCTACCATGGTATGCACCCAGTTTCTTTTTATATGACTTTGAGTTTGTGCTTCAGAGTGCACTTTATCAACCAGGGTTCTTTTTTCCTATACATTTTTTAGCAGTCAAGGCACTTGCACAAAAATGTTGTACAAACTTTACAGTAAATAGAAACATATCTAGGGTGGGGCAAAGGGGGCAGCCACTCTAGGAGCAAGATGTTAGGAGGTGTATTTGGCAGATGCCAGTCATTCGGTAGTGCAGGACCAAACTGAAATGCCAGCACAGAAATGAATTCCAGTACTACTTCTGTGGTCAGGACTGGAACTCTTGCTTCAGAGTTTTGTGTGAGGTCTAAGTTGCAGCAAGCAGTTTTCTATAGTTTTTAAATGGAGACTTTTTTTTGGACTGCTACCCCTCCGTAGCAGAGAAGTGAGAACCACCAGTTCAGAAAATGGACTTTTGTTTTTGCTCCTCAACTCAGAGTTGAAAGTCTGTAAAAACAGGGTCAAAGATGATTAGTTTACTTACCTGTTTATATACATAGATATAATAAAACAAATGTGCTATTAATATACATAAACTATAGATGTCTTTAAATCTGGCAGTTAACATAAAAAGAGTATCCATGACATTAGCAAATGTTACTACCAGCAGAAAGCCCTATTTACCACTAACAGTAGAACATTTCCGATTCAGAGACAGCTCTACTGCAATGCTTTTATACAATGTGGTGCTGCAGTGATCTGTCCCCCTGGCTGACTGCAAATGTAAATGAGGCATTCTGGGGAGGGGCATATGATAATGAGTCATGTGCTATACTATGTGTAGATCAATATGTGTGTATATACCTTTAAAAAGCTATCCAAGTGCTTGCACTACAGTAAATACTAAGCGAGTGCGAGCCTCACTGCCATTTTGTAGTTAGCTGTCGAGATGTGAACATGCATGTATGTAAGCTGTTTGTTAGTTAGTTCATTCATATTTAAAAATGCTGATATCCATCCTGATGTGTTTGTATATATTAAAGCATCTGAATGAAACCCCAAGCCGCCTTATTTGTAACAGAGATGAAGAAGCGACACTATGGAAATGCTTGCTCAGCTGCATAAAGCACCACTGACAGCCATATTAATTAACAAGACGACACATTTGTGTTCACCTATTATCTTCAAAGAAAGCTATCATGTTAGAGATAAGTGTCAGGGAGTTTAACAGAGAGGTAGTGGTATCATACCTTTCAACTGTTCCTGATTTTCAGGGACGTCCCTGATTTTGACTCAAATGTTAACTCTGTCCCTCTTAATCCCTCCTAAAACTAGTGACATTTGGAGGAAAGGTGGTGAATTACACTTAATCAATAATGACAGTGATTAAGAGTTATAAACGTCTTTTACTTCAGAAAATGTGTATTAATTCATATGCTCTGATTCTGTCAATGTTTCAAGTTAATAGCACTAATATTTTAAAAGTGTCCCTGATTGTCCCTAATTTTTTCTTGACTTGTCCCTGATTCTGTTGAAATTTGTCCCCAATTGGTTGAGAGGTCTGAGTGGTGTGTATGTATATGTATGGCTGTGAGTGTATGTAGAAGTGAGTATGTGTGTGTGTGTGTGTGTTTGTGTATGACTGCCTGTGTGGTCACAGTAAGTGGTTTTGTAGGGAAAAGGTAGAGTTGGGGAGTGTATGTATGTGAGTGTGTGTGAATGGGTTAGTTTGTATGTAAGTGCGATTGGGTGAGGGGGTGTGCTTGATGTATGGGAGTGTTTGAATATGTGCATGTATGTGGAGGATTAAATGACTGGGGTGCCTGTGCTAACACAATGCATGGGCCACCAGCAGAGATTGCTAAATCAAAGTTCTTGTTAGTATTTGCAGTAATCACTGAATGATTGAAAGACATGCAGATTAGCCAGTAAGGAGGTTGTTTCTCATTACAGCTAATGTCTCTGAATCACTGATATGTGTTCAAATTAAAAGACCAGTTTTCCTGCAGCCTTATAGCTTCTTCTGAATCCTGCTCTATGTTAAATGATCTGTGTAACTGAGTCAGTACAGTTGCATATCACTTCCTCCTGCAATAAAGATTTGAATTTTCCCTGCATGACATTAATGTATATTGTTCCTGAACTTAGTTGGCAATAAGTTTCAAAGTTTGGGCCCAAAACAGAGAAAACTTTACAGTTGGAAGATGATGATTTCTGGAGTACTACCAAAGATGATGAAGCAATAATAATTGTAATAACTGACTTTTATGTTCTTATTAATGGTCAACTTCACACACACACACATGCGCACACACACACACACACACACACACACACACACACACACACACACACACACACACATGCACACACACACACAGATATATATATATATATATATATATATATATATATATATATATATATATATATAATTGTGTCTTTCGGCTTTTCCCAGTTAGGAGTCGCTACAGCGGAACTCCGGTCCGCTAATGATTGGCAGTAGATTTTTTTACGTGCTGGCTTGCCGGGCCTAACGCACAACCTTCAATGAAGGAACGCCCATTCACGCATGTAGCCACACAGAAGACGCTCTAACTGAGAATCAAACGACCAACGTCTAACTGTGAGGTGACAACGCTACCGCAGCACCACCACCGCAGTATATATATATATATATATATATATATATATATATATATATATATGTGCATATATATATATATATATATATATATATATATACATATGTATATATATATATATATATATATATATATATATATATTTTTTTTTTTTTTTTTTTTTTTTTTTTTTACAGAGATGTACAAAAGTCCATGAATATTAGTTTGTAAATTAGAATACATACTTGTTACAAAATTTTGAAAAGGTAAAACCATAGTGCTCTTTTGTGGGTGCTCCATCCATTCACAAATTAACAAATTTTGCCACCTGCATCTTTTCATGAAACAATTTTTAATGACTGCAGTTGTGTATCTATCACTCTTTCATCTAGGGCACAACACATGCTAGGTTTTACCACTAAATACAGAATATATATTTATTTGAGACAAGCTCATTTAAGGCATGAACCTGCATTCACTGTCTGGTTGTGTGGTACTGCACAAATTGTGAATTAGCTTTAGGTTTATTCCTTAAAATCCTGCTTTTCACTTCAGGATAAAGTATTATTAGTGTAAATCTAAAATGGTTAGGAAAAGATTAGTACATTGGCTGTCTGTTTTAGTTATATGTATGTATTTATATTCTCCCTTGTGGCGTGGGATAATTGCTGAAAACTGTCTATGATAACCAGTTTACTTACCTGGTGAACAAATGAATAAAATAAAAAAATAAAAAAATATGCAAAGCACCAAGATGTCTAGAGGTTGTTGCCTAATAAACACCTATGACTCTATGAATCTATACCTCATAAATGACATCCTGAATTACTGTATGACTGTAAAGTACTGCAAAGCATTACCAAAACAAAAGCAGGCTTCATGAATCAAAGACTAATGTCATTATGTGGGGGCACACAAGGTGATTTCTGGAGACAGGTAAACAACCATGGCTGGCAGATCCAAGCAGAAGTAAAGGCTCTGCATCTTCATCCGTGGTGTTAATTCACTGCAGAAAAAGGCTAATGTTTCAGAGGACCATTTTGTTAAAATATTTAGCACACTCCATGCTTAGAATAGAACTGCAAATAACAGTAACAATTTTCCTAATACATTCACATAATGGAGCTGTCTTTAGCTAAATGAGCAAATAGCTCTGCTGATGATCTTTGCCTAAATTCCTTCCAGCATGAACTACTCTTGCTGTACTGTCACTGAGACAAGCTATTAACTGCTCGCTCTAGACACACATTTTCCAAGATATGAGGAAATCAGCATATGTCAGTCGTCTAAACAAGGTCACATTAGTGCTGCTCAGCCCCTCATTGCCTTGCTTTCTCTTTCAGACGTATTATTAAAACAGATGATGGCACTGACAGTTAAGAACTCATGCAGATTTCTGCAGTCTGATTTGAGGTGAACAGTGTGGCTTAAATAAAGGACAAAGTGGCATCTCTGCATTTATTTCCTTTACAAGCTCAGTTTCCTACGCAGTAGAGGAGAGCATACATACTGGCTCAGCATTTCATGAAGTTTAAATAAAGAATGAAAAAGAGGTTTTATAAAGTGCCAAAAATACTCATTTAAGTGATTTTTTTTTTATTTGACACTTTTTCCAAGGGAATAAAATCGCTGTTCCAAAAAAAAAAAAAAAGAAAGAAATTGAAATAATACATAAAGTGGGGGGCTTCCCCCCCACACCCCACGATGTGGGGGGCTGTGCTCCCCACCCCTCCCACTTAAATATACCAACTCCGAGATCGCAATACAGTGCCGAAAATGGCAAAGTAACGGAAGTGAATTCTTCCCTGGGAAAGAATTCACTTAAAAGCCGCTTCACTATTTTGCATTTTCATTGTTTTAAGTTCGTCCAAGACACATTCGATAGAATGCATCTTCAGTCAGCTAATCGGAACCCATTATTATTACTGCTTTGTTATTGCTTAGTAGGCTTCTTCTATATGGTGTTACACCTACAGCTCTTTCCTGATGTAAAATTTATTTCCATAATAGATCTTTTAGAGTGGCAGTTTCCCCTCAACAAACACATACAGATTCTGTAGTGAATGGAATTAATCAGGACTCAGGCCTTCATCCTCAGATCTTTACATCTATTCCTGATGCACTTGAGCTTCCACAAATAATAAATTCCAATGTGTTGGAAATGTGATAATTTGAGTATCTAATTAAGTATAAAATGTGGCTGCATCCAAATTCAATGCATGTGTAGCCCAGGTATGCAGTGGACTAAGCAGTTTAGGATGAAACATTAAATCTCAGCTCAGATTAGGCTATGGCAATCACTCATTTATTTACATGCTTAAAAATAAGAGTTATGTTCTAGCACCTGATGGTAGCTGAATGAGAGCTTTGCAAAATTACACATACATGGGGGGAGGGGGGTTAGACCCAGTTTTTAATTTCTCTACTCACATCCGTAACTAACTTTCCAAAATTGCTCTCAGCTTGCCATGAGCAATCATATTATTAACTTACTTGCAATGCTTGTGAAACACAAGGTAAAGGTGCTCTTACTTCTGCAGTGGAATATGCCTTGCTACCATTGCCAACTACTTCTGCAAAGAACTTGAATATGTCATAAACTGCCATAAATATAATGTGTTCATCCATAAATAGAGCTAACATGATAATGAGTGACAACCTGGATAGTGAGTCACAGCTTATAGACTTTATATACCTTCACAGCTGCATACGAGGCCTGATTTGTGGTGGGACTGAATAGGGGGCTAAGCATAATAAATATCTACATCTATTTCAGGTGAGGTAGGAATGCAACATCCAGAGGGTCATGCACACAACAATGTACCTGAACACACCTAGCTAGGTGGGGACATATAACTGGAGTAGCATATGCACAGCAATATATATTATACAATTTATCTGCACATCTGCTAGGAGACATGCTCATCAAACTAAATCAGAATGATGTTTATAGTTTGCTACCACTAGATATATAAATATGGGTTTCTTAATGGTAGAGCATGCCAACTAAACTGGTTACCTTCTTCTTCTTCAAAAAAAACATGGCTGAATTTGACAAGGTTTTTTTAGTACATGAAACCACCCTGGATTTTGCCAAAGTATTTAATACCATACCACACACAGGGATCACAGATAAACTAAATGTCTGAGTGAGTGCTTATATAATGCTAATGTGACCTATTAACTGTGGATATGTCTTGGCCAAAAGTTTGGAAAAAAACTATGATCCTGCCTGTTGCAAAAATCTACTCTGTAAGGTGCTTGGAAAATCACATTCAGCCTTGACTCTGTATAACTCAGACTTAAGTAAGATCATTGAAACTAATTTAAACTAGTCAATCCATCTCTCTCATTTAGAAAATCCAACAAGTGGAGCAGTTTACAAAAGCAGAAACAGATTACTGTTGTTACAGTTTTCTCCTCTAGAATCAAAGATCCTGCACAGCCTTCAGCAGATGGGTAAATGGAAGGATAGCCTACATGTTTAAAAAAATTCCTCAAAGATGTAAAATAAACAAACTAGGAGCTTCCAAGATGGCTGCACGCTGATCAACAGCATAATTTCAGCTCTCCCAGCATGAAAAAAAAAACTGAGAAAAAGGAGTGTCATGGAAACTGTTATTTGGGTAAAATTCAGTTGCTGGCATGTAAATATACTGTCTGGATGTCAGCAAGGATGAAATTTGGAGAACCTGAAAGAACATCAACCAGAAAAGATGAAGAGAAAACACAGTCTGGGAAGGATCCTGTAGCTGTTCAGCAAAAGCAGTTCAGCCTTCAGCTTTGGTTTAAGAGATGGCTTCCAGTAATTTCGAAAAAAAATAATCAAATATACTCACAGGTGATTAAAATAAATGAAATATTGAAGAAATATATCAACTCAAATAACAAAAGGCTGGAAAAATAGAAAAAGTTTTAACTAGCTATTCAGATAAACCAATAAAACTACAAAAATGAGAGGATGATATGAAGAAAACGTTGGCTGAGCATGAGGCTTCTCAAGAAGGAGCGTTTCAAAAAACAATAAAGTTAGAAGACAGAGCACAAAGAAAAAAAATGAGATTTTCTGCTGTACCAGAGAGCTTGGAAGGAACAGACTGTATTCATTTTATAAAAGCACAAATAAGCTACTGGACTAATGTTCCACAGCAGGATTTTTTTAAATGAAAAGACATACTGAGTGTAGAATGAGCCATACCTGACCGTGTGAAAGCCGAAAAACCTATATTAGAGTAGATGCTATCATACCAGCAGAAAGAGTTGATTCTGCAAAATTGTGGCATAATGAAAAAGTATTACAAACTGGAGACAGCAGAGTGTTTGAGGAACATGATTAGTCACTGTATACCAGGCAGAAGAGAAACAAATATATCTCAGTAATCACAGAATGTTGAAAGGCCAGTGTGAGATTCAAGCTGCTGTATCCAACTGCCTTCAGAGTATTTTTTTTCCTGGAGGTTCAAAGACACTTTTTGATGCTGAACAGGTTAAGGCAGAGAAAAAAGAGTTTACCCAACAAAAAGTGAGACAGCAAGCAGAAGGGGACACTGCTTCTCATTCTTTGGACAATAAAGCTCATACAGAATCTTTGTCAGTAAAACCTTTTTTGAATATTCCAAAGGAAAATTATTGAGAGACAGTAAAAAGCACATAAATTTAGTAGACGAATTAGGAGTATCCGGGAACTGAACCAGAGTCTAGTGTTAGGAGATGGAGATGATCAGGAAGGAGACCAGCAACTCTGAAATTAGTGAATTAAATGTGATATTATATAGCATGAATAACATTTGAGGAATGTGGCTTTGCAAATAAAAGTGGCAGAGAAAAGACTGAACTTTTGTTGACTTTGTTAAACTTGTCGGTAGACTGTAAAGCAGATACCACGCATTATGTCTTTAATGTTTAGAATGACACTAAAGGGAAAAAAGAAGCAATTGTGAGTAAAACAATTTCTGTTCTTATTAGTATTTGCACAAGCCATTTCATGATATAAACTGCATGTTATATTGTAAGGCAGTTTTGCATAGTGTGCAGTAATGGGTATTTTAAATGTGGATGAGGGTCTTTTCAGTGACTTCTATATGTTAAAGATAATAAAGTAAGCAAATACCTTTTTAGCTGTAAGAAATCTAGGTTTTACTGTATAGCAAGAGAAGAAAGGCTGAGCAGTATTTTTATAATAATGTCCACTCTAGCCATTGCATCCTGGAATATAATTGGCCTTACAGGTAGAGATAAAAAGGAAAGAGTATTGGATTATATTAAGAAATGCAGAGTACAAATAGCAATGGAAAGAAATGAACATGTGAATTTGACAACAAATGGATTTTAGGATAGATATTCAGCAGAATATCAGGGACAAAGGATAAGAGGAGTAATAATAATTGCTGGAGGGGGCACCGATAATGATAGAAGAGGAAAAAATACAATAATAGTAGATTTGTGGCAGTAAGGGGCTACCGGCAAGGGAGGAAAATTACCCTGGCATTTGTTTACATTCCACAAAAAACTGCTGTTATGAAGCTTAAGAAAATTATGGGAGAAATAGCCAGCTTTCAGCAATGAATATTACTTATAGGTGGGACTAGAACTTGATTTGTAATAGTTAAGATGTTTCAGGGGACCTAGAAGGGAAATATAACAAAAGAAGGAATATTTCTAAGACATTTATGAAAATATTTATGGAAAATACAAATTCAGTAGTAGGAACTTGGATGAATCTACATATTATTCCCCAAGGTACAATAACTAACTTCTTTATGTTCAACAAGGAGTTCTTTCTGCAAGAACAAGGTGTGGCAATGGGCTCCCCTTGTGGAGCCAGCGTTGCGAACCTGTTCGTAGCATATTGGGAGAAACATTATGTGTTCAACAACAATGACTTGATGAGGAATATCATTTTCTACACTAGGTTCCTTGATGACATCTTTATCCTTGTGCGTGAAGACGACCAATGGGTTAGTCATTTTGTGGATACTATTAATGAGACAACACAATTTCTAAAATTTACATACAAGTTTTCCACAAAAGAAATTGACTATTTAGATGTCAAATTAGAAAAGGACCTAGAAAAGAAATCATTAACATCTACAGTCTTTAGAAAACCTACATATGTTAACTCCTTTTTACATTTTTCAAGCTTACACCCATTCACACAAAAACGGTCAATAATCAAAAGTCAACTTGTTAGAGCTGGTAGGATGTGTAGTACTTATGAGAAATTTACAAAAGAATGTACTTTTTTAAAACAACTATTCGTGAATAGGGGTTATCCAGTTAACTTGGTCGACGACCTAATATGGGAAGTTAGTCAAAAAAGACTAAATGGTTTTTACAAGCCTTTACTTAACCAAGACCTTCCTGTTTCTAACCAAACGGAAAATTCCGAAAACCTACTTGTAGAAACAACAGACGTAGTGAATGTAGATGAGTATAGTGGTACATCTTTTAACTTAAGTTTTGTTACAACGTTTAACATGGATTCAGATGTGATTAGATCGATAATAGTAAAAAATTGGCAAATTATTTCTGATTCGCCTGTACTGTTGGAGAAATTTGGTTCTCGTCCTAATATAATTTACAGGAGAGCAAGCAATTTAAAAGAGATTCTACAAAGGAAAGTTAAAAGTGACTCATTTTGTAGACAAAAAGGAACTTTCAAATGTGAAGCTTGCAACTATTGTAAATATATTAAAGTTGGCAACTCATTCAGTATTAGAAACAAAAAATATAAAATCCACCATAAAATCAATTGTCAAACCACTTCGGTGGTATACATTGCTTTCTGCGAATGTTGCACAGCGTTTTACGTAGGTAAAATGGACCGAAAAGTCCGTGAAAGAATATATGAACATACCTACGCAATTAGAAAAAATAAAGAAGAAAACGCATTAGCAAAACATACTTGTGCACACCCTGGACATACGTTTTTATTCATGGGGATAGACCATGTCCCGGGTGACATCAGGGGTGGTCCAACATCGCTTATTTTAGAAAACCGGGAGCTTGAGTGGCAACTGACTCTAGATGCTTTCAAGTCTCCCGGCTTAAATGAAAATTGCAATATAACCCCAGTTTTAAAATTACGTAGCTATTTACGGTAATGACATTTTAAAGTAGTATATATAGCTTATAAAATACTTAGGACAAAAACAATTTTTTAAAACACGAGTACGTTTTAAAAACAAGTAGTTTTTACTTCCTCTTTTGAGAAATGAATTCTTATTACGTTTTAGAATCTAATATAGTTGAATTTATATTAGGTTTAAATGTGTATTTTCTTTTAAATATGATCAGTAGTGTTAGATTGGATATGAACGTATTAGTTTCATTTAATGAAATGGTACATCATGAGTATAAAAGTAGTTTATTTACAATTTAACAGGCTAATGAATGTTAGCAACTTATTTGTTGGTACTATTATATATTATTTGAATTTTGAAAAACGCTTTGAGTGTTGTATGTTTGATGTTATATACTTTTTAATGTATTGTATCTTAATTTAAATAGGTTTTTTTGAATCTTTTTTATTTTAAAAGGTGGCTAGAAGAAAGAATAATTAATTAACTAAAAATTTCGTCACTTCCTTTAATCAGAGTCTATGCGTGTTATAAGGATGTTTTTCCATTGTATCAATTGTTTGCACTAACCTCTGAGGAAGCTACGAGTCAGTAGCGAAAACGCTTTTGTTTGTCTTAAGGAATAAAACTGCGTTAAGGACTACTGGACTGTGGGTGTTATTGTTGTGAGTTTGGAATTCCGCCTGCCTTGTGTTTTAATAGTTTGTTGTTTTCATTTGCTGGTTGTTTATTTTAAATGTGGATGAGGGTCTTTTCAGTGACTTCTATATGTTAAAGATAATAAAGTAAGCAAATACCTTTTTAGCTGTAAGAAATCTAGGTTTTACTGTATAGCAAGAGAAGAAAGGCTGAGCAGTATTTTTATAATAATGTCCACTCTAACCATTGCATCCTGGAATATAATTGGCCTTACAGGTAGAGATAAAAAGGAAAGAGTATTGGATTATATTAAGAAATGCAGAGTACAAATAGCAATGGAAAGAAATGAACATGTGAATTTGACAACAAATGGATTTTAGGATAGATATTCAGCAGAATATCAGGGACAAAGGATAAGAGGAGTAATAATAATTGCTGGAGGGGGCACCAATAATGATAGAAGAGGAAAAAATACAATAATAGTAGATTTGTGGCAGTAAGGGGCTACCGGCAAGGGAGGAAAATTACCCTGGCATTTGTTTACATTCCACAAAAAACTGCTGTTATGAAGCTTAAGAAAATTATGGGAGAAATAGCCAGCTTTCAGCAATGAATATTACTTATAGGTGGGACTAGAACTTGATTTGTAATAGTTAAGATGTTTCAGGGGACCTAGAAGGGAAATATAACAAAAGAAGGAATATTTCTAAGACATTTATGAAAATATTTATGGAAAATACAAATTCAGTAGTAGGAACTTGGACGAATCTACATATTATTCCCCAAGGTACAATAACTAAGGCTCTAGACTGGATAGAAATTATATTTCACAAGAATATGTGCATTTAAACAAAAACGTTGACATATATCTAATAATTGTTTCATATAATACACCAATAAAATTAATGTAGGATAATGAAATAAAAATGAGACACTGTTTTTCCTCCCCAACTACCTGTTAAAAAGAGAGGAATTTAAGAAATGGGTAGTGGAAATTATTCAACAGTTATTAGGGAAGATGGAAAATTCTTCAGAAGACATAACTAGTGAGTAGGATTAAATGAAAATGGATTTTAAAAATAGAGTAGAAATAAAAGAGAATGATATATGGTTAAGAAATAATAGGAATTATTTAAAGGGACTGACAAAGGTTAAAGTATTATAGAAAATGGGGAGTCTCACAGAACAAGAATAGGAGCAACTGCACAGTACTAAAGAGAAAATAAGGTAATATTTGGATAACATGCATGAGTTTAGAAAGATCAATTTGTTAAGCAATTTTTTTTATAACTACAGAGCACAAAAAATAGCACAGTGATTTAGGCAACAGAAAGTAAAAAGGGTTGTCACCAAATTTATGGAGCTTTTAATGAGAAAACCACTGACCCTCTAGTGGTGTTAAAGATATTTCAGAAATGTTATGAAAATTTGTATAAAGCACAAGAAAGTCGAAACCAAGAAAGTGCAGAAATGGAAATATTTATGTAAAACTTATTTATAACAATATGAAAGATGAGGCAGAACAACATATAGTTAAGATAAGAAGAGATGATGTATAATAAATCTGCAGGGAAGTCTCCATGAACAGATGATTTTCCTGTAGAAGTGTGGAAGTTAGGAGAGAAGACTTTGCTAAAAGTCTGGAAGATCTTGTTTAATTATATTTTTATATGGCTGAGCATCATAGAAGAAAGCTGTGGTGGCTGCATTACCTAAACGTGGTAAAGACCCATGATTACAAAGTGTTCATATATATACTAGCCAAAAAAGTGGCAAAGGTGTTGCCAGAATTTATACATATGGATCAATGTGGCTTTGTGGTGGGGAAGCAAACATTTAACAACATTAATAGAACAATGATGATCCCTGGAAAAGCAGAATTATTATAAAATTCTGCTTTTGCTGATGGGTCTTGATGCAAAGAAAACATTCAACAGAGTAACCTACAAGTTTGTGGGTAGGGCAATTGAAGTATCTGCATTCTCTGAAACAATAATAAGGTTAATTATGAGGCTATATGAAGGATCAGAGGCAAGAATTAAAGTGGAAGGATTCTTCTTTGATAAGTTGTGTTTGAAAAGAGGAACAAGACAGAGTATGATGTCCCTGCTCTGGGCCAGTAATCAAGGAGCCTCAATCCCCACCAAAGACACCTGTGAGGGATGATCACTTGGAAAAAAAATAGATACACACAGTATTTCCAGATGCAGCTCTCTGCACCAAGCACAATTTCCCTTAAGAGCACACAGGGAACACACTCCCGTACTGGGGCTGATTTTTCCTCTCTCTCACCAGGCCCCAAATAAGACTCCACACTGACCACAGCTGAATACTTGAGTCCTCAGCCGAGTGTTCCAAGACAAGTCCTCCACCACCCTCTCTGTAAAACCAGTGCTCTGTGTCCCTGCTCCAAGTAGCTGACACACACACACTCTTTGAGATTTGTTTTTTGCGTATATATATATATATATATATATATATATATATATATATACACACACACACACACACACACACACACACACATGCACACACACACACACACCTGGGAAAGGCTAGCACAGATTTACCAGCTATGTCCTCCTCTGCTCAGACTATAATGTAGATACTGCCACCAGAACACTCCAGTCAGCTACTCTAAATTTCTTAAAAGTGTACCCAATTACACTGAATAAAATTAATACTAATACAAATGGTACTGTTTGACCAATGTGGCAAGGCTTTCAGGAGTGGCCACAGTGTTACCAAATAAATATAAGTACTCAAAGGTTAAAATATTCTCTAATAGACCAGTTACAATGAAAAGTTTAAGTATACTTAATAATAAATAATAAAAGAACATGAAAATACTAAATATCTATTTACAACAAACACCAGAGTTTCAGTCACAGGAAATATTCAAAATAACATAGATGGATATATTCATACAGATAAAGAAAAAGCAGTATTTAATAATCTCACTATATTTTCCTGACTGATCTAAGGAATTACTATTCCCTAGTTCAACCTCAACCTGAGGTTTAGGACATATGCCACAACAGATTCATTGTGGGATTCACACTCACCCTCCCACTCATCATGAATCAAATCTAATGGCCCCCTCACCCTATGCCCAAACAGCAACTCAAAAGGTGAAAACATGTGGATTCTTGGGGTATCTCTCTCTATGCAAACAGCAGATAGGGCAAATATTTGTCCACTGCCTCTTAAATGGGTCTGAAAATGCCCTTAGTATGGTCTTCAGTGTAGAGTTTAACATCTGCACAAGATCATTAGTCTGGGAGTGGTAGGGGGTGTATTTAGGTGTTTTACCCCACAGTACTCCCACAGACAAGCCAGTAGATCTGACATGAAATTGGCACCTCTGTCAGTCAGTATTTCTCTTGGGAATCCTACCCTGCTGAAACTCTCTAACAAAGCATTTGCCACCTTCTCTGTATCAATGGAGGACAGAGTCATTGCTGCAGGGTATCTAGTAGCATAATCTACTACAACCAGGATATACTTCTTCCCTGTGGAACTTGGGAGTACTCAGAGGCCCCACAATATCCATAGCTACCCTTTGAAATGGCTCCTCAGTCACAGGCAAATGCATCAAACTTTTTGGCACTGCTCATGGGTCCTGCAGTATACTGTTACATCCCTTGCAATCCCAGGCCAATAAAAGTTCTATATAATATGTCTGCTGGTACATTTATGCCCATATAACCTGTAAAAGGAATGTAATGGACTAGGACTAGAAGTACCAGATGGTAGGCTCTTGGCACTGCCAACTGATGTACTACCACACCCTCTAGCCCTGCCTCAGGGGTCCACTGTCTATACAGTAACCCTTTGTTCCAGTATACAGAGTCCCCCTTTCCTAGAGAATCCAGTGCCCTCTTAGCTACCTCCCCTCAAGCCTCATAATGTAGGCTCCAAGAGCTAAACCTGCCTCAACTCTACCTTTGTGGCCCTTCCTAGTTCCTCTTCCACAGGAGGTCTTGTATCCTCTGACAGCGTTGCCTCACTGTCAGCCTAGGTATTACCACTCACCTCTGCTCTTGCAGTCACTCTCTCCAAGGGAACATCAGTACCTACCAGCAGCTGTGGCTCACCTTCAGGCTCACTGCTACAGGGTAGCTCCCTCCCTGAAATAGCCACATCAACAGTCCCACCTTCAGGTGTGGGGTCTGTCTGGGTCTCTCCCAGGCTACCACATCCACATGCCTGTCTCCAAGCCTGACTGCATGTAACTGCATGCACACAAGGTACTGCATTATCAAAATAATTCCCTGTTAAAACATCTGCAGGGATATCCACAAACACACCTACTTGGTTGCTTCCTTTTCCACCCACCCAGTCAAGATGGACCCTGGCCAAAGGCATTTGGAATTGGGTCCCTCCTAAAGCTCTGACTGGAGTGGAGTGCACAAGCAAGTACTGCTCCTCTTTAACCACTGCAGACTTCACAATGGTTATGTCAGAGGCTGTCTCTCTTAGCTGTGGCCTGTTTTCCATCCACTAAGATAGATATAAACTCTGGTGATAGTTTGGTACCCTTGTTGTCTCTAGACAACTTAACCACTGGCATACTGTTATTCCCACTTGCTGGCTCATCCACCTTTTGTTCCCCACCTTGCTTCCATTGACATCTGTATGCTTCATGGCCCCACTGTTTACATTTAAAACATCTAACCATTGAGTATGGGCATTTACCTGAACTAGTGGCTTCTCCTGTTACGGGTGGACTCTGTTGAGGTGATTTAGGCTGCCCACCATGGGTTCCCTTATATGCATTGGCAGCACTGGGTATCCCCTTCTTGTGCAGTGATGCCCTGCTTGCTAAGTAGAGATCTCCTTTTGGTCCCACCTCATCTGCAGAGTTACACTCTTGGTCTGCCAATCAGATTCTCATGTCCTCAGGCAAAGTGCTAAGGGCTTGTTTTTTTTTCACCAAAAGATCTGCCAACCTTTCAAAAGTGGTAACCTGTCACCCACTCACCCACCTATGAAAATAAGTGCTTAACTCAGCAACATAATTACATATACTATCATCTGCCTAGCTTCTGTCCTCTGAAATGTTTTTCTGTGAGCTTTAGCTGTTAACTTAAAACATTCCAGTAAACATTGTAGTTTAAACAATCAGTATCAGATAATTTAGAAACAGCAATTACACCGTTACTGTGGAGTAAGTGGGACAGGAACCATACCCAGAGCCCTTGGTCAACAGTATACTGTTTACAAACTCTTTCAAATATACAAATAAAACTATCAAAATGATCATGCTCTGTAAACTGTGTAAGATATTTACTGCCTTTATTGCTTGTGGGGTTTGGTTATTCTCTTCCCTATTACCTCCATGATCCTAATGAAGATCAGCATCTCCCTCTCATGTTGGTGCTGTTTCTCATTTTCTTTTGCCTTCAAACACTGCAGTCTCTCTAATGATTTTAATTCCATATGTTTTGCCTGCTGCAGTCTCTCATTTTCTTCAGCCTCCAAACAACACAGTTTCTTATTGTCTTCACCCTGTAAATGCTGCAGTCTGTCTCCTGATTCTAATTCCAAATGTTTGGCCTCCAGTTCAAGTCTCTTTAACTCCAGATGATTTTAAGTCCTCTGTGCAAAAGGTGAACTGTCCTGTTTCTGAGGGTTGCACATTCCCATCATGAGACCGGTTATCCTCCTGGTTGCTGGTCTGGGCTACAGCTGTGACTAATGCTGAAATAATTTCCTATTTAGTCATGTGGGCATGCACCAGTCCTTTGGCTTTGCATACCTTGGCCAACTGGTTCTTTGTCAGCTTGCCATAATCCTTTGCTGGCATCTTTGCCTGCTTTCCCTGACTAAACTAAACTAACAAAAAATAAATAACATGGTTCTGAAAATGAAACTCTGCATGTTTACCTAGTGGCTGCTGAGAGTACACACACCTTCAGTGATAACTTCTTACAGGCTACAGAAGTTCAATTAATTTCCATACCACTGCTCACCAATATGTGATGTCCCATCTCTGGGCCATTGATCAAGGAGTTGCAATCCTCACCATAGACACTGGTGAGGGACATTACGTGGAACAAAAATAGATACACACATTATTTCCAGATGCAGCTGTCTGCACCAAGCACAATTTTCCTTAAGAGCACACAGGGAAAACACTCCCACCCTGGGGCTGGGTTTTCCTCTCTCTCACCAGACCCAAATAAGATCCACACTGACCACACTGACCACAGCTGTAGAGGTGAGTCCTTAGCGAGTGTTCCAAGCCTCTACAACCCTCTCTGTGAAACCAGTGCTCTGTGTCCCTGCTCCAAGTAGCTGACACACACACCCTTTGAAATTTGATTTTCACACACACACACACACACACACACACACACACACACACACACACACGGAAAAGACTGGCACATATTTATCAGGTATGCCCCCTCTGCCCAGACTATACAGTAGATACTGCCACCAGAACACTCCAAAGCCAGCTACTGTAATGCTCTCTTACAAGGGTACCCAATTATGCTGAGTAAAATTCATACTAATAAAAATTGTAGTGTTTGACCAATGCAGTAAGGGTTTCAGGAGCAGACATAGTGTCACCAAATAAATATAAGTACTCTCAAAAATTAAAATATTCTCTAAAAGACCAGCTACAATGAAAAGTATAACATATTTAATAATAAATAAGTAAAGAACATGAAAATATTAAATATCTATTTACAGTAAACACCAGAGTTTCAGTCACAGGAAATATTAAAAATAACACAGATGGATAGACTCACACAGATACAGAAAAACAATACTTAACTGATCTCACTATATTTTCTGACTGATCTAAAGAATTGTTATTCCCCAGTTCACTTACTAGAGCAAGGCAAAATGAAGTGAGTGGTCTTCCTTCTTGTCAGATTTTACAAACAGACTGCCCTGAAACTTCTGTCTCATCTAGTATTAAAACATCATTTCATTGCTGGGTTACAGAATGACATCACATACATTTGGTCACCTGACTTCTGGCTCCTACACTACCCCTTTACTAGACACTGAACCAGAATCTAGCACATATGTGTCTTAACAGACCCACATATAATTTTGTTAAGATGTGTTATAGCATCTGGAAGCTATAAAACTATTTCAAAAATGTCCACCCTTTCAGGGTAGCAGTTAGTTCACCCCTAAAGACAATACAGTAGGATTCTTAGTCCTGGTTTTCACAACCATGTTGTCTCTGGCTGCAATCAGAACTGCAGCATACAATCTTTATGGCCTAAACCAGGTTATTTAACTTCAGTCTATTTTTCAATGTTAGTGGAACTGAGTTTAACTTCTTCTCTTCCAGTATCCTCTGTTACAATATATTAATTTCAACAGTTACAATACAGTCTGACATACAGCTGCATTTCTTTTCTGTCCAGCAGGACTCACTGTTGGTACATTTTTAACACAAGCAACTTTTCAAATACATTTTTAACATAAACAAAGCACCTGTACAAATCAGTTTGACATACAAATGACATATAATTCTTTACAAAACTCTAGGTAGCTATGATGGCATATGTTACACATCCACTGCCCTATTTCTCCTGGCATAGCAGGCAACACTTCACATCGTCACACAGGATTATCCTCTTTCCCCTTTGTTATTTGCTTTAGAATCACTGGCAAAGAAAACAAGGGACTCAAAAAATCAAGGTTAAAATTGATATGGTAATCAAGAATATGTGTCTTTACTTGCCGATGATATTATTTTGCACTTGATACATCCAGAAAATGACATATCTGTGTTGTGGAACATTTTGACACAGTTTCAAGTCTTTTGGGGTAAAAAAAAATAATGAAGATAAAACAATGGCTATAGTTGTAAAATATGTACCCACTCATGACTTTGTTCAGCAATACCCATATATATATATATATATATATATATATATATATATATATATGGGGAAATTATAAGATAAAGGGTTTACGAGTATGGATTAAAACACCTTCTGTTACAGCGGCTAAGGATATGTGGGAAGAGACTAAACAAAAGATAATACCAAAACTGAGAAACTGGAAGATATTGTTTATGGATATAGATAGTAAGATGCAAGTGGTAAAAATGGTTTTAGTGACATTAGTTGTATATACAGGACAGGCATATTTTTATCAACCAGAGGAGAAACCATGAAAAGTAACTAACAAATAATTGAAGGAATATAACTGGGAATGAAAGAGGGCAAGAGTTAAGTGGGATGAATTTATCTGCTCAATAGAACAAGGTGGTTTAGGATTACCTGATCTGAATGGATATTTTAGAGCTACACAGCTAAGGCTCATAGACAAATCACAAGCAGAAGGTTATAATTCAAAGATGAAAAAGATGATGATGAAGTGGGGGAGGTGTTCAAGAAATAAAGAGAGAATGGGAGTTTGGATGCAGATCCTTGAGAATAGTAACAATACATAATTTTATATTCATAAAGTTGCAGAAGGTATTCTAAGAACAAAGCCAACACTGGAACAAAGAAAGGAGATTTTGCCAATAGGGATGACTGCAAGTAAGGTACAAAATTAGGCAAGAGGAGGCTGGCATTTACTGTAGAAAAAACTGACAAAGGAATCAATGTATTAGGAGCAAATAACTAGAAAATGTAATAACATGGGATGAGGCCAAGAAGAAGTTTGGACTGCAAGTTAGAAACTGCTTTCCCTATCAGGGATTAATATCAGAGTATAGGCAAAGAGAAAGGGATAGGGGAGTCAGTGAAAAACCTGCTTTGGTAGAATTTCTAATTGAATTTAGAGCAGAAGCTATTGTTAAAAGGGGTAATTAGCAATTAATGTAAAACATTGCATGATATCTATAAGAATAAATCAAAGGAAGTCAGAAAAGATTTTGGAAGACAGAATGGAAAAGTAATTTACAAGGGAACAATGGGAGGACATATGTATGTCTCCCAAGTATGCAACAAATCCAGAAGGTGTAGGATTTTTGCTTTGTGTTATTATGTATATTCAAACCAGGCTTCAAATTTTTTTTCCTCAGGTAGACGGCAAATGTTGAAGGTGTGTTGGTGAAGGAAGAGGTAACTGGGAAAATGTTTTTGGGAATCCAATGAGTTGAGAGATTTTAAAACTTCCCTAAAGAGTACTCTGTCAGAAATATTGGGTAAGGAAATGACTATAATTAATGAAATTATTATTATTATTATTAGTGGTGGTGGTGGTGTGTTTTTTTTTTTTTTGAGCTGGGACACAGATCTGATTCGCCTAGATATAGTAAGGCCTTACTAGGTTTAATTCTGTTGGCTACCAAAAATGTAATGATTAGAAAATGGAAATCAAAATCAAAACAATTGTATATGAAGTATTGAATCTTATACAAGAGATAAAAGAACTGTAAGAGGGTTCTTTGAAAACAGACGAAGAAAAGTACATAGAAATAAATGGTATTTATTGGAACAATACTTGCAAAATAATGTTCAGGAGGAGGAGTGATGTTTAAGGGAAGGCAGGAACTGAGTGATTTGTGTAATATTGGATTGAAATACATTTGTAGAGAAAAGAAGAAAACATGTAATGCATAATGTGTGTAAATGAAAAAAAGATAATATTGTTTTTTTTTTTCTATTAATGTATGTGTGTCTTAGTCTTAAGTGATAATCTCATAAAAGTTATTAAAATATATAAAATAAATTTATGACAGTATAGCCAAATAAAATTTTGTGTGAACAGTAATATGGCTTTAGAATGAAACACTGACCCATAATTGCTGTGTCTTGCAAAATGATTTTTTTTTACCCAGCACGTGTGAACATTATATAAAGTCACAACACTAGGGGACAGGGAACAAAGAACAGGAAGGAGGCACAATTCCTGATAAAATCAGTCAGAGTGGCAGCTAACAGTGCAGATAAGCAGGAGGCGGGGTGAGTAAGGCATGTGCAAGTGTGGGGCATGATAGACACCAAGACAAATATGAAGAGGTGAGCAGCCTTGGCAGGAAACATGCAGCTGTTGTCATGTTTACTGTAGGTGGCATTTCAACAGCCATATAAGTTCTAGCTTTAGATACAAAGTTCAGTGAAATGATGTACTGAGATATTTTTTAAAAAAACATAAAAAAATGCTTTGAATTATACAGATTACCTGTCTTTGTATAGTTGACATTTTAAAACACAAATTGGGAAGAAGTGTTTAACGCACATATACAAATTTGGATCAGTTTTCTGCTGGGGAGGGGTCATAGTCATAGAAAATCAGATGCTAGAAGAGGGGAATTTCGATTTTGCTTGAACAATTCAGACAGGGGAAGCAGCTGCGTTACAACTGAGACCAGTATCCTCTAGGAGGACCTTAAAATTAGAAACCAGGCACAAATCCAGTACTATCGTGGAACTCAGACCACTGAAGGAGAATGTATATCCTCAGTGACTGCGGGTATTAGGGGTCACATGCTAAGTATAGGCACATCTGTGTCATCATTTATCAAGGTGATGCAATGACTTAATGATGCTGATTGCGAATCAGAAAACATCAGCATTTGTTTGCTTATACTACTTGTCGAGTAGGGAAACACAAAAATCATGCAGTAACTTTTCCGCAACACTGCTCAGGATGTGCATACATTCTTTCGTAGGGAAAGTCATATTTCCCATAGTGTAGGCTCAGAACTCGTCGCTGCACATTTAGCACTGCGTAAACAACCTTAGATCTTAGCAGCTTATAAATTCAAGTAAAGTTTCTGTTCTGGGTGGCCCGTATGGGGCGCACTTGATTATAAATAAAAAAGAGAGATTTTTTCTGGCGAATATAAAGTGTCTGATTCTAACGTGGTAATGTTTTGGACATTCCCTAAGTACCAACGCAGACAGATAGAGATCATTAACCAGTTGATTTAATTTCCATAATTGTGATAGGCTATGCATTTGACAGCAACACACTAGTGATAAACCATTAATGGTGCCCGTCCGATTGGTTAACCCAATACAACATTCGTTGGAGGGGGGGGGGGGGGTCCTATGAAACGTAAGCCTTGTCTGATGAGCCGATCCATTCATACAGCTAATTGTTTGTCCCAGGTCCTTTCTCTAGTCAAGCCTGCTGTAGCAGCTGTCCTTCCTCAGGGGTGCTGCTGCATCTTTAAGAAGCTACAGTTCTTCCACCACAATGAAGCTAATCATATTACTGGCTCGTGAGGTGCTGGGATTCTGCTGTTAACCATTACCGCTGACCTTGCGCCTAATAATAAGAGCTCGATCGGTGGCGGCGGAGCATCTCCATCCGACGGTCCCGGCGAAGGACTGGGCTGCAGTAGCAGCTCGTGCAGATGGGAGGAGGAACTAATGGCACGTGCACCTCTTACTGTCAGAGAAACACAAAACTGAAACAGAGGGCAGGAAATGCCGGAGGCTGAAAAGCTGCAGCGATTCGCGAGACGCCAGCTCCTCCGGCTGAGAGCAAACCAAAACTGCTAACCTTGTGGGATTTTCCAAAGGAGCTCCGGTTTACTGTAAAATACTTATCGGACGGTTTGGCTTATGCATTTATGGGCTTCTTGGTGCATTGTTGTTCCTTTCAAGACCTAGGTTACTTTCACAGCTGAGTGAGCGTAGACAGTTTTAAGAGCACAACGTAGGGGTGTATGTCAGTTCACGGTTGTCTCGGTTAGTTTTGGAGCTACCCTGCCAGTTTCACTTTATTTGCCAGTTTCTAGGAGGGAGCTCTCCTGGCTCCTTCCAGCTGGTTGTTCGGGGGGCGATGCTGCTGCTGGATCCCTTGCCTCACTGCTGACATGATGACTGAGGCGATGGCGGACGGTGGACAGGGTCTGGGTGCTGAAGCCGGACCTCGTGTCCAAACGCAGCACCGAGTTGCTGGGGGATTAACGAGTACAAGCGATGAACCTCTAAGGAACGGCCGATGCATTGAGGAAAATCCCTGCAGGTCGGACAGCAGCAGTAGAGAAAACTCGGTGGAGAGGAACCCAGGAGCGAACATTCGTGGCAGCATTATGAAGGTAAGAAGTTCCACCCTAGACATCACCGCTGTCCAGCCGTAGCTGGTAAACCGAATAACTGCAGTGTACTTTATGCTGAAACGTGTTACAAGTTTGCATGTACTGATCTGATGCAGGCTTTGCCTAAGAACAAGAGAGTCAGCAAAAAAAATTTGGTTTGGGAAGGGATAAGCCTAACAAAGAGTAGCCTAATGTAGGGACCGCACTGCACTTAAATCACGGATGGTACGCTTTGTTACAGATTCAGTGCAAAAGAGTGTCATCAGAATGCTTTCTTTGGTAAAACGTGGGATGGTCATCGTTTGTTAGGTCTACGAAATGAGAAAATAATTTAAGGAAATTACTACAGAGGTCGTGGGCCATTTCCACGTGTAAGTAACGGTAACGGTCTGTTTACTGCCTCATTACAGCTAGCCGCAACTTGAAATTGCAAACTGTATAGCAGTGGCCCATGGGCACTGCTTCGTGTTGATGGGGCGTCCAGAATTTAAGATTTTATTCTGTTATGGGCCTGTAATTAATTAAAGGGCGTTGTTGATTCTGCAGCTCCCCCGTTTTATCCCGTGTGCCACAGTAATTGCAGGTAAAATTCGTGGAGTAACCTCACCCAGCATCATTAGCCAACGTGATGGTGCTGTTTGTTAGTGAAAATAATTTAATAACATCGAATAATGCAGAGTTTATTATAATAATAGACATCTAAACCGACATGTTATTATCAAGACTTACAGGCAAACCTAAATGCTAAAGTGAAAGACCTCTAATAAGGATTCTTCTAACTTGGTATTTTTACTTAGAAAATGGACAGAATAAGACCAGATGATATGCATTTCTCAAGGATAAAAGTTTGTAATTGTAACATTCAGTAGAATGAATGTGTTCCTCTTATCTTGCTATATCATCTGTCTTCTCACAAGGGACAGTTCAACTTCCGAGGAAATGCTAGAATAGGGAGCATCTCTAAAAACCGAGGCCAACTGATAGGTATTGTTGCACATTTCTCATTTTCATGAATGCTAGGAGAGCATTGAAGGGTCTGAGTAGAAACATGTATTGATATGTGTTTTGCTTCAATAATGACAAAACTAAACTTAGAGGTTTGTAAGTGACAACATAGCCTGTTTATGTGTCTACGTGTAGCCACAAGATTTGTTATTTTGGATGGCAAGATTTCTGGATATGTAGTTTTTGTAAATGTTTCTGAAGTCTGGAAACACAAGTGAAATTTTCTTAAAGATGTACTTTAGCTTATTGGACTAGAATGTCCCTTCCATTGATAATTTCAAAATTAGCACTTACAAGAAACGAGCAAATATTTTTTTAATCTGCCTGCCCATATAATCTCTTGTAGCACTATAAAATATTTTTTCATAAAAAAAAAAATTCTGTTCCAGGCTATGGAAATCAGTTTTAACTGGCAACCTGAAAGTATACTGCAGGGGTTTAAGGCTTTAAGTGGGTAACATAATCTTAAACCTGGGTTCAAGTATCACATTGTCCACTTAAATATGGTGTGCCAGTGAGGAAACAGAGCTAAACCATTGTTTTAATCCTGCAAAGAAGCATCTGTGGTTAAACTAAAATCATAGTCTTTAACACAAAGTTCAGTAAAGGTAACAAAATCTTGGTTATCAAGTATGCTAGCAGCATTATTATGAAATGTTTGACTATTAATTGAAACAATGCCAAACAGTTATTTTTTCTGTACTTTCAAGGAGTGTGGAGCTAGAGTTCTGCTTTTCTGAAGTCATAGTTCCCATTTCCGAATCAGCTCCTAATTAAGAACTGTTGTGTGACAACTTTTTTGCCAACTGTGGCTATGTGTGATGAGAAAGCATCATCATGTAGTGATGATCTTTTAGTTTTAGTTGTACAGAATAGTGGGACCAGGCTCAATTCATCTGCAAGAGGGTCATGAAACACATTCCAGAACCCTGATCATCGGTGGAAAGGGTCTATTGTTAAAGTCAGCTACTTAAAAAAACTCAATTATAAGTGCAGTTTAAGTTGCTTAATGTTGCTAGTACATCTCCTGTATTCTTAAGTAAAAAAAATAATGTTTTCATGATTATCAAACAAATTCTGAATTGTTACATAATGAAACATGACCTTAGTGCCCTGGTATAAAATAAAGAGCCCACATATTAGTAATTCATGGAAATTGCTGCAGCCATCCTTTTATTTGCTCTTTCAGACCAGGGAATTATGCCCTGGCTCTCCTGCACCCTGAGTAGGATAAACATGATATCAAAAAATGAATGAATGAATAATTTCAGTTTGTAACTGAATCAGTACTATGATATTTATATGAGACAGAGTTTGATGGAAGTAATGATGAGATGGATAATGGCCTCCCTAGTGTCCAGCATGGCAAGTTGCTCTCCATTTGGTGATAACCTACTAAAGTGGGGTGGCCATATGGTTAGTTGGGTTTAGATTGATAATGCTGAATGTGTAAAGATGCTAAGTCATAAAAATATATCATGCCTAATGGCAAATGCTCAAATAGAATAACTTCTATGTATATTTTTGAGTGCCAAAATTACTTAAACTTGATGTAATAAACAGCTTCCACATAACACTTAAAAGACATAGAGAAAGGTAAGAAACAAACTGTAGTAAAATCTAAAATTTAAGTGGTGAGTTGCTGTACAAACCCCTTCTTGTCTTGCGGGATAGTTACTCTCAAGGAACTAACCCATGGATCTATTATCTAATCAGTCTAAGGGTATGAGCATACTTTGAAAACCTTTACCTTTTGACCAATTTTTATCCCCACGTTCCTTTCATGGCTATTCTTTTGCCAGCATAACTGTGCCATCTAACAACATGAAAATGCACCTCACCAGAAAAGGCAGAAAGATACTCCACTGGAAACCAAGATTTCCATTCTCAACCTCCAAACTGGATTACTCTTGTGGACATGCAGGCAGTCTCATTGTTTACCTTCCAGTTGGCCTTGTTTCCCATCCATCCTGTCCTTTACTTTTATAAAGGGATGGGTGAATGACTGGTCAGCAGTTGCTCGGATCTGAATGACCCATTCCTTCTGCAGTGTTTTCTTATGGTCCCAGCTTAGCCAAACCCATTTGCTGTCTCAGGGATCTAGGTCTGACTACCTATCAATCCTAAGTACATCCTGTTTCCCTGTGTCTAAACTAGTTCTGTTATTAACTTTGTCTCTCTGTCACTTCTCTCCTCGCTGCACCGATCATACAGGTCTAGCTTTTCTTGGACAAAAGCATTAGGTTTTCAGTGCTATCAGCTTATTTTTATTTCTGGAGGATGAATTATCAGCTTTTTGCTCTACATTAAAATTTAGACACAGTGGATATAGCTATACAGTTATTTATAAATTTTGGACAATTAGAGAATTATTTATCTTTATTATTTTCATAATTTAAAATCATCAGTGAGTCAGTACTCTAATGTGTATAATGGGCATACTTAGAATTAGCTATCAGTCTGTCCAGCATTTACATTTAGTGTTATCCTGCTAAAGGGGACAGTGAGGGATGGCCATAATGTTTGTAGCTTTATAACCCTGTGCTTGTTCTTTATTGTGTTTACCCTCATGGAACTAAGGGCACATTTACTGATCAATTTTAGGGTAGTGGCACATTTTCCCAAACCCTGAACTCATCAGTAGAATTTTACCTCACACTTCCTTCCAAGCCTTTTCATCACAGGGTAGGAAAAATCACTCAGATCCCAAGGATATCAGCCTACTGTTTCTTCAAAGCCCTTCTTTAGGTTGTTTAGGAATATGTCTAAGCATGCCTCATCTAAATGGAATCCAGCTGATAGTTACCACCCACTAGTTAATAGAATTCATGATTCGAGAGGTAAGACTTAACATGCATAGTAATAGCACAAATAGAAAAGTTTATTTCTGGATATGGGATCCCTTTACAGTGGTCCATCTGAGGGAATATACTTTACATTTTTCCATATTTTTAGACGTTCTTCTATATCACTGTTGCTGTGTTCTACATAGAAGGGATGTCCTGCCCAGTGCAGCTTGTTACTCAACCATTATTTATTTATTTATTTGTTTTTTATTTAACATTTGTTGACCAGGAAAGTCCTACTAGGACAGAGGCTATTTTCAGCGGAGGCCGGGGAGAAATGCTCCAGACGCATGTTCTAAAAAAATCTTGTATGTGCCATATGTCACATTTATGCTACCCACACAGAATGTAGGGCATAAAAGGGATGTATAGATGCAACTACTCAGAACTTCTTTGCTTCCAGTTCGAACACCATTTTTGCCACTTGGTCTGAACACCTTATTGTTATACTGAATATTTAGCAACACCAGATAAGTGCCCCTTTGTGTTTTTTTTTTTTTTTTTTTACTTTTCTTGGTTTTATATTTTATTTTACTATTTAGAGTTCATATCATTCAAGAATAGAAAATATCAATGCGGGAGGCAGATTCCCCGTAAGGATCATCACAAACAGGATCTTTTTTTCTTTGGGTGCTTCCCACGACCATATCTCTTGTAGTATTTGTAAGGCATTTGTGCCTAAGACAGTCAGAAGATGTTTGTCTTCCCTGGCCATTTATCTTGAAAACCAATGGCTTAAACAATTGACCCAGCATACCATGGCAGAATATTTTAACCTCGAGATACCTCTGGTAGATAAAAAGAAGGCCAAAAAGTCTTGGCTGGATTCTTTAGCTGTCTAGTCTCCACTGGATATCCCTCTAGAAGCAGGTAGTAGCTCTGTAGGTCATTTGGAGTCTGTGCTGAATTCCTATGCTACAACCCCATCGGAGGCCAGCATGGGTCCATCTTTTTGCATGTCCTCTGAGGCTTTGCAGGCATCTACTCCAGACATTGAGGGGGAACTGTGCTTGATTATCTTAGAGGGTCCTAGAGGGATTCCACAGATATTGGTCTGGGAGGAAGTTATGGGTTCTCTTACTGAATCTTGCCAAGGGTCAGAACCTCTGGTATTTGTTAAGGCTGATGTCCCTTCTAAGAAAAGACAAAAACTGAAGCATGTTTCTGCCTGTCTTGTAGATCATCAAAGGGAATAGCAAGAGTTTACTCAGGGCTTGTTTTCTGCCTTATTGGCCCTAAAGCCTCCTCAAGAGGTTTCCGTACCTGCTTCTTCTTGGATCTCTACCCCTTCTAAATGGCTTAGGGAACCAGATTTCTTGGTTTCAGTGTCTGTGAGGGGTTTTTGTCCTATTCTTCACAGATGCCTTCACTTTTGCTTATGGTTCTGATGAAGATGAGTCTGCCAGTTCTGAGTCTCCTTTTGAGATATTGTCCTTTGATGACACAATTGCTAAGATGATGGAATTCTTTAAGTGGGATTCTTCTTAAGTGTCTGATATTCAGAGAAGATATTATGAGTTGCTTCAGACTAACAGTCCTAAACCACTGGCAGTTCATCTTGTGTTGGCTGCCTTGTTAGATACTTTCTTCTCTGTTTCCAGGTCTTCCAATTCTCAGCCTTCTGCTCCTAAGAAACATGACAGGTTTTATAAGGTTCTGAGGACTGTCAGTTTTTATTTAAATATCCTCCTGCTTATCCTGCTGTAGTGTCAGTCTCTTCTAACAAACATTCTAAACATTTGCCTTATGGTAAGGATAGTAGGGTAATGGAGAGGATTGGCAAGGAAGTTTACACTGCTTCTACTTTGGCCTTTGGGGCTATTAATTACCACACACACATGGAAAGGTATGCTCTGGCCTTGATTGGTCAGGATTGTCAGGTTATCTCTGACCTCCCTGATTCTGATGGCAAATCCTCTGCCTTATCTTTTTTAGGTTCTGCTTCTGAAGTGGCTCACCACTCTATTAAGTATAGCTATGATGCTGCTGACACCTCTTCTATGGCTGCGGCTTTTGGGTAGGTCATGAGCTGGTTTGGGTTGATTTGTACATTGAGCACCACAGCTGCACTGTTTTAACCCATTGTGAGGTATTCCAGCTACAAATTTTCCCTTAGTAGCACTTGTGTGATCGCCTAGTAGTACTCATCTTTGACCTTCCACCCTTTACCCCCTTAGCTCTCTCTGGCCTCTCTCCCTCAGATTCTGACAAATATGGATGGACAGTTTACTACGGTTTCTCCAGCCAGTCTGGTTGATATGGGCATCCTGAGACAGTGGAACTGCCTCTAGTACAAGTACAGCCCTCTACTACCATCACCTAGGAGCACAATTTGTGAGAGATGCAGTTACATTAAGAACCTAGAGTCTATGCTCTCTCCCTCACAAGCCAGTATATCTGGCACTGAAAAGATTGTCAACACAAACACCACACCTCAAACACCATCTACACCTACAGAACACACACCCACATATGCAGAAGTCCTCCACATAAACATAGCCAAACAAAAGAGACTTCCGAAGCAAAAACACATGCAAACTCCTCAGCCCACCACACACAGTTCACACACCTGTGTCTCAGCGCCACTAAGGTCTAACCATAAACCCAACATATTAGTCATAGGAGACTCCATTGTGAGACACACAGATGTGTACAGGCTTGATAAGGAGAAAGTCATGGTTAGTTGTTTTTCAAGTGCCAGAATCTGCCATATCACACACACACTCAAGTCTCTCAACAACAGGTACTGTTATGACTCTGTCATAGTTCACGTTGGTGTGAATGACTTGAGACATACATCCGTGGACTATATGAAGGGAGACATGATAGAGCTCACTGAATATGTGTCCCAGGCAGGTATGTCCCTAGCCTTAAGCAGCATTCTACCATCACCTCAATACAAACAGAAAATGACTGAGTTTAACAATTGGTTTAGTTTCTGGTGTTATTCCAAAGGGATCCAGTACCTGATAACTTGGAAAGACATGATTGACAAGACCACAACGCTTTGCCAGAGATGGCCTGCATCTGTCTCTCTTGGGCTTAAGGCTTCTGGCAAAGGCTCTTGCCTCTTACATAGTGCCTTTTTTAGGCAATGTCATGAGGTCAAAACTACCAACATGAAAAGTTCATAAAAATGCAAATTAAAGGTCATGCTGCTAAACGCTAGGAGTCTAAACATGAAACTGTACTCATTGCAAGAATTCTTAACCCTGGAATATGTTGACATTTGTGCAGTCACAGAAACTTGGTTCAAAGCTGCGGAGAGCACCCCAGCCATACCAGGTTACTTATCCTGTCATACATTCAGACCCCAAACTTTGGGCAGCAAAGCAAAAGGAAGTGGGGTTTCAATTTATATTAAAAGCATAGACACCTCCAGACTGGTCAAACAGTATGACACATAGGAGACACTCCAGGTGCAGTTAACCATTGACAAGACCCCTATTCAAATCATACCTAGATACAGGCCCCCAACTTTGACTCAAGATGCCCACTTCACCTATCTGGACCTCTTCAAATCTATCAAGATTCAACCCTTTACCCTGATCCTGGGCAACGTTAACTATCAAACCATAGATTGGAAGAACTACTCATGCCAAAACACAAATGCCCAGAGATTCTTTGATTTCATCAATGCAAATGTCTTGGACTAGCTGGGGGATACCCCCACAAGAGGTGATACTATCTTGGACTTGGTATTAAACAACATGAGTAACCACTGCAGCATCCATACAGTGTCATTCTCCCTGGTAGGATCCGACCACAAAACAGTCACTTTTGAAATCACCATCTCCCCCAAATCCCCCACCCCTTGCTATGATCAAACATAAATAAATTCTCCAAAGCTGGTTACAACCTCCTGAGGGAAGGTATAAGCAGCTTCACAGCATCCTCCACCTCTGTAGGAACTGGCACAAATGTTCAAACCTACACCAAAGTACTATACGAGTATTTATATAGCTGCATGGAATCAGGGACACCCACGAGGACAAAGTCCTCCACCTCAAGGAAGAGTAAACCTCTCTGGTGGACATCTGTAATAAGTAAACTCTATAGTAAAAGAAAAAAATTGCTGTCCAGGACCAAGAAGGAGCAGGTGCTTAACTGGAAGCAGTCTCTCCTTAGCCTGAACAAGCAAATAAGAGCACTAGTGAAGTCCTCCAAAGCAAACTTCAAGTCCAAACTGGCCACATCTACTAAAGATAAACATAAGGCCTTCTTCACATATGTCCGCAATCTCAAAGGAAGCACTCAAATCTGCTCCGAACTGGTGGTCAATGACACCACATAAACAAATGCTGTAGATATAGCTGACCTGCTGGCATTCAGGTTTAGTGAAAACTTCACCCTTCTGTCCCACATTCAGTAAATCAGGACATCCCCAGCACCTGCCCCCCTCCCCTTATCTCTATGGAGGAAGTTATCACTGCCCTCTCAAAGGCAAAAAATACAGCCTCCATGGGACCTGATAGGCAGGAACTTGCAGCACCATTAGGCACCCTATTTAACCAAAGCCTGAGTACTGGCTTTGTCCCAGCAGAGTGGAGGACAGCCACTGTCATTCCTTTGCACAAAGGACGTGTATCCAGCAATCCAGGAAATTATAGACCCATCAGCCTAACTAGCCTAATCTGCAAGGCCATGGAATGGATTCTTATGGACCTCATTAACAAGGACAATGGCAACCTCCAATCACTCAATCCCACACAGCTTGGTTTTGTCAAGGGGCGGTCATGCCTGTTAAAATTGGTCAACTTCTTTGAGATAGTCACCAAAGCCATGAACGAGGGGAACATGGTGCACAGTGCCTACCTTGACCTGGCCTAAGCCTTCAATACTGTTCCCCTCTTGGGTATAATAGATAAACTTGCTCAACTAGGCATCAATCCGTATGTTACCAGATGTGTAGCAAACTGGCTCACTGATGTAACCCACCTAGTCAAAATTGGGGAAGCCACCTCAAGCAGTAGACCCATAACGAGCGGTGTACCCCAGGGATCGGTCTTGGGCCTTCTGCTGTTTGGGATATACTTTTCTGAGGTGCAGGCCAAAACCAGTGGGCTATGGCTGACCAGGTTTGCAGATGACTGCAAGTTGGGCGCTGTCATCAATTCCCATAGTGATGTGGACATCCTCCAAGAGGATCTCACCCAAACAAATGACTGGTGCCAGCAACATGGCCTCCAACTGAATGCCAAAAATGCATTAGCATCCCCTCCGGGGAGAGTGACTTCCCCACAAATTATCACATTAATAACAAGGTCCTAAGCATGCAATCAGTCATTAAGGGACTTGGGCACCCGAGTTGATAGCAAACTGAATTTTGACCACCATATTGCCTCCATTGTATGGAAAGCTTTCTACATGGCCCACCTTATTAAGATGTGTATCTCATCCATGGACAAGGAGGTCATAACATCCCTGTATTCTTCCCTTATAAACCCCATTATTGACTACAATGCATCTTTCGGCATGTACCTCACAAAGCACATGCAGCACCTGGAGAGACCACAAAGGTTCCTCACCAGGAGAATCCAGGGCCGCAAACATCTACCCTACACAGATAGGCTAAAAGCCCTATCCCTGTACTTGGTTTCATACAGACTTCTCAGAGGTGACCTGTGTCTGGCATACAAAGCAATGTCAGACCCACCCTTGATGGGACTGCTGCATATCCGCAAGTCAAGCTCCACTTGAGTAACTCGCATGCACAACCTCAACTTGGTCTGTGACATCAATAGGACTTGTTGGCAGGACAGATTTGTGTCCCAGAGACTTCCCTTCTGTGGAATAGACTCCCTCTCCATGTCAAGCAGAGTAGCTCATTAACCCTTTTTAAGCGTAACCTGGATAACTGGATGGGGAACAGAAAATACACACCTGGGATTCCACCCATGTCCCTGCTGGATAGGGGCATCGGGTGCTGACTTGTCGGAACATAGGCTAATTCTTGGCTAGGCTTGTAAGGGCCTCAGGGCCAGTAGCCTAGTAACTTCCTTATATCCTATGAGGCATTTTTCTTGGATTTATCTCCAGTCTCTACCTAAGGACATTAAGGCCCAGTTGTTGTATGCTCCTTTGGATAATACACATCTTTTTTGGGAGTGCTGCTGCTGACATTTAACTCTGTTCAAGGGAAAGGCAAAACCTTGCAAGATTTTAAACATATTTTTGCCTCTTCTGTCCAGCATTCTGGAGGAATTGTCCTTCTAGGTCTGCTTTTGTTCCCAGGCAACTCCACCAGGTCTCTAAGGGCAGAAAGGGTGGGAGGTGGGCCCCCTCTTCTGAGACTTCTTATATTTCTGTGTCCCAGAAGACTCCTTTATCTGATAAATCTACTTCTCTTTGACAATTTACCCCCACTTATTTTAGACCAGGGTCCTTTGTCCCTTTGGCTCTCTCTTTGTCTTCCAAATTGATGTCTCATCATTTCAGACTCGGGTTCTTTTTATTATCTACCAGGGTTACTTCATGGTATGGAAATCTTTCCTTCCCTTTTCAGGGATTCCACAACCTCCTCTAGAGCAATTTCCTCATTTCCCAGAAGTTTTAGAGTCCCTGTTGAAGTAAGGAACCATTCAGCCTGTCCCCCCTTCCCATTGGGAAGGGTTTTTTATTCCAGGATGTTCCTGGTTCCTTGAAAGGAGGGCACTTGGAGACCTATTTCAGACTTCTCCCGGCTCAACACCTTTTTCAACAGCCCTTCTTTTTGGATGCTTACTCTTCAAACTCTGTTTCCTCTTTTATTACCCCAGGCTTTTCCAGTGTCCTTGGATCTGAAAGATGCTTACCTTCATATCCCTATTCACTCTCTCGTCAGGAAGTTTTTAAGTTTGTCTGTGTCTTCTTCTCATTTTCAGTTCTCTGCTTTGCCCTTTGGCCTCTCTACTGCCCCAAGGGTATTCACAAAATGCTTATCTCCTGTGATTGCCTTCTGCAGGCTCCAAGGCATTCAGATTTGTCCTTATCTAGATGACCTGTTGCTTCAGGTACATTCTCCCAGTCAATTGTTACAGGATCTGCATTTCATCATTTCTCTTCTTCAAAGTCTGGGGTTTATTATCAACTTCTAAAAGTCTGTCCTGACTCCTTCTCAGGATCATTTCTATCTGGGATGCAGTAATCCGAAGGTGCCAATGTTGTCCTCTTTTCCACCTCCAAAGGTGTTGTCATTGACAGCCTTCTTCAGTCTCTTCTTCCTCTGACTGCCATGCTAGCCAGGGAGTTTCTTTGGGCCCTGGGATTCATGGCCTCTTTTATTCCAGTGCTTCCTCTTGCCATTCTGTATATGCAGAAGCTTCAATATTACTTCAAGTCAGTTTGGGTACAGCATTGTCACACTCTGAATTTCAATGTATGTCTCCTTCCCTGTCTCAAGAAGGAATTCGAGTGGTGGGTTCAACAGTTTGCTGTTAACCAATACTGTCACTTTCAGCCTCCATTCTCTCATTCTCTTCTCAAGAGCTGTTCACTAATGCCTCAGACATGAGGTGGGGGGGGGGGCTCTGGCCTCCCCATCAGCAGTCAGACCATATCAACATCAAAGAGATTTTGGCCCTTCAGGCTTTTCACCCCATGTTCTCTCCAGCCCCCTTGAAGGTGTACACAGACAACATTATAGTGGTGTGGTATGTCAACAAGCGGGGAGGGGGGGATGAAATCTTACCTCCCCTGTGTGATGGTGCTTCAGGCTTGGAAAGTGACTTTCAGTTATCAGTTAACTCTTCAGGCAGTATACATTCCTTCAGGGCACAATCTAGTGGCAGACTGTCTGAGCAGGTCCAAAACACAGGCTCATGAATGGGTGCTTCACAAAGAAGTGTTTCTGGACATTGTCCATTGGTGGGGTATTCCTCTAAGTAGATCTTTTTGCCTCTCCCTGAACAGGCAGCTTTCTCTCTTCTGTTCCAGAGTGCCACACCATCCACCATGGAAGACAGACACCCTTTCCTTTCCTTGGAAGGGGATGTTTCTTTTATGTTTTCCCTCCTCTTTCTCTGCTTCCAAGAATCCTGCAGAAGATTCAGCTGGACTCCCCAAAAATCTTGCTAGTGTCTCCCTTTTGACTGAGACAGCACTGGTTCTCCTACTTAATGTATCTGGCCAGGGGAAATCTTCACAAGTTATCTCACCAGTTGGATCTCCTCACACAGGACAGTGTCTCATCCATCCCCACTTGTCCACTCTGCAGCTGACATTGTGGATGATAGGGTTTTGATCTCTTTTAGGCATCTCTTTTCTGGGTTTTACAGGAGACAAGGAAACCATCAGCCAGAAAATCTTATATATCCCAATGGAAAACATTTTCAGTCTGGTGCCATGCTCGTAACCAGGACCGTTTTTCAGTGGGGGTCCCTCTGGTCCTGTCTTATTTGTGTGAGTTGCTCCAGTCTGCCTTGGTCTATTCTTCTGTGAAGGCTCATTTGTCAGCCATTTCTGCTTGTCTGTCCTTGAATCCTCCTTTGACTTCTCATTTAGGTTCATACGTTCATAGCTTTATAGGTGTTTACTAGGCTAATGACCACAAGGGCCTTTTTAAGCCTAGCCATGCATCCGAAATCTCTGACAAGTTATGATACCCTTGATAAGTGTAAGCATGGGCCTGGGAGATGAACCATTTATAGGTTACTTGTTTGCATCAGAGACATAGATGCCAAACCAGGGATGAATTTCCAGTTTCCTATCCAATTGTCCAAGTTGCACTTGAATTGGATTATGGAGGAACTCTGCTTCACATGGATGGGGAGCCTGTTCCATAGAAGGAGTAGTCTCTGGGTTACATACCTATGTCTTTTGAGGTCAGTTTCTTAAAGCCATCCTACATATTAGGCCTCCAAGAAAATCTATTCCCCCTCCTCTTTGAGACCTGAATTTTGCTTTGGAAAATTTGACTCGGGGTCCTTTTGAGCCTGCAGATTATGCTTCTTTGCAACATTGTATCTGGAAGACTGTTTTGTTGCTGGCTCTTACTTCTGCTTGGAGGGTTTCTGAGCTCTAGGCCCTTATGTCCATGCCTTCTTTTTTTTTTCACAAGGACAGGTTGTCCCTTCATACAAATCCTTCTTTTATGTCCAAGGTGGTAAATGAGTTGTCCTTAAATCAGTCGGTACAACTCCTTTCTTTTTTCCCTTTTCCTTAGTCTGCTACTGAGAGGGTCCTGCATACCTTGGATTTGCACAGACAGCTCAGGTACTATTTGGATAAAACTAGGACTATTTATAAGCCCGAACAGCCTTTTGTTTCCTTTCATCCCAGGTGTTTGGGTTTGGCTAAGCAAACCGTCTCCTCCTGGATTTCTAAGGCCATTTCCTTTTGTTATTTTTTTCATGGCAAACCTCTGTCTACTTCTTTTGGAGCTCATTCAATTAGGGCTGTTGTCTCTTTTGGTGCCTTCTTCAAGGGGGTGGACACCAATTCCATCCTTGAAGCTGCTACCTGGTTTTCAGTACGTACCATTGCTAAGAATTATAAGTTGGATATGGTTTCTAGGGCCAGAGCAGATTTTGCTGAAACCATTTCATGTGAGTTTGTTGAGGGCTCTTCTCAGCCTTCCACCTACCATTCTGATTTTTGAGATTTTTTACTCTCCCTTCTTTCAGGAGTACTGCAACAGTGATATCAACAATGATGTAAACATTGATTGGTCCAAACTCACAACTGACTCCCCCAACTCAGTATCCACCTACATGGCTTCCACCAGCTTATAACATCTCCCACTCACTTCCATAAAAATTCCACTTCCAGCTCCATCATAGACTGGATCCTTACCAATTCCCCCCACCAATACCACAATCCCACCACCTTACCTGACTCCCTCAGTGATCATCTCCCTACCACCATCTTAAGACACTACTCCCATGTTCCTAAACCCCACCTTATCAATTTAACTCCATTCTCCACAACATAGATTGGTCCATCCTAAAACACCACCCCCTAAACGATGCTGTAAGCCCTTTCAATAGCATCTTCACGAATACTCTAAACTCCTTAGCTCCTTCTAGGAAGATCAGAGTAAAATCAAACCATGCTCCCTGGCTCTCCAAAGAGACTAGGTCCCTTATGAAACAAAGAGATTGTGCTTGGAAAACCTGGACTAAAACTAAACAACCACATTTTCTTCAAAAATACAGGCAACTGAGGAACCTTGGCAAAAAACACACAATTAATGACAAAAAGTCATACTATAGCTCTGCTCAGCTTAACAACAAATCCAATCCTCGAAAAGTTTGATCAACTCTCAACAACATTCTCTGTCCTGGAAAGCCCTCTAATCCCTCTCCATACCCTAACTCTTCCTCTCAGGAAACAGCTACTCTCCTGAATAGACACTTTATCTCTTCCATCCAAAATCTGGTAACCTCTAAGCCAAACTCTACTTCGATACCCACCTCTCCAAGTCCCACTAACACAACTTTGATTTCTTTTGAGCCAGTTCCCATTACTTACATCAAATCTCTACTACTCAAGCTCAAACCTTGCTCTCCTTCCACTGACAATCTATCTCCTACATTCCTCAAACTTGCTGCTGACTCAATTGCCTATCCTATATCTATACAAATTAATCAATCTATTCTGGAATCAACTGTCCTCACCCTTTGGAAATCTTTCTTCACTATCCCTCATCATAAAGGTAGAAACTCCACTGACCCCTCAAACTACCGACCCAATCCCATTCTTTCCCCCCTCTCCAAGATATTAGAAAAATGTATTCACTCACAGCTTCTCAATCACCTCCTCACACACCGCTTACTTACCCCTACCCAACATGGATTTTGTCCTCACCACAGCACCACCACTGCCTTCCTCTCCTTCACTCATATCATTGCAGAGGCCCTAGACAACAATAAACTAATTTCCTGTCTCTTCCTAGATCTCTCCAAAGCCTTCAATACTGTCTCTCATCCTCTACTACTATCCACACTCGCAAATCTCCACCTATCTCCCTCCGCACTTGACTGGTATAATAGTTACCTGTCTGGCAGGGAACAATCTGTCAAATGGCTCTCATCCTCCTCTCCTTTCCTTCCCATCTCCACTGGTGCTCCCCAAGGCTCCATCTTGGGACCCCTTTTATTTAACATCTTTACCAATGATCTTTACACCTCATGCAAAGAATCTTCACTTATTCAGTATGCCGATGACTCCACGCTTATATCCATCTCAAATAACATTCCTGAACTACACTCCCTGACCCAACAGGCCCTACTATCCACTGAACAATGGCTCTCTCACAACCTATTGATCCTAAGTCCCAAAAAGACCAAACTCCTACTTTTCCTTCCCCGTTCTCTTTCTCATCACAAAAACTACTTTTTTATTACATCTTCTAACAATACAACTATCCAACCTGACACCCACACAAAACTCCTAGGGGTCATTATCGATGATGAACTCAAGTTCAATCTACACGTACTCCAGTGTATATATATATATATATATATAAAAAAAAAACAGAAACTAGGTCTGCTATATCGAAACAAAAAATTCCTAACCCCTGAATCTAGACTTACCCTGGGCCAGGCACTCCTCCTCCTCCCCTCCCTCTTATACGCTGCCCCATTTCTTACCAATATCCAGGCCTCCACTCTAAACAAACTCCAACAGACTTACCATAAAATAGCCAGATTCATTACTAACTCCCCATACAACTCACACCACTGCATTTCTTTAAACTCTCTTCAATGGCTTGAACTCCCCCAATTTCTGCTATCTTACCAATTTCATATGCTACACTCTATTCTTTATAAACCCTCCTTCTGTCCATCTCTGTCTTCCTTAGTCTCCATCTACATCCCATCCCGGACCTTCCGTACTTCTAACCAACAATTACTTGATATCTACCACCCAAAAAGGTCAGTAGGCAAACTACTCTACAAACACTCCCTTGCCCATGCTTGGAACAAACTTCCCCTTGACTTACGTTCAATCTCCCACACCTCACACTTTAAAAATGAACTAAAAGCTTATTTTCTCAATTCCTGAACCTGCCCTTGCCATGACCCTACCTAGTCTTCCTTCCCTTTATGTACCCTCAAAAGGACCATACTTAGTACCTCATTACACCTCTTTCTTCAATGTGTCTACTATGCATTTGCATAATTTTATACAAACAAAAAATGTTTATTGTTGACCTATTGAACTATATCAGTGTAAAATTGTTACTTAGCTTCTTTTTAATGCAACTTTAACTTTATGCATGTAACCCAACATATGTGAATTGTTTTGCTATAACTGCTATTATATCAATATTGTTTAAAATTGTACTTGTTTTAAAATGTACTACTGGAGCTTTTCTCCTCGGGTCTCTACTGAAAATGGGCCACAAGCCCAGTTGGACAAACCCGGTTAACAAATGTCTATAAATAAATAAATAAATAAATAAATATATAGAAAGACATTGTACAATTGTGTAAAATCTTACCAAAACAGTAGATGTCCTTCTCTTCACTGTTGCAGTATTTTTCCCTCTCTCCAACCCCCTCTTCTTTATTTTACTTTTTTCCCTCCTGGATGTGCATGAACTTCTTTATCCTACGATGATTTTTCTCTTCTGGGGCAATTCAGTTCTAGGTAGTTGCGTCTGTACGTCCCTTTTATGCCCTATGTTCTGTATGAGGAGCGTAAATGTGATGTATGGAGCAAAAAAGATCCTTTTCAAGCTTTTCCATACTGGCTGAGCGACAGGTTGTCTGGGACAGGACATCCCTTCTTTCAGGAATATTACAACAGTGAAGAGAAGGACATCTACTGCTATGGTAGGATTTTACACAACTGTACTTTCTTTGTTATGAACAAAGTTCTATGTGCCTAAATTATATAAATATTTATCAAGTACTAAATTTCAGTCACTTACTGGGTCAGAAAAGTGTTTGTCAAAATTAGTTTGAGTTGTGACTGTCATAAGAAAAAAATTGGCTGAGGTTTAGAAAAGTTAGATTAGTACCATCTGCTAAAATGTGTCTGCCCATAGAGACTTGAGTTACCTTATTTACATGAAAGGACCAGTAACTTTTAATAGTTATAGCTGTGCTGTAACTATATGTGCTGAAGCCTGAGCTAAATATATGTAAACTCATTCTGTTGTTTAAAGGCTCTAAATGGGATGAGTCTATAAACAACAGAAGGATTTCACATTCTTAGTTTCTTGTAGGCAGCATATGTTTATATTCATATTGTATAGCAGATGCCAACAATACTTCTTTTTATCAGGATATTGTATTTCTTTGAGACTCTCCAAGAGTACATTTTCATAAATAACTTTCTAAATAGTTAATTCAAGTGATAGCACTAAGATGTAACATTCACATACCCTTAACACAGTTAGCAAGCTTCAGTACTGTTAATGGTAATAATGTATAATTCAAAGTTGATGGTATTCTGGGTTTTCTAGAGGAAAAATCAGATATCCCAATGTAGAGCATTTGTTGAAAATGATTATTCACTGTACACTAGGCAGAAGAGAAGCAAATTTATCCCAGCAATCAGGGAGTATTGAGAGGCAGGTGTGAGATTCAAGCTGCTGTATCTAGCTGTCGTCAGAGTATATTTCCATATATTTATTTTTTTATTTTTCCATATAGGATCGAAGTAATTTCTGATGCAGAACAGGCTAAGGGGAAAAGTCACAAAAGTTTGTCCAATGAGGGGTGACCCATCAAACAGAAAGGGACTCTGCTTCTTGTTCTTTTGATGGTAAGGCTCATAGAGAGACTTTGCCAGTCAAGCATTTTCCAGTGTTTCAAAGGAAAGTGCTTAAGAAACAGGAAAAAAGCACAGGAGTTGACTAGAAGAACTGGGAGTACCTTGAATTTGAACTGGAGTCCAGGGATGGGAGATAGAGATGAACAGGAAGAAGACCAGCAACTCTGAAATTAGTGAATAAATGTGAGAGTATAAAGCATCAGCCTGGGATGACATGCTGGACAAGCCACGCTGCTTCGCAAGGGACGGCTTGCACCTGTCACCCCTGGGCTTCCGGATATTGGCAAAGGCTCTTGCCACCCCCATAGTGCCTTTTTTAGGCAAGGCTCAAATTCTAAACCTACCACCCTAGAACACCAAAAAGGAAAAAAACTAAGGGTAATGCTGCTCAATGCCAGAAGTCTCAATCTCAAGATGCACGCACTCGAGGCCCTTCTCAATATGGAGAACATCGATGTCTGTGCTGTGACAGAAACCTGGTTCAAGGCTCCTGAGAGCACCCCAGCACTAACAGGTTTCACCTCATATCATGTTCCGCCCCAAAATCCGGACAACACCAAGAAAGGAGGGGGGGTGTCCATATTCATAAAGGACACCCAAACCTCAAGGTTGGTGGCAACGCACGATGCATCTGAGACCATCCAGGTGCAATTAACCATAGGCAAGACTGCTCTGCAATTTGTAGCATGTTACAGGCCACCCTCTCAAACTCAGGAACCTCACATGGCCTTCCTGAAAACATTGGAGGGGATAAATGTATCTCCAAACACCATCATACTAGGTGACTTCAACTACCCTAATATAGACTGGGAACACTACTCAAGCCCGAACACTCTAACCCAAAGATTCCTGGAGTTCATAAACTCAAATGCCATGGAACAACTAGTCACCATCCCCACAAGAGGTGAAAACATACTTGATCTCATCATCACGAACATGGGATCAAAATGTTCAACACCGAAGTATACCCCTCACTGGTGAGATCAGATCATAAACTAATCTCGCTGGAGGTCCTCATCCCGCCCACCTGAAACAGAAAGACCCCAGTGAAGAAATTCTCAAAAGACGAATTCACACTTGTAAAACTAGTGTGGTCTCCTTTAAGGCCCCTGAGCCAGTGGTAAACATTACTCAAACCGCTGAATCACTTACAAATGCCTTCTACCAGCACCTACAGGACTGCATGGATCAGGCAATCCCAAACAAAACTAAGACTCTCTGTACCAAAGGCAAGCGTCCAGTCTGGTGGACCCCAGCCATAAACAAGCTCTACAACAAAAGGAGGAAGCTACTACAAGATAGAGCAAAATCCTTGAAAGGTAAGACACCTTTGATCATTATAAGTAAAAACTAAGAGCTCTCATAAAATCATCCAAGGCAAATTTTGAGAGAAAAATCGCCAAGGACTCTAAAGACAATCATAAGGCCTTCTTTAGCTATGTTAGAAACCTAGGAGGAAACTCCCAGATATGCTCAGAATTAGTTCAAAATGATGTGAAAATTACTGAACCTACACACATTGCTAACATACTGGCTGACAGGTTCAGTGCAAACTTCTCCCCCCCAAAAGGAGAGATATCTATTCCAGAGGATTGTAGCCCCCAAACATCTCCAACGCCCAGGTGAGAACTGCCCTCACTAAGGCAAAACACAGCATCCATGGGACCGGATGGTGTCCCCGGCTGTGTGCTTCATGAACTCAATGAGGAATTAAACCCACAGTTAGGACAGCTGTTTAATCTTAGCCTCACCTCAGGATACGTACCCAAGGAGTGGCGCACGCGACTGTGGTCCCACTTCATAAGGGCGGTGCCTCCACAGACCCTGGAAATTACCGCCCCATTAGCTTGACAAGCCTTATCTGCAAAGCCATGGAGAGGATCATAATGGAACTCATAAATAAAGACATAGGGAACTTGCAGACTTTGGATCCAACCCAGTTTGGCTTTGTCAAAGGCAGATCCTGCCTCTTAAACTTGGTTGACTTTTTCGAGACAGTCACCAAGGCCATTGATGAGGGAAAGGCAGTCCATACAGCCTACCTCGACCTGGCAAAGGCCTTCACACAATACCCCACTCAGGTATCATCGAAAAACTCATCAGCTTGAATGTAAACCCATACATCACAAGATGGGTTGCAAACTGGCTAAGCGACAGAACCCACAGGGTCAGAGTTGCTGGAGCCATGTCAGACTCAAAGCCTGTCACAAGTGGTGTCCCACAGGGCTCAGTCCTGGGTCCACTCTTGTTCGGCATCTACTTTTCTGAAGTACAAGCAAACACAGGAGGGTTATGGCTGACAAAGTTTGCAGATGACTGCAAACTGGGCGCCATAGTCGAAAACACATCTGACACAGATATCCTCCAGAAAGGCCTCACAGAAACGGATAACTGGTGCCAGAGCCATGGCCTGAAGTTAAACGCCAAAAAATGCATATTCATACCCTTCGGGAAAAACAAGGTTACCCCTAGCTACCATATAGGTGACAATCCACTGAGCACAGAAAAAGTCATCAGGGATCTGGGGACCCAAGTTGACAGTAGTCTTTTGTTTGACACCCATGTTGCTAAAGTAGTTAGGAAAACCTTCTATATCGCCCACCTGATCATGAAGGGATTCACATCTAGATCAAGGGAGGTCATCGTCCCCCTGTACTCATCACTCATTAGACCTATGATTGAGTACAATGCCCGTTCGAATGTATCTGACCAGACACCTGATGCAGCTTGAAAGGCCCCAAAAGTTCCTCACCAAAAGGATAAAGGGTCTCAAAAATATGTCTTATGCTGCCCGACTGAAAGAACTCCAGCTTTATTCAGTCTCATACCGCTTGCTCAGAGGTGACCTGTGCCTGACATATAAGGCCATGTCAAACCCAGATTTGATGAATATGCTTCACCTCAAAAATCTAGATCCCTCAGAACCACAAGGGCGGAGACTTAAACCTTGACACGGTTATAAATAGAACGTGCTGGAGGGACAGATTCATCACCCAGAGACTCCCTATGCTGTGGAACAAAATCCCGGTACATGTGAGGCAGAGCACCTCGCTGGCCTTGTTCAAGAGGAATCTTGACCAATGGATGGGAGATCGCAGATATACCCCAGGGATTACTTCAGTGTCACTGCTTGACAGAGGCACAGAAAAATAATAGGCATAGTTTTTATTCAAACTAAAGGGGTGGCGAAAGCCACATAACTATGGGCTAGGCTTATAAATGCCCTTGGGCAGATAGCCTAGTATGAACCTATGAACCTATGAACCTATAATGTTTGTGAAATATGGCTTAACAAGAAAACGTTGTTAATAAAGATTGTTTTTTTTATTATGTTTGTTAAACTTGTTGGGGGACTGATAAGCTTATGTCCCACTTCATGCAATTAATATTTGCAAGGAAACTGAAAGGACAAAAGAGAGCAAAGAAGGGAATTAGTAATTGTATGTAAAACATTGTATGTAAAACAATTTTTATTCTTAAAAGTATTTGTTTAAAACGTGTTATGATATAAATTGCATGTTATATAGTAAATTATTTTCAGTGGTTGATGTGGTAAAGATACTAAATTAAACATGCTTTCTTTCTTTCTTTTTTAGTTTTAAGAAATGTAGGCATTACAATGTAAAACGAGAAGAAAGGCTGAACAAAAGTTTGTTAAAGTCAATAGGTTGTAATCTTGGGCTGTTGGGGTGGGGTATAAAAGTGCACTGATTATAACATATGCAGAACTGAAGTGTTTTCTTGTACTTTTGCATAGATGATTGTCTGGATTAATGTTCATGGCTTAATCTACTGACAATATTTCTGGGAATGCAGGCGGGTTTTAAAAAAATGAGAGACCACAATGTAATAAGTAGTTTTCTTTAAGCAAGTAAATGTTCAGTGCAAGTTAAGAAATCTGCAGCTAATGGTAGCTCTAAATGTTGTTCTTATGTTCCCATTGAAACATGTTGAATAAAGGCGAAGGCAATAACTTGAGAGGACTGGACATTGTTTAGTTAGAGAAACATTAAATTAAAAGATACAAGGGCAAGCATATCAGTAAAAAATAAAGTCTGAAATTATTGGAATTGAGTAATAGCAGCTTTTCTGGTAAATGAATACTTTAATGCAGTTACTAGAATGGTATATACATTTAGTTTTGTTTAAAGATGGCCAGTGCACTTTTTTCTTAAGGCTAAAAGTTAATGTTTGCTGAAAACATACAAGTAGTTTTTCACATCTGAAAGGAGAATAGAGATAAGACAAGAACAGCTGGCAGTATAAATAGGAGCACAGGCTGTAACATGTGTCTTAGCATGGAATAAACCTAATTTTCAGTTAATTAATGCCAGTGAATGCAGCTGTCAGTTTGGGACAATTGTTCCTATCAGGAGGATTTAACTTCAGTATTTGAAGAGGTACATAGTTGTATGTACTTGTTTAGGTTAGATTATGGAGGTGTTTTGCAGGTGAGTTTGTTTTTTGTTTGCAGATTTTCATTTAAACAAAAAGTCTTATAAACTGTGACACAGGTTTAAATAGAAATGACAATAAAACATGACATAGGTTCAAATGGAGATGACAAGAAACAACTGTATAAAGGGTCAACGTGCCATACATTAGTGGGTGCATGTAACACAAAAGCTAGAAATAGACATTTAAAGAAGCTCTCATATATGATAGGTGAAAATAATGACTTCTTATTATAATGGCTACAGTAAACATGTTATTTTGGAATGTGCTGGCCTTACAGGCATAGATAAAAAGGTAGGAGTGCTGAATTTTATTAAAAATGCAGAGCACAAACAGCAATGCTACAGGAGACACACTTGGAAAGAAGTGAGCATATGAATTTGATAAAGAAAGGATTTCAAAATTGATATTCAGCAGAATATCGGGGACAAAGGAAATGGAAAGTACTTATGCTCCAATAGTCATAGAATAGGGGAAAAAGGTAGTAAGTTTAGATTTGTGGTAGTAAGAGGTGACTGACAAGGGAGGGGGATTATGTTGGCATTATTTATATTCTACCAAAAACTACTATTATGGAGCTTAAGAAATCTTTGGAAGAAATTATCAGCTTTTGGCAGGGCATGTTATAGGTGTGAACTGGAATTTGATTTGCAAAAGTAAGCATGTATCCGAGGAATCTAGGAGGGAAAATATAGCAAAAGAGGGTAGATTTCTGAAGAAATTTATGAAATATTTGGTGTGGAAGGCAGGTATTCAGTAGTAGAAACTCAGAATTTTCATGTTATTCCACAATGTGCAATAACTGGGCTAGACTAGACAAATTATATTTCACAGGAACATGTGTATTTAATTGAAAGCTTTGACATACATCCAATAACTATTTCCAATCATGTGCCAGTAACAACTAAGATAAACATGCAGCATAATGAAGTACAAATGAGACTCTGGTACTTCCTTACCTACCCGTTAAAAAGAGAGGGATTTAAGGAATGAGTAGTGGAAGTTATTTGGGAGTTATTAAGGAAGATAGAAACTTCTTCAGAAGTTATAGCTAGTGAGTGGGGTAAAATGAAAATGGAGCTTAAAAACAGAGTAGACATAAAAGAAAAAGAAAAACAGATACGGTTAAGAAGAAACACAAATTATTTAGAGGAGCTGACAAAGGTTAAAGTATTGCAGAATAAGAGGAATCTTACAAAACAAAAGAGGTGCAAAGGCAGAGTGCTAAAGAGAAATTAAGGGATATCTGTATAATATGCATGAGTTTAGAACTATTTTTTGATAACTCCAGAGTACAAAAGCTTTTAGCACAGTGACTTAGGCAACAGAAAGTAGAAAGGGTTGTTGCTAAACCTAGGGAGCCTATAACAAGAAAAATGAACTGAGATCCTATAGAGGTACTAGAGATATTTTGGAAATTTTATGAAAATTTGTATAAAGCAGAGGAATGTGGAAATCATGAAAAGCATAAATGGAAATATTTATGGAACACTTAGGTATGTCAAGGTTAGAGGTAGACGAAGCTCAACAATTAACACTTAAGACAGGAGGAGATAAAAATTGTTATGTATAATCAATGTACAGGAAAGTCTCCAAGAATAGATGGTGTTTCTGTGGAAGTTTGGAAGGTAGCAGGGAAGAAAGTGCTGGAGATCTGGAAGGTTTTATTTAACAGTATTTTAAAAGGAGAGGAAGCAGCAAAATCCTGGAAGAAAGCTGTGGTGGCTGTAATACCTAAACATGGTAAAGACCCATCAGACCCAGCTTCATATAGGCCCATTTCAATTTTTAAATTATGATTATTATAAAGTACTTACGTGTATAACAGCTGAAAGAATGGCAAAGATGTTGCCAGAGTTGATACATATGGAACCATGTGGTTTTGAGAAGGGGATACAAACATTTGACAGCATTAATAATGATGATCCAGAGAGAAACAGAATGTAAGTAAACTATCTCTGTTGTTGGTGGGTCTTGATGCAGAGAAAGCATTTGACAGAGTAAGCTAGGACTTTATGAGTTGTGCAATGCAAGCATTTGTATTAATTGATACTATAATAAGGTTACTTAGGGAATACATAAAGGATCGGAGGCAGAACTTAAAGTGAGATGGTTCCTTTTTGATAGGTTGTGTTTGAACAGAGAAACCAGGAAGGGGTGTCCCCTTTGTTATTTGCATTGTTTTTGCAGCTATTGGCAATGGAAGTAAGGGGATCAGAAATATGAGCCAAAAATCTGCACATTCTGTGAAAATCTGGACAGTTGACAGGTATGTTAGGCATGCATGTAACGTTTGAGAACAAATTGTTAAGAGTTCACATTTAAAGCCTTCTCACCAGTAAATATATGAGAATGTAATAACTAAGACCAAAAAGTAATAGATTTCAGTCACCCCTAACTGAAGAGTTTTATTGCACAACTGAGACGTCTACATACTACTACTAGCTCTCTGAAGGTTCCCTTTTCATGTAAATGATACAGTTGAAGGGAATAATACTTTAAATTTATTTTTTCTCTCTGTTAACATTTAACATATGGTGCCATTTAATGCATTCAAGCCTTATCTCTTTAGGGAGACCGAGAGCAATAATTAAAAAATTACCCTTCCATTTAATAACATTCTTTTTCTTTGCAGCTTGGAGTACATTAAAGGCATTATCTGCCCTGAACAATTTAAAATAAACTGCTGTGGGTAGGCTGCTGTTTTGGGGGTGGGGAGGAAAAGGAAATGATGCTCTGTGTCAGTCACTTAACTGGAGAGTGCAGTATAGGGTAAGCTAAAAAAGTACACATATTATGCATGACTTATTGTAGCCTGTCCTTGTCAATTTCCTTACTAAGTCCTCTAATTATGATGTATTTTTTCTGGATCATCCCTACAGGTTTTGTTGTAGCATTTCTGAATGAATCAGCAGATTTCATTAATAAGTGGGTGTGCGATTGTGGGGTGTTGCAGCTATCCTCCAGGACTGCAAATGTTAATTTCACTTTCTGACAGTCTTTCATTCAGTGCAGCTACAGTGTTTTTAATATTGGTCACATTCAGACATGGTAATTGTAAGGATGAGTTATATTTTTGATTATTTTGAAAGAGTTTTGACAAGCAAAGCAGGTGCTCCGTCTCCTTCAGTATTGCGATTTGTAAGTTTCACAATGTTGGCGTTTGAAAGAAGAAACTGCAGTTCTGTATACTTTCAGAACTGAAAGTTTTTTTAGAAAATCATGCATGCTCTAGGTGGATTGGACACTCTAAATTGGCCCTAGGTGTGAGTGTGTGCATGTGTGTGCCTTCTGTGGAAGGCTGGGTGCTGGGCTGGCAACCTGACACTGTAAAACTCCACTGCCAATTGTTCTGTGGTGACGCCTAACTGGGAAAAGCCAAAAGGAGAAGAAGATGTACTGAATGGTCCTTAGGTAAACGTAAGTCAGTGGTTTCCTTTTTGTTATTCTTATTTTCCTTTAAAGAAAGTGATAAAATAGGTACAATGGTCTGTTTTGCCTTCCTGATTTAAGGAGTTGCAATTGCATACAATACTTTTATTTATAGAGTGAAGTTGCTAGAGCCAGTTAGTATGTCGAACTCCAAACGTAATGTTTGTAAGTCATGATATATGTTTTAGAAAATAAAGCATTTTCTATCCTCAAAAAAGCTTCCAGTACAATTACAAGTGTCTTGCAAACTGTGATTCAAAGCTTGAGCAAGAGGTATTCAGGTGCTGGCTCCCACAGTCACACAGAAACTGATATTAGAAAGAAAAGTAAATGCAGCCTAATGGACTGCCAAGTCACAATGCACCCCAGGGATAAAAAAACACTACCAAAAGTTTTAATCCTTAACATTTTTGTAACATGTTGCACTTAACTGTAGTTTGTTAACCACACAAACTAATGGCCGATTGGATTTCAGTGGAAACATCCAGTCATGTTGATGTTATCTTAAATGGTTACACTTCATAATCTCAAATTACTGAAATCTCGAAATTCAGTAACCCGAGACCATGAAGTCTAAAACCAGAATGCTGAAAGTGCATAAGAGTGAATTCGAGTATCTCGAATCCGCGCTTATGCATTTCCGGTACGTCGCATGCAGTGTTATGGTGCCTGAAATTGCAGGTGAGTGAGTGTTTGTTTTTGTAAGTTGTATGTGTGGGTAAGGGTAGGGAGGTGTAAGTGTGAGTGTTGGATTTGTTGGTGTTTGTGTATGTGTGACGTGTATTTGTGTGCGAGCATGTGAAGAATGGCGTGGTGTGAGGCTTTTTTTGTTTCATGTTATGTGTGACCTCGGAGTTGGTATATATAAGTAGGGGGGTGTGGGGGGTGCAGGGGGGCTTGCCCCCCTTGCTTATTTGTAGTGTAGGGTTGTCTTGTTTGTGTGCTGTAGGTGGAATGGTGTGTGTGTTATGTGGTGTATGGTGTATGTTTGTTCGTGACTCTGTGGTTTTTGGTTTTGTGAATGGTTTGACTTAATAGTCTCGGGTTACTGAAATTCGGGATTTCAGTAATTCGAGATTATGAATTGAAACCCATCTTAAACACCTGTCCTCAGTCTAGTTTTAGATTTTGACAACTTTCACATGTGCAAGATCTTCCTGTGAAGTTGCTGATTCTGTTGTCACCTTGATATACTGTATATCCCCTCCTTCCTGTTTACCCGAGTGCAAACTTATCGAGTTCCATTATATTTTTTCTCATATTTTTGTCACAGAATGTGTACTGTCATAATAGACTTGTTGTGAATAGCCTCCATATTATTTATGTCCCTGCAGACAGGGGACTCCAAAACTGCACACAGTACTCAACATGGGGTTTCACCATTTCCTTTTAGATCAGAATTATATCAAACTTCTTCCTGTTAATAATGCTTCTCTCTGTGTCCCAGCATCAACCTAACCTTTCTTATTGCTTTCTCAATAGTATACCTCAAAGGCAAGCCACTTGAGATGAATAACCCAAAGGCTTATTCCACACCTGCTGTTAGAGTACCTCACCTTCATTGTACAATCTTTCCCTGAATATTGTCTTTCAAGCAGCATTAGTTTACATTAAATCTAACCTGCATTCCTGTAGTTTTGTCAAGCACCAGTTTATCTTTTTCATTTCTCTCATATATCCACTCAGTTCTAACAACAAAGGTGTGTACTTTTTTCTCCCAGCCCTTTTGGAATGTCATTTATATTTGTGTTAAATGATCTTCGCTATTTAAGGTCAGGAAGATCAGCCCGACACCACTTTCACCCACTTCCCCTGTTACTATATGTGATCTTCTATGCAGTTAGCTTTTTTCACCTATATTACCACTTTGCCTCCACTTCAAGGTTGTATAACTTTTGTTATACTCCCTGGGAGACGTCATGTCTGGTGCCTTACTAAATATACTGTCTGTCCATGTTACAGCACTTTAGTCATCAAATTAAGTGAGCCTTATCACGTTACTATAATATGATGTACTCACTATGAATCCATGCTGTCTAGTGTCTAGTAGCCCTGTACGCACTGAATGCATATTTTCTTCAAAAGGGATTTCATCATTTTCTTACAATGGAGGTCTGGTTAGCTGGGTGTTAGTATAGCAATAACCCACGCCTGGGTGTGGGTAATGCTGGATTTACCCACGGTTGGCGTGGTTTGCCCGAGGGACCAAACAAAGACAACCGTGGGTAAATACAGCATTACCCACACCCAGAAGTGGGTTATTGCTATTATACAATGACATTATTTAAGAAAAGAAATAATTACTTTTCTTAAATAATGGCATTGTATAATGCCTCTTTGCTGCCCTTCCGCAGCTGTCTGGTGTTCCGCGGCAGTTCTGATGTACTGCGCATGCCTAAGCAGTACATCAGAGCTGTGGGCAAAAGCAACGGAGAACGCAAGATCTCCGTTGCTTTTTACTGTCTCGCTATGTTAAATGGGTTTAACATAGCGAGACAGGTTTAAAAAAAAGCAACGGAGATCGCAAGATCTCCGTTGCTTTTTACACACTGTGTCGCTATGTTAAAGGAGTTTAACATAGCGAGACAGCTTTAAAAAAAGCAACCGAGATCTCCGTTGCTTTTTTTAAATCTGTGTCGCTATGTTAAACTCTTTTAACATAGCGAGAATGTTATACTAACGGAAAAGTCCGGGCGACGGACCTTTTTCCGTTAGTATATTGAGGGATTTACAACGGGCACGCTGGTTGGGCTGGCCAATCAGCGTGCACGTTTTAGAGTAGGCATTGTATAATTTTCATTTCTCTACTGACCTTACTTTTCTGAAGCAGAATCATATCTGCCTCCCCAGCTCTGTGGGATCATCACTTTGATTTTCAGGTTGGTGATTTCACTCGCTTCTCTTTGTCTTCCCCTTTAAACTAGAATATTAATTTCTTCTGGTCTCATTATGATGCCCACCTTCAGTTGTAAAGGTTCATTTATGACTTGCTCCTTTGTGAAAGAGTTCAGACACTCCTTCATCCAAATCAGAAGACTCCTACATTATGCTATGGGAACTTCACCATCACTATATTTTGTGAAAATGGAACGAATGTCGCAGTTCAGTATTTGTACTATTCCTTTGAGAAAATTACCCCACTTCCCTTATTGCCTGCTGTTAGGTATTTGTATATAGGTTTTACTACCCTCCACCTCTTTCTTCAGCTAATGCATTTTCTGTGTTCTGTTTGCTTCATTATATTTCTTGAATGTTCCCCTGTTCTCTCTAACCTTCTCAGTCACTTCTTCTGACAGTATTTTTTCCCCTTGTTTTGTTGATAAGTTTCATGCAGTGATGTGCTTCTAATACGTTTAAAGTCCTGATTCTTTATTTTACCTTCTTACCTATTTTCACATTTATGATAGCCATAATCTTAATCCAGCCTGGATTATGACAACATTTGATTTGTACCTTATATTTTAATGTTGTGTTGTATCCAATGAAATCAGATGTGTTATGACATTTCAAAACTTAGTATATCATAAAAGGGCATTTCTCGTTTGTGTGGCCAGCATTGTGCCATCTAAGAGAATTTGACTTTTAAGTATAAAATTTCTCTGAAGTCTTTATTGAGTATGCTGGTTGTATGAGAACTGTGTTGCTTTCATGAGTAAACATTCTGGGTCTTGACTACAAAGCTTGTATTTTTATGAGGTATACCTGCTTTCACAACCTGACACCTGTTATTTTCACGTTACAGTAGGCAGACATAGCTTTCACCGGTGAGTGTTAGTGTTTTACTGCAAAGTACATTTGGAAACACCAGGACATTCCATCATCATCTACAAACAGGGATCTTGATTTCTACCAAACTTTACAGGTTGTGTCTGCTGTCTCCTTGTAAAACTGCTGTTATTGTAGCAAGATGTTATGGCAGCTATAGCGGGTAAGTTTACAGCCTACTTGCAAAGGGTTTTCTAGATTATGAGTTACTGGAACCTGCACATTGGTCAGCACAGAACTTTATGATATTGTCATATAATGTGGAAATTTAGAAGCTGTTTTTCATACAGATGTGGTAGGCATACCTCTCAAGTGTACCTCATTGCGAGGAACGTACCTCATTTGGGGTCTTAAAAAGTTCATGTTCCTCGACCTTCCTCAAAGTTCCACACTGAAAGAGTCTGTCACACATTCAGTGTTAGGAATTTTTTCAAGTGAAATCCATGGTAAATAGAAATTAATCATATTAATTCATTAAAGGATCTTCTTTATAAGCAAAACCAGCATATTTTAACCATCCTATGACCTTCCTAGTTGAAGTCGTTAGCAAGCCATTAGTATGTGTTCCACATTTTGCCCATTTGTTCCACATTATGAAGGTGAGTGTTCCTCATTTTGGAGCTGGAAGGTTGAGAGCTATGGTGGTAGGCAGCAAGACATGGGTTACAAATAATTTCCTTTTCTGCTAATTACTTATTGTCATACATTGCATTTGAGCAGATAGGTGGTTTTCAAATATTTTTTGATATATCAGTTCTGGCACAATAAAATAATATGCAAGAATGAAGCAATAGTAACATGAACTCTTAAAGAAATGTAAAGGCAAGTGGCTGTGGACAACAGTGAAATCTTAAGAAGTATGTAACTGCAACAGAGAGAAAAACGATTGGAAGTATTTCTCATGAAAAAGTTGTGGTAATCACTTTATATGTTTTCCTAGTTAAATGTGACTGTATAAATCCCATGAGCAACACTTTAAAAAGCACACTTTCCTCAGCAGGAAGGCCCTGACAAAGAGACCTACTTTACTTCTTTTTGATTGAGTGTAGAGGTAAATGCAGGAAGAGATGATGTTACTTACTAATCCGTTTTTAAACAAAGCTTGTGACATGTTCCTGCACAACAGGTTAATAAACAGTTTAGAGTCTGGGATCTGTTATCATTGTGGTCAATCAGTTAGAAGATGACACAGAGGCAGAACCTAAAGACTGCTTTTTAACATAATTTCAGTCTATAGAGTGGAAGGGGACCACTGTAGTGCCTAATTTGTCTTGGCCAGGTTAAGTCCTCTAATATCTATATAAAAGATATAGTTTGAAAGTCTAGGGAAGGTGTGCCCCTTTGCACGTGACACAAAAATCTTATTTTGCAGAATGGTTGACACATCAGGGGTAGGAAGAATGACAAGGTACCTGCCCAAATGCCAGGGCTGTGCAAATATACAGTATGTATAGTTCAGTGCTAACAGTTGCAAAGTGATACTGTTGAGTTTGGCACTAAAGAAGAAAATATTTATTTGGAGAAGAACAGATAGTAAAGATGAAGAGATGTAGGAGACATTCTATCAGAAGACTACAAGTAAGTTTGATAATATGAGAAGTAGACATTTGATATACCATGAAGCATATCACAGGCAGTCAAGAGGGAATAATGCCTGTACAGAAATCACTACAGGAAATATTTTAATTGTACTACATTCAGTTTCAGAAGCTGCATCTCAGTGAGAATCTAGTTAAAGCAGACATTTTCTGAAAAATAGCTATAATATGATCCTGAGGCTATATAACAGTCCATAAAAGAGTATCTAAGACACTCAACATATATCCCATAACTGCAAAAAGAGGGAATGACTAAAATGAGTGTGCGCGGGTATCATCTCTTGAGCTTTTCTCCTAGGGAACTTTACTTAAAAATGGATAGTATGCAGTTGGATATTTCAGGTCAACAATGTAAAATAAATAAATGAAAGAATTGAATGATGGATGCAATATGAACCTGAAAGTAGCAGGAATTAGGGGAAGTGTGAAGAAGCATTTGTTTAGACAGGAGGTGGTAAATGTAACATTATCTAGTACTACAGCACACGGCCAGGTGGAAGTCTACACCATATATTAATGGATGTTCTAGTGTTTGCTTTGGGGCCTGGTATTATTTGGCTTACAGTAAAGTTTATGTTTAAAATAGTACAGCCACAATAATTAACAAAACATTAACTTATAGTTTCTGAGCTTCCACCAGAAAAAAATGATTATAACAGAAAAAAACAAAATAACAAAATAGCCCATCTTAACCAAGAACTGTATCATAGTGACTAATGTACAAATTTATGGGTTAAGGCCATAAAATTATTTTTGAAAAGCATTGAAAATATTAAGAAATGGTTTATGCATCGTGACTTAAGGTGTGACATTGATTTATATGTACTAACTCTGGTGTAATGACAATGTTTTCTAAAGCAATAATACTGTTTTTGTGTGAGAAAAATATTAGTTATTAGTCTAAGGATGAAGCAATGGATGTAGTGAATTTTTTGGGCATAAAAATATTTATATAAGTGACTTTGGCATAAAGGCAATTTATCTAAGCTTGTGTAATAAATTTTGCACAACTAAGAAAGTAAATACTTGTTTACAAGAAAATGATTCATGCAGTGTGATTTTGAACCCCGCCCAAATTATTTATATGTGGTAACTCTGGCATACAAAACAATTACAGCAAGCAAGAGTGACTCCTGGCATGAGAATGATTTAAGCATTAAGTATTTTTTGGCAAAAAAATATCCACTGTGTTCTCTCTGTTTAACAGATTCACTTGTGTTTAATTGTTTGCCATTGTGACTTTAACTATCTTCCTGCCTGTACGGATGGATTATGCCACATACAAGGATGCTGAATTGCATGTCCTTCTAAAATAGTTTAGTTCGTAATTTACTTCATTTGTAGAGTTGTACATATAGTAATGGTGTTATGATGTTTGTAGAAGTATTGATTTGTATATAATTGTTTGTGTCTTGTAACACATTATTGCTGAAAAGAGTCTTCAGAACAGCCCACTTAGCACAGTTAAAAGTCAGATAAAAAAACACTGGCATGATAAAAGGTTAATTAGTGACTGTGATGCAAACACCGGAGCAAGGAAGCAGTTACAGAATGTAAGAAAAGCTGTTGGGAGTCAGCCTTTTTATGTTACTTTGGAAAACTTGTACTGAAAAGTAAGGAAAACTTGTACTGAAAGATTGGAACTTTATTGTGAATTCATAACACTGAATGCAGTGGTGCCAGGCTTAGTTGCCTGATGAATAGTTTTCTGGTAAAAGAGAAGCTGAAAGAACACTCTTTCCATTCAATTTCCTATTCATTTGGTTAATTGCATTGACTTCTACAGTAAATTCTTATTGGGGAAGTAAAGGCTCACTCTGTCAGGTCAGTAGATTCACACACGCTGCGAGTATTACAGACTGGCTGGTCAGACTGGACACAGAGCCAGAGCAGAATAGTGTTCATCTGTCACGCAAGGCATTCTGTAGATCAGCTGCCTATACCTGAGAGCTAGGTCTTCCCTGTTTGGTAGTCTGCTATTCCTGTTATGAATTCCAGCTTTCTGTTTATCCTTATAATCAAAATAGTATAGTTTTGTGACTATACTCATCATAACAACTGCTGTAGGGTGACTGATGCAAGACAGAGTTCCTACATTCTCCTAGCTGTGCACAAGTTTTGGATCTGTGTGGTCTACATATACTGTGTGCTGATGTTGTTACTGACTTTATGAGTTGTCAGTTTCTATTCAAAGACTAATCTGAAGTGTGTTGGTGTGTTTCTTTACTGCTGTCCTTAACCTTCTAGTAGTAAGAATATAACAGTGTTCTAGTAAAATTAATTTCTTAAAAAATAAGCATTGAACATTGCTGATGCATATACTATTGATAAAATGATAGTAGCATACGTTTTGTGCTAGAGCCACCCCCCCAAAAAAAGAAAAAAAAACAGACTGTTAGACTGACACAAGACAACTGTAACATTCATGAATGGATATAATTAAATGTAAAACTCTAAGCCTGTTCTTAAATTGCCAGATATTAGGACAGCTGCAGAAATATATTTGATAAATCAAATGTAGACTCAACACTTCTGAAAGTTTTTGTTTGTCTCCATCTTGTTCTGCATTTTTATTGGTTCTCTGAGTGCACCTTCCTAGCTCAGCTTCTAATGCAGCAGTTCCTAACCTTTGATGCTGCTACTGCCTACCAGTTGAGGCACTTATTGGAAAGGAAGGGGAATGAGAGGTCAGCTTTGTGCTGGTGTAATTTTCCTAGCTGAGGTCGTTGTGGCAGGTGGCAGGGAAGAATAAAAAGTGGAATGGAGCTGGAAGCTAGCAGTGTCACATACTCTGTATAGCATGCCAGAGCTTTTCTTTGTCTCTGCACCCCAACATGCTGATGTTACTCCTATAGGTCATACAAACCATGAGATGTTTCCACTGAAGGCGTACCTGCCATGGACCCTAGGTGACTGCATCTTCTTAGCAATCTCACAAACCCAGCCCAGCAGTCATTCTAAGCCCTGACCTCCAACAATGCACAAAGAACAACCTACTTGTGCTGGCACGGACCATCCCCCAGGATAGAAATGTCCACAATCCCTGCCAGCTCCATCAGATGCGTAAGTTGCTAACAGAATTTGGTTCACTTGGGCTGTGTTCAGGCCGTTCATCACTCTACTCCACTGGGATGGTATGTTATAGATTGTTTTTATAGGTTTTCTCTAATTGCTCCAGAACATTCTAAGATGTGTCTCAAAGAGAAGAGCCTTATTAAGAGGAGCATATAAAATCTTGGATTTTTCATCTTTAGGAAAAAGCTGGGCTCTTAACCCTGTACATCTGCTAATAGCATAACCAGATGCAGCAATTTGAGAAAGACATTTAACAATAAGTATTCCAAATGTATTTGTAGTTTGGGAGACTTGTGATTGCTTCTCACTGGGGAATATGACTGCAGTCTCCATATTCAGGATATCAGTCTGCTTTAAAATATTCTACTCATAATACCACAAGGGTTTTGCTACCTATAGCCCAGGGCACACACTGTAGCTGATGTGTTGAGTACTTTGCTTTCTTTGTTTGATGGTGGTAACCATAACGCAAGGAAAATGTCTGACCTTTATGGAACTTGTAGTTAGCTGAGTCAGGCCCTGGGTTTTGTACTGCTAAAGTTTTTAGGAGACAGAGGCATGGTATCCCGTTCTTGTCCCATTACAACAGAACTGTAATAAGTAATACAAAAAAAGTGGTATGCATTGGGGCTGTGGCATAGGCCATACCTCTCAACTGTACAGATTTTCGCAGAATGTCCAGATTTCTGCCTGATATTTCTGGTCTGTTTTTTTCATAAAATTGTAGTTTTCTGGCAAATTAGTGGCAAATCATTAAAGACTGAAGTCAGAAAATAATGACAGACATTTAAGTTTCAGATTTCATATCCTTCAGAAAATTCACGTTAATGAAAAACCTGTTATTCTATCAACTTTCTGAGTTTGTAAGAGCAATATTTAAAAAGTGCTCCTATCTTTTGGACCTTTGTCACACTTTTACTGATGGCTTTGAACAGATTTCTTGCTCTAAAGTGGTTGAGAGGTATGGGCATACTTCTGAGCCTTTTAGCACTAGAAATCTGGACAAAGGTAAAAATAATACAGGGACAAAAGCCTAAAAATAGGGACATATTTTAAATATTGTTATAAACTTAGAAAATTGCTAGAGTAATAGTTTTGGAATTGGTATGCATTTTCTGAAGGATATGAAATCTGAAACTCAAATGTTTGTCATTATTTAGTGACTTTAACACTGATTCATTTTACAGAGAACTTCAAAGTTTTGAAGAACAAATCAAAAATATGAAGTAAATTCTGGACATTCTGCAAAAATCGACAGTTAAGAGGTATTTCTTTGGCTGATTCATTTTAAAAGTTTTAGGATGTTTTTTGGCAGACCACTTAAAACGTTCCCTCAACAACTGTGTCAACAAAGACATGCCCTCTTAAGATGAACCCAAGGATAAAGAACCTTCATCATTGCTGTCTGTATCATAACCCTGAAGAAATGATACATAATCAGGATATGTTAGATCGTGGACTTCTTCCCCCTTAGTTTCTGATGTTGGGAGTGTGGGCACCTTCCTTCTGCTTTTTTCTGTGTCTTTTGCAGACTTTGAAGGTTTCAATTCTGATCTAAATCTGGATGCAACCTTCTCTACCAAATCAAAGTGCATCTTCGCATTTGTGGTTTATGAAGTCATGTATCTTTGTAGAGCAAGGTGTCCATTCCCTAACAGGAAAGGTGAGGTCCTGTTATTATATCTGGCAATTATGTTTGGTCCTTGGGCATCCTTACAAAGACAAGTCAGAAAAGAAGCCCAAAATGCAGAATTATTAGTGGATTCTTAAGCCAGAATCACTTGTCAGGAAGATGTTCAAAACTCAAAAAAGAAAAGAAAGTTATTTTCCTTCTCTGTGACTTTGTTTAGGTTTTTGCTTATTACTAGATATACAAGTGAAGGTCATATATTCTTCTTTACTTTTCATTAAATTAAGTAATGTGGCTAGTGGGGGAGAGTGGGGGAACAGATGAAATTTGATGCAGTTTTTGTGATCCTGGAATGCCGCAATATTTGTAACTCTCCTTGTCAAAGACTTTAGTTAAATGAAACACAATGAACATACAAGTTAATGTTGTGCTCTTCTCCTAACCAAAAAAAAAAAAAAACACTAGAATGGGTATTCTTTTCTTTGGGGTGAGGGGCTTTTTAATTTAGATATAGGTTTAGTTAAACATCTAGAACATGTTGGTGCTTAGGGCTCCTCATATTGGTTTCAAGGGATTAGGCAGCTAAGGGGGAAGGGTGTGTTATTTTTAAGGGAGTAATGCTGAGAGAACAAAAAAGGAATTAAAAAGGAAGCTGCTAATTTCTGTTTTTCTTTTTTGTTTTCTTTTATTTGTGGACATTGTTGTATTAGACATGTGCCAGAATCCAGGTCTATGAAAACTACCACTGGAGAATTTGGTACCCACAGCGTATCTGTGTGTGCACTGAACTTTTATCAATATAAACAGGTGCAATGAATGATTACCAGAGAAGATGGATTTTATTTTAATTTATTTGAAGTAACTGTATTACCGATGGCATTCATTTAAGATCTGAAGAACAGTAAGCATTCTTTTTTTAACATTAGGATAAACTTTTTCATGTAGTCTGATGAAAACTATTCAGAAAGTACTGCTTTCATATAGTCTTCTCCTAGGGATTCCACTGAAAATGGAGCATCCAAGTAATGAACACAAATGAATGAATAAATGAGTTAATGATTCATTTATTAAACATATTTAAATGCTTACAGTCTAAGCATCTTGTATCATGAAAGCCACCAAGACAGTGACAGACCAGTTCAATGCAATAAAAGTAAGAATAAATAACAATATGTAAACTATACACAAATGCATCAAATATTTTACCATTTGAATATTTTGGTGATGCATATGACAGGGTCCAGATGGAACTGAAGTGACTGCCTGAAAGAGGACTCAGATTCACTTGTTAGAATCAGAGAAGGTACCTGGCTCTACAGGACAGAAACAAGATAACCAAAGGGTACTTGGGCCCAGTATCTCAGATGTAGTCTGTGGAATAGTCATCAGCTGCTCTCCTGATGACCTGAGATTTCTTGTCAGATGACAAGGGTTGCAAAAACTCCTTTTGGTATGCAGGACTCAGATTGTGAAGGTCAAGGTGGACAAGGGTGAAACCCTTAAAGACATATCTGGTGGAGTGACTGGAGGCCATTGCAGGTCCCACATGACTGGAGGTATATGACTAGTCTTGGAGGTATCAGATTCTGCATTCAGTGTGCTCATGTCACATCATTATTTGTAAGCCTTAGGTTCAGGCCATTACTGTAATCCAGAGGAGAAAGGACCAGTGCTTTCACCACTGCAGCCAGCTCTGAAGATTGTATAAAATACTTAATCTGAGACATATTCCTAAAATAGGAATAGAATAATAAATAAATCTTAAACTGATATATAGGAAGTACTGAGTCTTATGAAGAAGATTTTTGAAAACTCTTATAAAAGAAAAAGCAAACAAACAAACAAAATCACTCCCCAAAATACTAAAGAATACTAGTTGAGATATAATTTTCGTATGGCGGTAAATGTGATCTGCGGAGAATCGCTTGTCTTGGAATACTCTCTCAAAGTCCACTGTTTACAAAACATTTTTCAATTATCCTTGAAGCTTAATATGAATAAGTCACAGAAACATGCACATACACACATGTACAGACATATAGACTAGGGAAACGCCTTACAACCCATTCATTCCTGCCATATTAGTATAGCCATTCCCCTTAAAATGTGAGAGTCGTGGCAGAGTAAGTCAGCTTGCTGGTCTTTGCACTGGCCTACTTCTAGGCTACCAGCAAATCTGCCATACATAGCTACATTAGGGAAGGAGATGTGCATCCTCACACACACACACACACACACACACACACACACACACACACACACACACACACACACACACACACACACACTAGTGTAACAGTTGCATCAGGTTCACAGGCAACCATTTAATCCTTAAAGAAACAAACACAGTATGTGAGAGATGTGCATCCTCACACACACACACACACACACACACACACACACACACACACACACACACACACACATAGTAGTGTAACAACAAGTTATGCTCACAGAAAATGGGGAAACTTCGTAGGGATTACGAAGATTTCTCAAAAGGGAACATTTTTGTTTGGCACAAACAGAGAACTTCGACAACGGCTGATGTGGTCCAGGGCACCAATAGGAATATAGTGCATCACGAGACGAGGGCGGGACAATTTGAACGACGTACTACGGCAGGAGAAGCCATGGCGCCTGCACAAGCCATCGTGGGCGCAGATCCCGTTGTCTCAACCTTAGATATGCAACATGAACAAGCTGTTATTCCTACCATCGACACTGCCAACGGTTCCGTCTTCAGTTTGGAGTCGGAAGACGGTGACCGGATTATAGGAGACACGGTTACCCTTGGACGGGACGATGCTGGCGTTGGATCTGATTCCACAGCAGATACGGCAGCACATTCTGTCAGTGAGACTGGTGGTTCTGATACCACCGCGGTTCACAATGTGAATTCACGAGCTGGGGCACGACCTAAGCTAAGACCTATGCAGAATCATTTTTTGGACATGCTACCAGTGCAGGTGAAAAAGAAGGGCCCCTGGAAACGCTCGTCAAGCGACGACAGGGAATTTTTGAAGAAGAGACGGACAATAGACTGACTTTTAGTGAGTGTGACAATATTGTTTTTAATTTATCTTCACGTCATTTAACTCAGAATGAACTAGCAGTATTGAACAAAGGTTTATCGTTTGTCCCTAGTAAAATGTGTACATACCAAGAGGTTCTATTGGATATTATGTACTATTGTCGTAATTTAATGTTAGGCAAACTTTTTGGCAACAGTGATAGTACACAAGCTATCTTGAGAAAACCTAGTGATTTTGTTCCGGCCTTAACACCGGCCCTACAATTGTTCATTAACCAGTGTGATCATGATTTGATAGAGTATTTTCAGCAGAAGGATAGGGATAAATATTATAATTTAACCAATGAACAAAGATCAGCTTTGGCTAAGTTATGTGGTTACACTGATATTACGATTAAGATGGCCGACAAGGGTGGTTCGGTTGTTGTTTTGGATTCGGATTGGTATACCCACAGATTGAATGCACTCTTGTCGGACACAGGGACATACCACATTATTAATCCCATTGATGTAAGAAGAATTGTAGACAGGGTTCATAATAAATTGCGGTGTTTGAGTCAAAGGTTGTTGATTACACCCCAGCAGTTAGAGTTTTTACACATTGATAAACCGACCACTCCGATTTTTAAAGCGTTGCCAAAGGTGCATAAGAGCTTAATTGACCCACCCCTGAGACCGATAGTATCGGGTAGGGGGTGGGTCACTGAAAACATATCCATATGGCTGGAGGTGGCTCTTAAACCATATGTAGCCTCTATGGAACACATTTTGGTGGACACAGGACATTTTCTTACTTTGATTGGAGGCATTAAACAAGAAGAACTATTAGGGAACTATTTAATGGTCACTTTGGACGTGAACAATCTGTTCACTGTGATTAATAATGAATATGGCTTACGGGCTATAAAGACATTTTTAACAACATTAGAACTCACACATAATAAGATAGAGTTGATAGTTGAGTTACTGACTCTGGTATTGGAGAATAATATTTTCCAAGGGACAGATAGCATATATAGGCAGGCACAGGGGATAGCCATGGGCACCCCCTGTGCCAATACCTATGCCAATCTTGTACTTTCCCATTGGGAAAGGATGTTTGTGTTTTGTGATCATGCATGGAAGGAACAGCTATTCATGTACCTGCGTTTTGTAGATGATATTTTTGTTTTGTGGAAGGGTACAGATGAAGAATTAAAGTTGTTTATAGACTACCTACATACTACTACCACCTTTCTTAGGTTTAGTGTAAAAACCTCTAAAGAGGCTATAGATTTTTTAGATGTATGCCTGATGCAAAACAGGGATGGTTTCTCTTCTAAATTGTTCAGGAAAGAGTGTTGGAGGAACACTCTGTTGTCATTTGACAGCATGCATCCGAGACATACCTTTCCCAATGTGGTGCAGGGTCAGATTGGAAGGATCTCAAGGTTAAGTAAGGACAATCAACAATTTGAAGAGGAGGTGGGTTACCTCGGTGAGTGTTTTGCCAATAGGGGCTACAGTAAGAAAATGGTTGGTGATATTATAGAAAAGAATAAACCATTTAGATACACAAAATATAGGCCTTGGTTAGATACAACACGTAACAATAAAGTGGTTGGTGGAACCAGATCCAATCGTCGTAAGGTGGCACTTACTTATGGAAGTGATGCAAGAGGGGTTTGTGACATCATACGAAAGAATTGGAATATAATAGTGAGTGACGAATGTTTAAGGGATATGGTGGGAACCCATCCCCAATTTATTTACAAAAGAAATAAGAATTTGAAAGACTTGTTATGCAAGGAAAAGAGGGCTTTAGGTAGTGGGAGTATCATGGGAAGAGCGGGGACCACTGCTTGTGGATCCTGCAAGGCCTGTAGTCTTATTAAAAAAGGGGTAGAGTTTCGACATCCCAATAATAATAAATTATACATGTTTAAGGGAAGGGCAACCTGCAGGACTACCGACGTAGTCTATATTGCGGAGTGCAGCTTGTGTTCGAGCTATTATATTGGGAAGACCAATCAGATGTTGAAAGTTAGAATTCTCCAACATATGTCCAATATTAAGAACAAGGACGAACGTAATGCACTATATAGGCATGTGAAAGAACATCCTTCTCATAGATTTACATTTAGAGTCATTGTTAATTTAAATCTGACCCATAGGGGGGGTGATATTAAATTGAATACAGAATTGGCTGAATCCAAGTGGATCTTGGAACTGACAGCACATAGGGATCCAGGGTTGAACGATGTTGTCCCGCTCAAGCCCACACTTTGTAAAAGGCGGGTTTTTTACTGAATTTGATTGGTTAGAGTGCTTTTTAAAAGAAGTTTTAAGATATGATGTATTTTATCTGATGAAGGGTATTGACCCGAAAGCGCTCATCAAATATTGTATTGTTTGGTTCTATGAAATAAATCGTTTTTATATAGTAAGCAGCATCCAGCCACGTTATTTCGTATACAGTATGTGAGAGATGTGCATCCTCTCACACACACACACACACACACACACACACACACACACACACACACACACACAGTAGTGTAACAGTTGTATCAGGTTCACAGACAACCATTTAATCCTTAAAGAAACAAATACAGTATGTGACAGATGTGCATCCTCACACACACACACACACACACACACACACACACACACACACACACACACACACACACACACACACACACACACTAGTGTAACAGTTGCATCAGGTTCACAGGCAACCATTTAATCCTTAAAGAAACAAACACAGTATGTGAGAGATGTGCATCCTCACACACACACACACACACACACACACACACACACACACACACACACACACACACACACACACACACACACACATAGTAGTGTAACAATTGTATCAGGTTCACAGACAACCATTTAATCCTTAAAGAAACAAATACAGTATGTGAGAGATGTGCATCCTCACACACACACACACACACACACACACACACACACACACACACACACACACACACACACACACACACATACACACACACACACACACACACACACTAGTGTAACAGTTGTATCAGGTTCACAGACAACCAGTTAATCCTTAAAGAAACAAATACAGTATGTGACAGATGTGCAAGCACAATTTCACTGGAGGCAAAAATCTCACATACAAACAGGGCTGTCAAGGATACACATGCACTACATCCACCACACAGTGACCACCACATACATAGACCAACCTATGCTGAGGTACTAAAAAGCAATCTTCCCAAACCTCAAAGACCTCTTAAGCATATAAATGGCAATGCCTGTACTCAGGAATCTCTAAAGCACTCACCAAAAGCAGCACCAAACACCACACATATGCTTGCACCTAGTGGACCCCCAAAAGCAAAGCCCAGAAGGCAAGCAAACACATTACCCATTGTAAAACACACAGATGCCCCAATCACCAGACTGACCAAGGAGAAGATAATGGTTAGTTGCTTGTCTGCAGCCAGGATTCACCAAGTTACACACACACCCAAGTCACTACACCACAGCTACCAGTATGATTCTATCAAGTCCATGTGGGTGTTAATGACCTGAGATGTACTTCCCTGGACTATATGAAGAGAGACATTGTTGATCTGTCTGAATTTATATCTCAGGCAGGTTTATGTCTTGCATTCAGCAACATTTTACCTTTACCAAGGAAGATGCAACAGTACAAACAAAAGATGACTGACTTCAATAATTGGCTTAGATTCTGGTGACTTTCCAGGGGATTCAATATTTGTCATCTTGGAGGTCATGGTTAACAAACCGCATTGCTTTGCAAAGGATAGTCTGTAACAGTCACCCGTAAGCCTTTGAATATTAGTTAAAACTTTATTTACCCTCTTAGAGCCTTTTTTAGGCAATGCCAAACTAACAAGCCTTCTGACATAGCAAATAAAACTCAAAGAAACCTAAATGTGTTACTTCTCAATGGTAGGAGTCTAAACAAGAAACTCCACACCCTGGTACTCACCAATATGACACAGCACTAACACCCCCCTGTGTCACTTATGACACAGCACTAACATCCCACAGCACTAACATCCCCCTGTGTCACATATGACACAGCAATAACATCCCCCTGTGTCACATGTGACACAGCACTAACATCCCCCTGTGTCATATATGACACAGCATTAATATCCCCCTGTGCCACATATGACACAGCACTAACATCCCGATGTGTCACATATGACACAGCACTAACATCCCCCGTGTCACATATGACGCAGCACTAACATCCCCGTGTCACATATGACACAGCACTAACATCCCCATGTGTCACATATGACGCAGCACTAACATCCCCCTGTGTCACATTCTCACCGATGAGGTCTGACCATCAAGCTGTCTCCTCAGAAATAAAAATCAACTCAGGAACCCCAGCAAACCCTGTAACAGTTAGGAACTATTCCAAAGCAAACTACATTCTATTAAGTGATAGTTTGTCAAAATTCAGTACCCCTCCCAACTCTGAGTTCACAGTAATCTATGCAGAATTTTTCACAGAGACCCTGTACAACCATGTAAATGGCTATGTAGAGGCTGCTGTATCTACTACTGGTGGAATTCTTAATAGGGTATATAATAATAGGAAAAACATCATGTATAAAATCAGGAAGAGCAACTCCAGTAATGATAGGAGTTCTCTAATTAAACTAAAAAGGACACAAAGAGGACTAAATAAGTCCAATCAGGCTAGTTACGAGGTCAATATAGTTTCACAGGCTAAAGACAACCACAAGGCCTTCTACAGCTATGTCCAAAACCTCAAAGGCAGTATATCAGTTTGCTGAACTGGTGATTAGTGGTGCCACTTTTACTGTGCAGAGCAACATAACGGATTTGCTGGCTGACAAATTCAGTGCAGACTTCAGCCCCCATTCCTTCCCTACCTCCCTCATGAAATACCTACTAGCATACCCCTCAGCTATTAACAAGGAGCAGGTCCTGTTGGCACTCGCTAAAGTAAAAAACGCAGCCTTAATGGACCCTGATAAAATCCTGGGATGCTTCCTAAATAGCTTGAAACATGACCTAGCAGGATCACTTGTGTCACTTTTCAATTATAGTCTCAATACAGGCATTTTACCATGAGAGTGGAGGACTGCAATGATTATCCCGCTTCACAAGGGGAGACCATCAACTGATCCTGGAAACTACAGGTCTAGTAGTTTGACTATTCTAATATGCAAAGCCGTGGAACAAATTATAATGGAAGTGATCAACAAAGACACAGGCAACCTTCAAACACTGGACCTAATCTAGTTTGTTTTTGTCAAGGAAAGGTTGTGCCTACTAAATCTGGTGGACTTCTTTTTAAAGATCACCAAGACAATGGACAAGGGGGAAATGGTGCATACCACCAACCTGAACCTGGCTAAGGCATTCGATACAGTACCTCATTTGGGTATAGTTGACAAACTCACCAAACTGGACATAACCCCCCTACATAACTTGTTGGATTGCCAGATGGCTCACAGACAGGAACCAGGAAGTTAAGATTGGTGAGACCATCTCCACCAAGAGACCATTCACCAGCTGGGTACCTCAGGGCTTTGTGCTGGGACTGCTCCTATTTAGCGTCTACTTCTTGGAGGTAAAGCTTAATGTCAAGGGCCTTTGTCTGACCAAGTTTGCAGATGGCTGTAAATTGGGAGCTGTCATAGCGTTCCCCCAGGGAACAAACATCTTCCAAGACAGCCAAACATGGACAAATGACTAGTGCCAAGGTCATGGATGAAATGCCAAGAAATGCATTATAGTGCCTTTTGGGAAAACTGCCACCTGGGCTAATTACTCCATCAATAAGATACCCCTAAGAGTTGACCCGGTAGTCAAGTATCATATATGTAGACAATAACATGGTTTTGGACCAACGTGTGGCAAGGTAGTAAAAAAAAATCATTCTGTGTCACCCAACTTATAAGTAAGGTCCAAGGAAGTCATAATGCCATTTATTTGGTCCTTGTCAGACCCATCGTTGAGTATAACGTTTCCTTCGGCATGTACTTGACCAGGAATATGTGACAGTTGGAATGTCCACAAAGGTTCCTTACCAGGAGAGTCCGGGGCATAGAAATATTGTCATATAAAGATCACCTTAAAGCCTTACCTCTATGCTTGGTCTCCTATAGGTTACTGAGAGGTGATCTATGCATGGCATACAAGACATCCTCAGATCCACTCTGATGGACGTTTTGCACATTTACAAAATGAACAGCATCAGAACCACTAGATCTAAGGATTTAAATTTTGCTTGTGACATAAATAAAACATGTTGGTGCTAGATATGTCTCAGTGGATCCCCATGCTCTAGAATAGGTACCCCATGTGAAGCAGAGTCCATCCCTAACCCTAATTAAGCATAACCTTGATAAATTGATGAGAAATCAGAAATTCACCCCAGGTTTGGCCCCATGTCCCTGATAGACACAGGCAGATAGAAGTGCCTAAACTAACATAGCCCACACATAATGTTTAGAAACTTCCTAAGTAACATACCATCTCCTAATAAATGCCCGTGATACATAGCGACATAACTGGCTTGGGTTACATAGCTAGGCTTACACAGGCCCTGGTGGTCATTAGGCTAGAATATACCTATGAACCTACAAATCTATGGCCTAAAGCATGAGTGGAAGACAGGCATAATGCAAATATTTTGATAGTACTGAGACATGAGGTTATTAACTGAATGAAAAATAGCAGAGTTTAATGCATGTGTATATGACAATAACTGTGCAATGGTGCACTAGTAAATACATCTCTTTAGGAACATGCTAATCCTTTTAATAAACTGTACAAACTTGCACAGTCAGCAAGAATTTAGTGAATTTTGAAAGAAAAGGACAGTAGAAGCCAAACTGTGAAGGTGGCTGGTGGGTGTAGTAAATAAAACATAATAGATTCTGAAGGTAGCAGGTTAGAAAGGAATGTGGAAGAAAAGTAAGTGGAGATTCTGGAGACAGCGAAGCAGTAACAGACGGTAACTTATTTCAACATGACACAAGGAATGTAAAAGAATGGGGTAGAATTTCCTGGAGAGGGCAGTAAAGAATCCAGGACTGTTTACCCAGCAGAATGGCAGTAAATGGGTACATGCTTCAGGAAGTTCCTTCACCAGTTTTTATTCACAGGATTTTTTAATAAGTTACTATTAACACTTCACCTTGTATAACCTGTCTTCATGACATTACCACTTGTGTTACTGCAGCCTTTATTACAGCTATGTGGTCACTAACAGATGCTTTGCTTTGATTAGTACTCTTATAGCTGCTGCCGTCTGTATACCTTGCTTCTTAGTTGCACCAAGAATTGAATGTAGTTAGCAGTAATTGCACAAAGTAAAATTACTTTCTCATGTGGTTTTCACATTGCAGTTTTTTTACCCGCATATAGGCTCTAAAGTAAAACATCTGGAGATCTTCAAGACAGAACCACCAAATGTCAGTTTAACAGAAGACAGTAGCAAATGAATGCAGTAATAAAAGGTCTTATAATGTAACTTATTTGTTTACTGGAGAAGCAAGCATTATATTACTGCTTTTGTACAATTAATACCTAAGGAAGAATGTTCGCTGTTTGAGCATTGAGTTCACTCATTAAGAATTTGTGCTTTATGTTTAAGACTATGAGTGGGTGAAGATGTACTATTAAAAGGGATCATTTCATTTATGGTTTAAATTTAGCCACATATTGATTCATTGTATTATTTAATGTGGTTTGTGCTATAAACATTTTTAATTGTATTATTTTATTTATTAGGACTTCTTTGATTTTAAGTAAGCTGGGTATTTCTTAGTTGAGGTGATACTCCTCAGGGAGTTGCATTTGTCATTCACTGCTACAACCTTTCTTATCTAGTCATCTCTGCTTGCTGCAAAGCTGTTTATTCACTTAACAGTAGTTGTATTGTTAATGGACTGATTACATGACACATCCATGGGTGATGTAGGTTACCTTCCATTGTAACAGTGTCACCCAACTTTTAAATGTATAGTGTAGGCTATAGCCTGAAGTAATTTCACCTATGTTTTTACAATGAATAAATTATGCATATTGCCAGTTCTCTGCACTACTTATTTTGCTTTTTTATGACTGAAAGCTAAATCTTATAAACCATGTGGCTTTTATTAAATTTGATCTCTGGTAACTTTGTCTTCCACATGTGCTGGCTTGGTATCTTGTTGCAAGTATACCTCTCATCCTCTTAGGGCAAGAAATCTGGACAAAGCTAAAATAATTGGGGGACAATGGCCCCAAAATAGAGACAGGTTTAAAATATTGGTCTTATAAACTCAGAAAGTTGATGGAATAACATGATTTGTATTAGCATACACTTTTCTTTAAACTTTTTAATGATATGAAGCCTGAAACTCAAATATATGTTATTAATTAATGCCTTCAATCCTCAGTGATTTGCCAGAAAACCACATATGTTATGTGGAACAGACCAAAAAAATATAAATAAAAAATCTGGACATTCTGTGAAAATCTGGAAGTTGAGAGGTATGGTTGCAAGCCTTGAGACATTTTTGCAAATATTAAAAAGTTCATGTCTACACTCTGTGGTTAAAATTTTCCTTTATGTGCTGTATCACAATGTGATATGAGCCTACCTCCTTTTGATAATGCTTTTTATCTGGTCATTAGTGTACCTAGAATGTTTTAAACTCTCCATTGGATCATTTCTGCCCTCCCACCATTATTTATTTCAAAGCATTAAAGAATACTTCGTCCATATCCTGTGCTGATTGTCTCATTTGGTTTTCTGTAGGGTCATTTACTGGATTAATCTGAAAAGGGTCATACTCCTGCTTTATTTATTTATGTGTGCATTTATTTATTTACTTTTTTATTTAGTTAACCATTTGATAACCAGGTATATTGACTGACTGTTCATTAGAAACTTTCTAGCTGTGACATGGTCTTTGTGAAAAGCACAAAATAAATATATGGACAACAACAAAGTATACATAAAAATGACTTGAATATGTCGACAATGCTGTGTTAAAGTACAATTAACAGGCAAAATTTATACTACATTTAGTTAGTACACATTATAAAATGTTACCATACATCATAATCACAACACCAGACTAGGAAGCTATAAGAAAATATGCTACAGAGCGATAATGGGAAAATATTTGGGAAACAAGTGGTTCTAATCATTTTTTTTCATGAAATATTTGCTTCCTCGGGGTAGACAAGTTTCTAGATGATAGGTTAACAATTGTCATGGCTGTATAGCATAATGTCCTAGTTACTGGTAACCTCAAAATTAGAAACTATGTAAACTACCCCTATATCTTTGGATGTCAGCTGATCCTTCACATGATCCACAACTCTTGCCAGTGCATTTTCTTTTCTTAAGTCATTCAACCCAAAGCAGCAGCAGGATAACTAACTCCCATGCTTCCTGACATATTCTAAGCCAGGAAATCACTGATTTCCTGATAGCTTTTCTCCAAAACCCTCTGTTGGAAACATACCTTATATGATTTGGATGATCTCACAAGTGTTGCAAATTACACAGAATGTGAAATGCTGAAGTTCTTTTGTTAGACAGTGGGCAGCACAATGTTACTGTCAATGGTCTGTCTAGTTGTGTTTTTTTAATACTTTAGATTTAAGAAAGAAAAAGTTAATTTGTTTGCTAAAACTTTCTAGTATTAATGGTCAAATTGTTATTTGGACAGACCCAGGGTATTGGGGTGAACTGTTCATCTGTTTGAGAAATTATCTAACAAGAGAAGGTAGTTTGGTATTGTTCTGTGATGTTACACAATCTGCGCAAAGTATGCATATAATATTGTCACAGTATTTCAGAACAACTATATTAATCTTAAATAAGCATTTCAGATGACAAGTATCGGGGACAAAGCTCTTGGTCAAAATGTTGTGTATATGATGCTACCATTTGCTCACATATAGATCGCACGGCTTTTGTAATATTAATGCAGATATGAAAATATGTGATAGTATTCGTAACTGCTTTACCAAAAAAATTGTATCTGAGATTGTCTTCAAATTATCCACCATGTTTTAATGCAGTGTTTTTACTAACTCCTACTGCTTCCATACCTTAGTCGTGATGTCAGTATCTGTTTCTGCATCATTTCATAACTTTCTGCAAACACTCCTAAATAACTCCAGCTGTGCACATACTATACAGAACATTTTACTGTGTTTGCTTAGCAAATCATATCAGCCTATAGACGCCACCTTGCTGCCTTAGTTTTAGTATGTATCTGTACCAGGACAGCAGCAATTAGATTTTAAAAACACTGATGAGAATACTTGCCTAAGGAGAAAAGGGAAGTCTCCTGCTAAGGCAAGTATACTGTTATGGGAAACACAGAAACTCCTGTTTCCTGATAATCATTTCCTTCCAGGAAGCAATGAAATAAGAAAGGCAGTCCTGCGGATTGTTAACATGAAGGAGCTGCAGTTTTGGTTAGAAAGCAAATTCAAGTGAACCTAGCATATAGTGGGACTTCCAAAGGAGAAAAATGAAAGGAATTGTTCTTGAAATTATTTTGTTGTACTGGTTCACAGAGAAGAAGAAATTTGCTAAAAAATAACAGTTTTAGTGAAAATCAAGAACTCCTCACTCAAAAGAAAGTTCTTATTTGTGAAGATTTACATTAAGATTGACTTATTTGCAAAGACTTAACCTTAAAATGACATTGTAAGAAAATTTACCTAGTACGTTTGATTACTACTAAAACAAGAAGAAAGCACATTTCAAAATAGCAGACAATCATTTAATGGATCCTCACAAGTGGCTCTGAAAAAATAAGGAATGTGGTTTCGCAGGAATTCCTCACTGAGACTTTCCCTTTCCGTTGAGCAGTGCTGGACATAGCCAGATCTTGGTCAAATGTGGCCCTAGGCAGGGTAATATACCAGCCTCCCCAGCCATCCTACTGTCCCATTACTTGGCTGTCTCTCCCCAATTACCATGAACACTGTTCAAAAAGCCGTCAATGTACATATTATTTTCTTTACTTCTATATTGATTACAAAGATTTGATTTAAAACTTTTATTTAAATTTTTATAGCATAATCACTGATGGCCGTTTGCTAAACAAAACAAAATAGTATCACACTGAAAATCATACGTAGCATGAGCAACAATAAACTTCACTTCCCTTGAAACTCATAATTCATTGAGAATGGCCATTGGCAGATTGTGTGCACATTTTATCCACAGACATCTCTCCAAATCCAGCAATTGTAGATACATTGTTGTCTGCATCATTCTCACATCTGTATCAAAAATTAACAGTAATAATGGCCAGAATCATATTTCAAATTTGTATCACACAAACACATAGTAGCCACAGTATTCTGTCGTAATTCACACACACACACACACACACACACACACACACACACACACACACACTAACGGTTTACTATCAGTATTTCGACTCACACTCAGTTGACCGCACTATGTTCGACAACGGAAAGTCGAACATAGCAATATCGAACTTTAAAAGCAAGCTTAGGAACGGGTTTTTAACATGGATCGAGATAAGGGTTCACTGCTATTGCCAAACTACAAACCTCGCCCCTATCTCGACCCATGTTAAAACCCGTTCCTAGGCTTGCTTTTAAAGTTCGATATTGCTGTGTTCAACTTTCTGTTGTCAAACATAGTGCGGTCGACCGAGTGTGAGTCGAAGTACTGATAGTAAACCCACACTAACACACTAACACACACTAGTACTGAAAAGTCAGATTAAAGAATGTTAAAAATGACCAGATGATAAGAGCACAGATAGTGCCCCCAACCTCCATCAGCAGTTGTAGCCACTTTGCTGACTGTGTACACCCATTATTGTTATGAAGAAATAAATTACATGCACATTATTGGTATCCTTGAATGAGCTACATGAAATTGTATCAAGATCTGTAGCATCATACCATATGATCTGGTGATATGTAACACAGTTTAAATAGAAGAGCATAAGAAATATTAACCACCTGGTGACATATGCCAAGTCAATATGTACAATCTCTGCAAATGTAAAAGTCATTAAAATAATTCCATGTTACAAAAGATCTATTACTAATGCATAGATTGCTGCTGGCAAATAACTTTCCATTTCAGTGCTTCATCTATAAATGCAGTGCCTGCTGGTCCTGAAGAATAAATTGCATAAGTTACATTAACAGTTGGTGTGCTGGTGATATTGCCATAACATTTCCTTAACTAAATTAACTGTGCAATATGGATTAGCTGGCAAACAATGACAACAGTAGGTAAATGAAGGTGGAAAGATTCAAACCCTGTACCCTTGTCACAGGAAGCAGCTCATTAACACATTTGAGCTTTAATACTCTTTGCTAATTGCCAGAATAACTATTTTTCACTAAATGCTGAAATCCTTTACAATCTAGTCTTGTATAAAATACTGTATCACAGTGATATGCAGCAATAATTACGTACTGGATGCTGAAGGTCAGATGGTTCTGATCACCACCCCAAATAATGCAAATGTCAACCCCTTTGCAGGTGATGGAGGCTGTAAAAGAAGATATTTCAAAAATTATATTACTAAAATGCAGAATGTTTAGACTACCAAAATGCAGCATATTTAAACTATATTACACAATCCAAGACTATTAATGAATTCATTCATTTTTTTAAGTGCAATGAAAAAAGCTAAACAATTAAAAAAGATATAAATGCTGCAATAGCAGTTTTGGCAGAACAACCCACAAGTCATACAGAAATATTGCTGTATACGGCATACTATTTTTTGGGTGGATGTGGGGCTTACATGCATGTGGGATGCCTATAATGCATTTTTGACCTCTGTATGTATTCTCTGTCATCAAGAATAGCTATTCCATCTGATATAACTCAGTACAAGTCTGACCTTGTTGCAGCATAAGCCTTCTGAGTCATTAAAGCTAGATTGAGGACAAATGGAGCCCTATGCAGTGTAATGAATCAGGTACCCAACAGCAATGCCCCATTAGTTGTGCCTTACTGTAAACACTAATGAAACATGCCAGAGTATATACTATTATCTTCTTGACTTTCAGAATTATCACAGAGATGTGGATTTTATTTAAAACTTTTATTTCAAATTTTACTGAAATAACACTTGACAGAATTTTGTTAAACAAATCACAATGACATTGGTAGCAGATTTAGCATGAGGAAGTATAAACATATAAACATCTTTTCCTTTGAAACTCACATTTAGTGAAAATGTATCTGGCAACTAACTAATTAAACTACAAAAGTCATGCTGAGATTCATACAGAAATAGCATACAGTGAAGCATTAATTAGTGTCCATGTGAAGGGTGCAGGAATTCAAAAGACAAATATGTAATGCATTTGATAACAGCCTGCAACAGCCCATGGGACACAGATGTCCTTTCAGAAGCAGCCCAAGAAGTAACTTGGCAGAATCACATAAAAGACAAATGAAGACTGAAGGACTCAAACCACATACTATGGGAAGCACCTCTTTAACACTTCATAGCCGTACTCATCTCCATTAAGTGCTATACAAACTGTGTGTGTAAAAAAACAAGCCAGATAAAAATGTATTCATAGTTAAGATATTAACATTAATTATTGATAGCTAAATAATAAACATACAGTAAACGTTCAACAAAGCAGGAAACCAAAGGTAATATGCAAAGAACATTGTTGATATAATGATTCTCCTGTTTACTTCAACCAATTTCCTTCCTTTACAACTTAGCTACTCTGGTTCATGGGTAGTTATTAGGTAAATAAAGTGTTTGGTGTGTTACAGAGTTGTTGTTGGGCATTACTGAACAGTGACACCATTGTTATTTAGTTTAGTTACTAGGTATGCAATCCAGGGGACCATTGAGAGGCTAAGCCCAAATTCCCAGTTACCCTAAAGCATTTCTGGTTACGTGACTTGCTGAAGGACAGGGCAGACCATAAACACAAGGCAAAATCAGAGACATTCTGCAGAACTGGAAACAAATAAGGGCAGGCTTTACATTTAATCACCTAAAAAGTTAACAAAACAACAGGTTTTGTGCCATGTATTTTATTAAACACATAATTATGAAACTCTATGTCTGACATTGACAGACTGTGATCCTCAGTGCTCTGCTACAATAAAACAAAACAAAACAAAAAAAGTTGACAGAGGTTTGGCAGTTAGTGTGGAGGGCTAAGATCTTGCTTCCCATAGCTAAGGATCAAGGTTTGACCCTGAGTACCCTGTAACTGGGCATTACTTAAACATTCACATGTTGAATCTTCTTGTTTCACTAGCCTGTTTTCCAAAAACGATTGCTGTGATAAGCTGTATACACACCAGAAACTTTTGACAGGATAAACAATAAGCTGTAGTGCATTACAGACAAATCTTGTGCTTTAATGATACAATCACATTATTTGTTGAGCAGGTAGTCTCTGTGTTTTGGGGATACACATGCATGTCACACAGAGCAGACTACCTGCTCAATTTTTAAAGTAAAAACAGGCTTTTTAAATTTAAAATTACTTTTTTTTTTAAAGTTAAACTGGACCTGTAAGTTAAAAAATAGAATTTGTTTGTGACCATATGTTGCATGGCCAGGCCCCCCAGCCTTCCTGGGCCCCAGGCAGCTGCCTTGGTCACTTAGTGCTGGATCCAGATCTGTTGCTAAGGTACATTTTTCACCTTTGTGCACTTTCATTAAGGTGTTGTTTGTGCACTTTCATTAAAGTGTTGTAGAAGTGGTTCAGAAAAGCCTTGGCATGTGTTATCAGTTATTGTTTAGCAGCACATGGAGAGCGGAAACAGCCAAAGACAATGAGGAGACCTATGGCAGGTAGACACCCAAGGAAAACGTCGCACATAAGAAGGGTAGGAGTATGTGACAAGAAATAAAGGTGACAAGTGATAGTGTGAGTGCAGTGAAGAAAGTTTTGATGACTGAATGCTCACTGAAGAAAGTTTTGATGGCTGAATGCTCAATCACCAAAGGAATAAGAGTATTCAAGGGTGATGAGAGAGATTAGGTTGCAGTAAAACCAATCTTGGGTTTACAACATAGTAATATATGGGAGGATGTGGCAAAGGTGACTGTCAAGGGGAGGGTGTATATATGCTGTGGTGCATATAAATATCAATAGACTGTCAGAGAAGATAGCTGAGGTGATAGCAAGCATGGACAATGTGGTGGGAGGTGAATTGTAGTATTAGTGGTTGGAGGAAGAATTCTCAGAAGTGTTACCTCTGCTAGGAGCAAAAATGTTGAGAAAGCAGAGAAATAGTGAATATATAACCTGGCTGCTGCAGTGAAAAAAAGGAAAAAGGCTTGGAGCTGGTAGAAAGGTGGAGGGCAGAGCTTTCATAGAGACAGACTCAATTTAATCCCATAAGGGACATTAGTGTTCAAAAAAAGGTTAGACAGATATGTCCCAGTCATCATACCTTTGGAGTAAGATGGAAGAGGGGAAGGAATTAATACCACAGTATCAGAAGAGTGGGTAGTAAATTGGGTGAAAGGAAAAATGAATAGAGGAGCAAATAAAGGTTGCATGAAGCATGGCTCCTGGTACTAAGAAATGCAACGTATCTGGATAAGAATATGGAGAAATTGTTTACTAAATTCAGAGCAACACAATACATATTCAAGGCGAAAGCAACATAAAATCATGCCTAAATACATAAGCACATTTCTTTCCTACATGTCAGAAAAATATAAACCTAGTACATAAGGTTACAACTTGTCAGTTTTACAAGTTCATGAGTATGTATCCCTTTACTTTAATGAGATTCTTGGTGTTGTTGCTCCCATTAAGTGTCATTACTCTTTCTGTGTATTTCTGTTTCCCAGTGATTATGTGACCATGGTTATTGGTGAGTCTCCCAAATTAAGATAATCCAGTCCAGCACATTTGCAAATGTAACATTCTTCAGACATTTCACTTTTCTTCTGTCAGAAATATGGTTCCAGCAACATAATAAAACAGGAACATTTAAAAATCAGTTGAATAGTAGTTTCTCCAGATTTAATTTCTGCTAGTGTTTTGGGTTTCTGATACCACAGTGGGACTGGACCCCATTCCTAAGTCACAGAACAATTAAAGTTCATGAAATTAGTATTACTTCAGTCTTTGATGTTAATCATAAATGCTCTTCTCAGCACCCTCAATGTGCTCAGAACTGACTCCTGTAATTCATACTGAGTTACATGGCCTGGTAGCATATCTGAGTTTAACTGCAAATTATTTTTTTATTAGGCCTGTTGCACCTACTACTGTTGGAACTGTTTGGGTATCTTTCTTACACGCTGCTCTCATTTCTGCCTCTAAATGCTGGTATTTTATGACTTTGTCTCTCTGTAAGTAAGACACTGTAATCACTGGGTGAGCAATTTCAATGATCACTGCTACTGTTGTCTGTTTTTCATGGACTACTATATTTGGTTTTCTCACATCTATTTTTGAACTGTTGGTAATGGGTGATCCTTTTATATAAACACTCATGCAGTATTTCCATCCTAAATGCTCATATTTCAGAATAGTTTTTCCTATAGTCCTTTCATGAACAAATATTTATTTGTTTATTAATTTATTTATGTATTTATTTATTTATTTATTTATACATTTATTTATTTTATTTGACATTTGTTTACTGGGAATGTCCAACTGGTCCAGAAAGTGCCCATTTTTAGCAGAGGCCTGGGGAGAAAAGTTCCACAATTATAACATTTCAAAAGTCAAGTACAGATATTTACAATGACAAAGTATCATGTTACATTACAAAACAGCATGTTCAAATATTTTAAATCACAAAGTATCATGTTTCACTATAAGACATGAGGGAAAAATCTTGTAAATGAGAAAAAACATTGAACGTATATTTCATAGTAGAGTGCAATAAAAAAATAACACGAGCTGGAGAACATGTGAGGGAAAATTCAATAATCGTGTTATTTGTTACATAGATTAGTATGTGGTAAATGATACTGGAAACAATTCTAATAAGGTATTTAAAGAGATTACATGATTAGAGACAGTGAGGTAAAACTGGATGATGTCTTAGTATGAGAGATGGTGTTCATATTATAGTCACAGAAGGAAGATGAATGGACAGGAGGAGATTGTAAGAAGAGTGCAGGGTAGGGTGACCAGGTAGCTTAGGTGAGTAGGGAGGATGGAGGTAGAGGAAAAGTCTGCAGAGATGAATTAAGGTAAGAGAGTGTGGAAAACAAAAGGAGTGCAGTAGGAGGCTGGAGAGGACTGTGAGTACGATCTAGGTTGAAGAGGGTGAGTGAAGTATAGTGAGTAAGTTCAGCCAGGATTGGCATAGCAGCAGGTCCAAGATTTTGTAAGGTATTCTTTTAGAGAATATTTAAAGGTGGGTAGGTTAGAAGTAGTTCTGGTGGGTAAAAGTAGGGAGCTGCATTTTTTTGCTACTGAGTATGAGTGTAGGCTTTGTCCAGGGGATTTATTTGGTTTGTTTATGGTGAGAAGTTGTAGGTCTTCTGATCTAAGAGGTTTTTTTTTGGAAAATGCATGTTGATTAAAGAGGTAAGAGCTGGGCAGGCTAATGGTTTGTTATGATTTTATGCACTATTATAAGATGAATGTAGGAGAGGTGGTAGGGGAGTTCCGGACATCTAAGGGTATGCAGAGCTTTACAGTGATGGGATGCACTATTATAAGATGAATGTAGGAGAGGTGGTAGGGGAGTTCCGGACATCTAAGGGTATGCAGAGCTTTACAGTGATGGGATGCACTATTATAAGATGAATGTAGGAGAGGTGGTAGGGGAGTTCCGGACATCTAAGGGTATGCAGAGCTTTACAGTGATGGGATGCACTATTATAAGATGAATGTAGGAGAGGTGGTAGGGAGTTCCGGACATCTAAGGGTATGCAGAGCTTTACAGTGATGGGATGCACTATTATAAGATGAATGTAGGAGAGGTGGTAGGGGAGTTCCGGACATCTATGGGTACACAGAGCTTTACAGTGATGGGATGCACTATTATAAGATGAATGTAGGAGAGGTGGTAGGGGAGTTCCGGACATCTATGGGTATGTAGAGCTTTACAGTGATGGGATGCACTATTATAAGATGAATGTAGGAGAGGTGGTAGGGGAGTTCCGGACATCTATGGGTATGCAGAGCTTTACAGTGATGGGATGCACTATTATAAGATGAATGTAGGAGAGGTGGTAGGGGAGTTCCGGACATCTAAGGGTATGCAGAGCTTTACAGTGATGGGATGCACTATTATAAGATGAATGTAGAAGAGGTGGTAGGGGAGTTCCGGACATCTAAGGGTATGCAGAGCTTTACAGTGATGGGATGCACTATTATAAGATGAATGTAGGAGAGGTGGTAGGGGAGTTCCGGACATCTATGGGTATGCAGAGCTTTACAGTGATGGGATGCACTATTATAAGATGAATGTAGGAGAGGTGGTAGGGGAGTTCCGGACATCTATGGGTATGCAGAGCTTTACAGTGATGGGATGCACTATTATAAGATGAATGTAGGAGAGGTGGTAGGGGAGTTCCGGACATCTATGGGTATGCAGAGCTTTACAGTGATGGGTAAAGGAGGTTGAATTAGTAGCAAACTTGGCAATTTTGTTGTAACACCTTTAAGTTTGTTTTTATGAAGGATTGTAAGTTAATAGAGTCGATAGAGTAGGGAGGGCAGAAGGTAGGTTTTGGCTAGACTAATCTTTGTTGGTGTGCTCAGAAAATGATTGTTTCTGTACGGCATGCCTAGTTTTTGATGGGTTTTCTTGATATTGCTTTGGATGTGAAGGTCAAATTTAAGATTAGCATGTATTATGGCTCCTAATAGTTTGGTATAGTGGACTAACTTGATTTCAGTACCATTTGCTAAAAAGATTTTGAAAGTTGTTTTGTTAGGAGTGTGAGTTTTTGTAGTAAAGAGGAGGAGTTTAATTTACTTTCAACATATAAACTGGGATGAAGACCTCATTTATCATCTTTTTCATATCAATCCTTTCTTCCCCAGTTTTCCTTCTGTAGTGCCACAACATAAAACTATGCTATAACTCTCTTTAAAGTTTTCATACCATCCTCTGTTACTTTTCCCATTCTCACTTTCTATACCCTAACCTTTAGCCACAATTTCTGCATATATCCATCATCGCTATTCATGTTTTTAGACACCCCAGTCTTCAGTCATACCATTTTTTTCTTTTCTTTCTTTCTTTTTTTTTTTTTGTTAATCCATTCGGTCACACCTTTCTGCTAACTTGCTAACAAAATTCAGTAAATGAAAACATCACTGGTTCACCACACCCAACCAGCCTTTATCCACTGAATTATAAAGCATACTCCACTTCATTTAATTTAATTTCAACCAAATGCTGCAACAAAACTATCTTGCTTTCAAATGTGATAGCCATAAAAGAATACTTTTCACAAATAATAATAATGACAGACTCTCTTATTTTGCTCTTTTCCCCATCTGGCACCTGGTTCACTGCTGAACCATGCTTTCAGCCAAACCTAAATTAATTTACCATTTATATCCGCGGTGGTGGTACTGCGGTAGCGTTGTCACCTCACAGTAAGACGCTGCCCAGTTCGATTCTCAGCTAGAGCGTCTTCTGCATGGAGACATACGTGAATGGGCATACCTTCGTTGAAGGTTGTGCGCCAGGGCTGGTAACTCGGCATGTAAAAATCAACTACCAGTCATTAGCGGACCGGAGTTCCGCTGTGGCGACCCTAACTGGGAAAAGCCAAAAGACACAACAACAACAACTCCTGAATCTTCCCAAGAAAATCCCCAAATTTACATATTCCTCCATGCTAACACAGAAACCTTCAGATTTACCTTTGTTTATCCTAGCATTTTCCGTTCTGCCTCATTAATCACATACTGTTAGCACTCTTACTATATCCTTTGACTTTTAACCAATACACAAAACTCAACTACATAAGTCACAACTTTGATACTTATCTTCCTGAAGCATCTATAAACCTAAAAACACATTCCCTGATAAATCTATGATAGATCTATGCATATACGTAATGCACAAAAAAATGATAGAAAGGACATCCTTTATCTTAACATCAAAGAAGCTATACAACTTTCCATTAATGAATTTTTTCCATCATCCCATTATACAAACTCTTTAACCACCCTGCTTCCTTAATTTATGTAAATTATTCCATAAGTTCTAATGATGTACATCGTCTTTCCATTTCTTTTCACTAGCCTTCTCTTGAACTAATAAACAAGCATGCTGTCTACTTGCCCTTTCCCTTCCTGGCTACAAACATAATCCAGTTCTCAGCAAATTAGGAAGATTGCACCCCTTTATCCCATGTCTCAAAACACAATGCTCGCCTTAGGATACTACATACAAATTTTTAAGAAGCTTCATATTATTTACTAGACAAATAGGCCTCTGGCTACAATACATTCTTTAAAGTGCCTAAGGAAGGATTTGGAGAGGTCGTTGGTTGGTACTGTCTGCAGCATAACATTTAACCAAGTCAGTCTCTCTCCTCTTTCTTTATGAGGATGGTGATCTTGGTGTTGGATGTTCGGTGATGTTAGCTGACATGGCAGTATCTGGTTGTGCTTCCAGGCCAGAACATTTACAGTGCTACACTAGAAATAACAGGCACACTCTGCGCAGGCCTCCAGCACCTGTATGTGGGGCCCCTTTTGAATAGAACTTGACAGGTGCACTCCTTGTTTCCTCCAGCTGCTGTCAGTGCTTCAGCACCTAGACTCATATACCACCCAAAAGCTCAAACAGCACAGCTGTGGTTTCTCAATCTGTACCCATCTCACTGACTCTTTAATACTCAGACTACCTCTCAAAAGATATGCCCATGAATTTTGCAACTGCATATAAATAAAAACGAATGTCTTTCGGCTTTTCCTGGTTAGGGGTTGCCACAGTGGAACTCCAATCCGCTAATGATTGGCAGTGGATTTGTACGGTGTTGAGTTGCCAGCCCGACACCCAACCTTCAAAGAAGGTACACCCATTCATGCACGCACCTACCTGCATGTCTTTAAACGTCACTCGACCGCAGGGAGGACATGCAGACTCCGCACAGAAGGCGCTCCAGCCGAGAATCAAACGGGAGAACCTCTTGCTGTGAGGAGACCACGCTAACTGCTGCACCACCGCGGCTCTATACAATGTAATAAACCAAGCATTAAAAAAGAGCTGTGTAACAACATATATAAGCACAAACCACGACAAGCATTCCTAAATATATGCATAAATAAATGCTAGCACATTATACTCCACAAAATAAAAAAAAATATTTTAAAAAGTGCATTCTATGGAATAAATGAGTACAGACCGACTAAAGTCCTTGTCACTTTACTCTGTAGGGAGATGTATTCCTGACTTACAGAGCAATCTCAGACCAAAACCTAATGAACTTGCTGCATTTCCGTAAATAAAACTGGACTAAGACCACTCATTCCAGTGACCTGATTATGGCCTGCGACTTAAATAAGACATGCTGGAGGGACATATTTATCTCCCAGTGACTGCTGCATCTTTGGAATAGGCTACCTATTCATGTGAAACAGAGCACCTTTATGACACAGTTCAAAAGAAACCTGGACGAGTGGATGGGGCACCATAAATTCTTACCAGGAATAGTGCCCACAACCCTTCTGGACATGGGCAGTCATTACTAAATGCAATTTTGGGTATTCACTAGCATTTCTATGGTATTACATTGGGATGAAATGGCTAGGCTTGAAATGACCTCCAAGTCGATAGCTTAGTAATCTCCTATGATCCTATAACTGGTAAACTACTTCTAAGTCATTTGAACTGTAAGTAAAAAAATTAGGGTACAAACATTGAAAATAGTCTGGATTCAACAAAACACAAGGTGGCTATGCTAAATAAGAATGTAATATGTTTATTTAAATGTTCAATACTGTCTTATTATGATTTTACCTATTGTTAGATGTCATGACTTAGAAAGGCAGATGCACAACTTGCAGAAGATGTGTCATACAGAAGTAGTAAACCCCAACTTGAATGTGAGAAACTGAGAAATTCAAAAAAAAAAAAAAATTGGGTGTAGTAAGTCAAAATTTCCTAATAACATAAAAGTGAACTACATATGAAGATATAATATGCTTATGCATGCATATTCTTTGTCACTAAAGTGCAGCATGCTGGATAACCACAGCATTTATACTGATTCCAATGCATTCATCAGGCAGGCTGTCGCTTGTATGTCTGTTGCCAACACTGGTCCATCATTACTTTCAATTGCATTTTCTTAATTGCAGAAGGAGACAACAAACATATTCGGTCTGTTCTTTTAAGTGCATTTAACCTTCTCCCTCCTGTCAGTCCCTACTTTTTCCTTTACCCTTTTCCACCTATGTCATTTACTTTCAGATTTTTCTGTGGATTCGCTGTCTCTACTTCCCATTCTGGTCATTTGTTCAATGGATCTATGAAAAAGTACTTGTGGGGATACAGGAGAAAATAGCTAGTCTCTGCAGTCTGCTACTTGTGCCGTCTTTTCGTATTGCTCACTATCCTTCCTGGTCAGGATGAGCACTTCACATCTGCGTTATATCATCTTGTGCACTGTTAGTGTTTTGCCCTCATCTCTTCTGCTTTCAGTTAGGAAGAGCTCTAGGTACGTGTTCCTTTTCCTCCATTCCAAACACTTTAAGGCAGCTTTCCTGTGTATTCCTTGTACCAGCCTGTTATCTCTTTCCTTTATGGCCTTTAGAACTGTACACAGAATACAGGGTGCTTTAAAGAATGGAAGCATTACTTCTTTGTTTCTGGACTCTATCCCCAGAATTCCATTTGTTGCTGTCGCTGCTCACCATAGTAAGTGTAGTGCCATCCTTGTCAAGATTACTGCCCATGATATAAGTCAATACCACTGCTCATCTGAGTTGCCATAGTAACTCTGCCAACTTTACATTCCAGTTTGCATGATTTGCTTTTTCCCTTAATGTATGAGTTGTTCGGTACTGACTGCACTAAACCTGCCATGCTGTGTGATGCTGTATGTACTGGTAATGGTATTCACGCACATGGCAACAGATCAGAGGTTTGATAATTTCATAGGCTTGGCTTGCTTGTTAAGCCCATGTCATCAGACTGTGTGTATGTTAGTGTGTGTGTGTGTGTGTGTGTGTGTGTGTGTGTGTGTGTGTGTGTGTGTATAAGTAATTTATATTATTTATATTTATTTATTTATCTATGTAAATGGTTCAAGTTTGTTTTGTCAAACAGAATAAAAGCCAACTTGTGTGACTAAAAATCATCTGATTGCACATATATCAACTTTTATTTCTGTGTGAGATTGCTGTACAGCAAAAAAAGAACACCCATTGTGTTACAATAAATCCTTGGTCTCCTCTAAGCAAAAATACAAATATGATACAATAGGAATCCAAAGGAACCATGAGTATCACTAAAAACTTATGTAAACTTTCGCAACAATGCTTCATCAGACTTACAGACTGTACAGTTGGGCCAGGAATAAGGGAATTTACCCTTTCCCCAGTGTAGTGCAATATCAGAGTTGGAGTATGTAATAAGCAGGGGGTTTGGGAGTTAGCCTCCCACATAAAACATGTTTTTAGTTTTTATTTTCGCTATTTTATGATATGATTTTTGAGATTGCACTACATTGAGGAAAGGAAAAAAACCCTCTCCCCACTCTACCACAGTATCTAATAATAATCAGCTCCCAGCATTTTCTCAAAAATACCAGGAGAAAAAGAGTTTGACATTATGAACACATATATATGTGTGTGTGTGTGTGTGTGTGTGTGTGTGTGTGTGTGTGTGTGTGTGTGTGTGTGTGTGTGTGTGTGTATGATTAGCAGGGGGGATGTGTGAGGCACACGGAGACTTTGATCCCCCACATTAAAAAGGATTCATTATTTTGAGTTTTCAATATTTTGACTTGTCGATATTTTGAAGTGTCTATGTTATGAACGATACCCATATACATGTATATCTTCATCAACATCAGCACCTTTTTTCTCATTTTTACATGGAGTCTGGATGTCACATCAACTTTAATCAATGTGACAAAATCACCTAGAGCCAATATATACTTTGCTGAGTCGCTGTCAATGTTTGCATGTATGTGTATATACATATATATATATATATATATATATGTACACACATATATATATATAGATATATATATATAAAAATGTATATATATGTATATATATATATATATATATATATATATGTATATACATCTGTAGATATATACATATATATATATATATATATATATATATATATTTATATATATATTATATTTGTTATTTTTATATATATATATATATATATATATATATATATATATATATATATACATACATAGGTAAATGTATTTATTATATACATATAAACAAGTTTATGTATGTATACGTTTCAGTATTATTTATGAAGGAAGATAATGATTTATGAAGACTGATTTAATGCTTAATGTAAGTGAAACTTACTTCAGAATTGTCTTTTCTTAGAAGGCATTGTGCAGTATATTAATTTTATTCAAGTATTTTTATTTTCAGTTGTAGGTTTCCAAATGTGGTGTTTGATCTCCCTGTGATCCATTTCAGATACAAACTTCTAAACAAAAGTGCATCCAGCATTGCTTTGTAGACCACACAGAGGTCACCTCTAAGTCTCCTAAAAGAAGCAGGATGTACAGACAGCTCTGGTAGCCTTTCTAAGTTGTTCCTGTTCTACCCATGCATGTAAGAATCAGTGGACATGTCACAGGTGTGTCAGCTCTGCACTGTGTGGAAAACGTCACTGGGCATAGCTACATGTGCACAATGCACTGGACCATACAAATAGAGTCTAATAGCCTAACACCATTTTATGTTACTTCAGGGATATTCATTCCTTTATAATCTTCCCAACAAGAAACTGGTTGTTGTTAACAGTACTATAATTTATTTTTAATGATGTAGCCATTCCCTGGTGCTAGAGAGCAGCAGAGGATGTTTTTTCTTTACTAATAATTGTGTTTTTTAGGATTACTTTTTATGAAGTCTTAATATGAGGTTGTTTTATTTGGAGAAATGGGACCCATGATAGTTAATTATTTTACAATGATGGTGATCAAGTTTCTTCTCTTCTATACATTTTGCCACACTCTTATACAAACCATTCTGGCATTACCTCCAATGTTTTGTTCAATGAGCTGCCCGCATTTTCCAGTTTGTTAGGTTGTAATTTCCCAAGATATTTCTCAACCATATAACTTTAAATGTATAATTTGTGTGTGTTAATAATTGTAAATCTTTAAATCCCATAACACAAAGAGACAACAATGGCAAGCACCATGTTAGTAATAAAACCCCTTTACGTTTTTATCATTGGGCTCACCATCAAGTAAAGTTTTTTCTTTGTAGGCTAACAGTAATGGTTCATCCCATATTGCCCCAAACACTCCCCACAATTCTTACAATGAATCTCGTATTAACCATTTTCAAACTTGCCCCCTTCTAGCTTAATGGAGAATTATCTCCTGATGTTTTGTCTGTCTCAGATTCTGAGATTTCCAGTATGTCTGCTGGTGAAGAAGGACATTCTCAACTTTTTTCTGGTTTTGAGGATTCTGATGCTGAGGACTCTATCCATTCTGCCTCCCCTCCAGAAGATTTTTCCTTTGTGGATACTTTGAATACTCTTAGGGAGCATTTTAAATGGGAATGTCAGGATTTTCCACAGTCTAAGAAAATAATCAGGACATTTTTAGATTTGCCACAGCATAAGCCTCTGGCTTTACCTCCAGTTATGGAAGTTGTGGATGATGTTTTCATGGAAAATTCTTTTAACTCCTAATTTTGTTCCTCCTGCCCCCAGAAAACCGGATAGATATTACAGGGTTCCTGAATCTCATCCATTCCTTTTTAGAAACTCTACTGCCGATCGAAATTATTTCTCAAGGCCCCTAGGGTGTTAAGGCTACTATTGCTAGAAACCCTGTGCCTTCTGATAAGGAATCTAGGGCCGTGGACAGGTGGGGTAAAAAAGTCTATACTTCTGCAACTCTCGCCATTAGATCCATGAATTGTCTTTTTCACATGCTTAAGTATCAGCAGCATACATTGGCGGCTTTTAAGGCTAAACTTGGAGATATTCCTTCCATGAGGGAAAACAAAGGTTTACAAGACTTAGTGAATTCTGCCTCTTTAGTTAATAAGCATTCACTTCATTGTGGTTTTGACACTTTGGAGGCGTCCTGCAGAGCAGCAGCCACTGGTTCCGTAATTAGAAGGCATGCTTGGCTCAGGGAGCAGCCTCTTTCTGAACCAGTTAAGTCTAAATTGCTGGATGTTCCTTTGCACAAGGACAATCTTTTTGGTAATAAGGCTGAGAAGATTCTGAAAATGATGGAGGATAAGGCAAAATCTGTGCAAGCTGTAAAAGATTTCCTTCAAATTCAGCCTCCTCGGTTTAGTAGGCATTATCTTTCCAAGAATTGGTCTTTCCCTAATCCTGGCAAGCAGGGTCGCTCTAGGCCTAGGAGTTTCAGATCTTCCAGATGGCAGGCTTCTGCCCCTCAAAGGGCTAAACAGTGGCATTCTTCTTCTGCTAAATTGGGGAGTTATAAGCCAGCTTCCCAAAGCAAACATTCTCAATGACTCCGGCCGTCTTGTGCCTACCTCTGCGGACCCTGGGTTTCCTTTGGGGGAAAGGTTAGCCAGGTTTGCAGAGGTATGGTCTACCATCACAGATGACAAATGAGTGCTCAATGTAGTAAACCAAGGTTACGAGTTTTACTTTCACACCTTCCCTGTTTTACAAGGGTACCCAGACATACCCAAAACTCTCAAGACAGAGGCAGAAACTCAAATTTCTTCTCTACTGACTATGGGGGCCATTGAGCCAGTTCCTGCAAATCAGGCAGGCCTAGGTTTTTATTCAAGGCTTTTTCTGGTACCCAAGAAAGAGGGCATCTGGTGCCCTATTCTGGATCTGTCCATTCTAAACACTTTTCTGGTGATTCCCAAATTCAAGATGCTCACCCTTCAACAATTACTACCAATGCTGGGCAAGGATTCATGGCTGGTAACTCTGGATCTCAAGGAGGCTTATCTGCACATCCCAATAAGGGAAAGTTGCAGGAAGTTCCTTTGCTTCAGGGCTGGGGAGTGACACTTTCAATTCTCTGAATTGCCCTTTGGCTTATTTACTGCTCACAGAGTTTTTACGAAGTGCCTGGCTACAGCCATTGCTTTTTGCAGGCAGAGAAACCTTCAGATTTGTCCTTACCTGGATGATTGTCTCATTCAAGCAAACTACCCAGAAAAACTAGAAAAGGATTTGGATTTCATGAAGAACATTTTCACCTCTTTGGGTTACACTCTCAACGAAAAGAAGTCAAAGTTGGTTCCTTCAAGGGAGATTGTTTTCCTGGGAGTGAGTCTGAATACAACCACCCAAATCGTGTTCCTCCCTCAATAGAAGCAAGAAGATCTTTCTGCTTACTTCATGAACTTGGCAAGCATGACCCAGCTCTCTGCAAGGCAATTCCTGCAAGCACTGGGGTTCATGGCTTCATGTATTTTGATGATCCCATATGCAAGGCTGCATATGAGAAAACTTCAGTGGTACCTCAAGAATCTTTGGCGTCAACACACACAGGACTTAGACTTGATTTTTCCCCTGATTTCCTGTCTACAAATGGAGTTCCTCTGGTGGGCGACAGCCTGTTCTCAGAACAAGGGTCTGCCTTTCTGCCCACCACCTGCCAGCCAGACTCTCACCCCAGATGCCACAGATGCTGCATGGGGGGCTCATCTGGAGGGCAGTGGCATACAGGGGACTTGGAGCACCCAGCAGATTCATCTGCACATAAACTTAAAAGAATTGATGGTAGTGTAGCAGGCCTTGCTGGCATTCAAGGACCTACTGTACTTTGGGACTCTAGTAATCAGGACAGACAATACCACAGTCATGTGGTACATCAACAAGCAAGGGGGGACTCACTCTTACCCCTTGTGCAGACAAAGCATGAGACTATGGTCCATAGCAGCATCCATATGCTTACATCTAATAGCCCAGTATCTTCCAGGGAGGCTAAACTCCTTGGTGGATCATTTGAGCAGGCATGTTCTGGATCCTCACGAGTGGCAACTGAGCAGGGACATTTTCCATTGCATCACTGGGGCACCCCACAAGTGGATCTTTTCTCCTCTCACATCAATCATCTCCTTCCAACCTTCTGCACCAGGGAATTTCACAACAAAGCTTGGAGGGTGGATGCATTGCCCTTCCCATGGACACATCTCTCAGTTTATGCAGTCCCTCCTCTGTCTCTTCTTCCCAGAGTGCTGCTAAAGATAAGGGATGAAAAACCAAAGGCAATTCTTATAGCACCAGACTGGCCTAGGCAGCATTGGTATCCCCTCCTCCGCAGCCTTTCCCAGGCTCAGCCTTGGCATCTTCCTCGGTACCAGATCTGTTGATTCAGGGAGGGGGAAAGTTCCTTCATCCTCATATTCAAACTCTGTATTTAACTGCCTGGCTAATACCCTAAATCTTTCCCAACAGGTGGTTGAAGTTCTTCATGAGGCCGGGAGGCCTAGCACAAGAAAATCCTATGCAGATAAATGGAAGAGATTTTGCTCTTGGATACTAGTTAAAGGCGAAGACTCTTCTCGTGCTTCTTTTTCACTCATTCTTGACTACCTAGCAGGATTGCTTAATGGTGGACTTTCTTTTTCTTCAATCAAAATTCACGCTTCAACAATTTCGGCTCATTGTTCTTTTGAGCAACCCATTTTTTCTCACCCCTTGATGAAACAGTTCTTGAGGGGAGCTAGTAATCTTAGACCTCCCAGAAGAGCTCCTACTCCTGCTTGGGATCTTTTTCTATCCTGGAAGACTACTTTCCTTTTGGCCATTACTTCAGCTAGAAGGGTATCGGAGCTGCAAGCCTTAATGGCAGTAGAATCTTTCATTATTTTTCACTCAGATCGGGTTTCTCTGAGAATCAATCCCCCCTTTATGCCTAAGGTAGTTTCCAGTTTAACCCTTAACCAGTCTATTCACCTGCCTACATTTTTCAACAATCCCCAAAATAAAGGGGAAAGGATTCTGCACTCTCTTGATGTGCATAGACAGCTGAGATTTTACTTAGACAGGACTAAATCCTTTCAAAAATCTGAACAGTTATTGGTTAGTTTTGTTCCTGGGGCTCAGGGTAAAGCTATTTCCAAACAAACCATCTCCAAATGGATTGCTCATTGTATTCACTTTTATTACCTGCAGCATGGGAAGGTTCCCACTCAGGGTATTAGGACCCATTCTACTAGAGCAACCTCTACCTCTGCAGCCTTTCTGAGAGGTGTGCCTACTAAAGACATTCTAGAAGCAGCTACTTGGTCTTCTCTCCATACCTTCACAAAGCATTACAATCTACCTTTGTTTTCTAAATCCAGGGCTGGTTTTGCCTCTGCAGTTTTGCAGGGCCTCCTTACCAACCCTTAATCTGTGATCCTTCCTCCCACCTTCTTACTGGGCTGTGGGAAACAACCCATATGTGAGAACTGCAACAGTGAAACACAAAGAACATAGTACAGTTGTGTACACTTACCACAAATGTAGATGTTCAAGTGTATTCACTGTTGCAGTCCTGGTTTCCCACCCTGCATTCCCCCTTTTTTCCTATGACACAGACTATGGATTTTTATTTTTTGTATGACTTGTGTCCAGGGTGCTACCATTCCTGGATTAGCCTTCTTTTGGGGGCTCCTGACAGTTAAGGCAAGAAAAACTGAGGAAATGGCATCGGCTGCCACCCTTTATATCTGACTTACTGACATCAGTTTTACAACCGGCGGCAGCCGATGTCATATACCAAGGACTCTGGTATTCGGGCCAACTGAGGGCAACCGGGAGCCGGATAACCCATATGTGAGGACTGCAACAGTGAATACACTCGAACATCTACATTTATGGTAAGTGTACACAGCTGTACTTTCTCAGGCTACCCTAATGGTAACCAATACATTTACATCCATTTCATTAAAACCCCAGCTGCCATATGAACTTGTTTTTAATATATAACTGACAACAAGACCCTTTTTAGGGACTAACACTCTTCTGATCCCACAGCAACCGTAATTTCAGTTAGATAGCTCACAATAAACATTGTCAATGATTTGCTTCTTTTATAGTGGGTTTCAGCAGTAAAAGAGGATTTGAGCAGCTTCCTAGCATCTTGAATGGTATTATTATCAATTTGAGTTCTTAATTCTTTAACCCATAATTCCATGGACTTTATCCTCAGCTTCCTCCTCTAGCCTGATGGTGTCCCTGTGGCTAGTGGAAGCTCAGATCACCCAACCGTCAAAACCAACACATTAAAATCTGGAATTAGATTCCCCACACAAATTTATACTGAATGTTCCTTATCAAGCAGTAATAATAAATATACATTTTGATTATGGATAAACTTGAATCCATCTGCTAGGACTGTTTCAGTTTAATCTGTCCACTGGGATTTTATCTTCGTGATCCCTTACCCTTAGTGTTTTAAGACTAGAAGCAGATTATTGACTGTTTTTAAGCATCGTGGTGGAGTATACTCTACACAAATACCACTTAAGCCCATAGCTTTACACTATATCATGGACATAGCAAGCATCTTGCATCCTCCCCATTACTGTTTTTATGCATCTCTTAACTATAATTAATTTTAATATTTATTGTTATTGGACTTCATTAAGTTTGCCAATTATCCCATGTTTTATTAACCACAATCCCCTCAAAAAATCTCAGCACAGTCATAACAATTAACCTCTCAGATATACAACAGGATTTCAGATCAACTCCACAGGGTGCTGACCTCTAGCCTAAATAATGCTCCATAGCTAGATGACATGGCGGTTGATCTTACATGCTGCTTAGACAAAAGTCAATTCACCAGCCTTGGCACACTAAGACAGTTCTTCCAGTACAGTAAAACTACATAAGTTTTTTAGAATGGAGCTGTTATTGAGTTCCAACACTAAGGCATTCTTAGAAAGGAACTCCAGGTATTTGAATTAAAGTATCCACTGAACATAGGTTGAGATAGACCCAATAACCCCACAGTGACTCACCACAACATTATGATTATGGTTTGTCTTGAAACCATCCACAGGGATGGGATCATTTTTATCTGTCCACTATAATTTTGTCATCCTGATTTCATAGCTTTAGTATGTCAAAACTAGTAGCGGACTGTTGACCATTTTTAAGCCACATTGTTGATTATAGTCCACATGGACACCACTTTAGCCTATTGCTTTTCATGATTTCATGGATATAGCAAGCATTCCACACCGTCCCCACCACTATTTGTAACCATTGAGTTTTAGACACATCTCTTAATTATAATTAATTCTTATTTTTATATTTATTTGGTTATTCAGTTTCATTTTGTACCGTGTTTTATTAACTTTATTTCCCACAATCCCCCAAAATATCTCCCCACAATTGTAACAAATAAATTCAGAGATATAAAATAGGTTTTCAGATCAATCCCTTAACTCCACAGGGTGCTCTTCTCTAGCCTTAATGGTAACCCAAAGCTAGGTGACATGGCAGCTGAATTAATGAGCTACCAAGACAAAGTCAAATCACCTACCTTTTTTACACTAAGACAGGGTTACCAGTACAATAATAAAAAAAAAATCTATCTTTCAAATTGAGCTGTAATTAAGTTTGTACAAAGCAAAATGAAGCAGGCCCAGATGAGGTCAAGGCAGATATGATCCAAATGTTGGGTGAGTTAGGGGGCAAATAGCACCTGAGGGTATTCATAGCAGTATGGTAAGAAAGTTGCATCCTAGATGACTGGAGAGTAAGTGTTCTAGTGCCAGTGTACAAGAACAAAGAAGGCATTCACATTGTGGCACTTTCATACTCCTGTCACTCTGTATGAATGTGCTGGAAAGGGCGACTGATAAATGAATGTGCAGATTAGTAGAAAGTAAGATGGGAGAGGAGGATTTCAGATTCTGATGAGCATACAACACAACCTACCCAATGTTTGTAGTCAGGCAGATAGTGGTGAAGAAGCTTGATATAAGGAAAGAGCCCATCTTGAAGAAACCATATGACAAGGTCCATAAAAGATGATTTGGGCAGTACTGTGTCAGTCTGAAGTGCTGGAAGCATCGGTAGAATTAGTGCAAGCTATGTATAAAAACCTCATGACCCATGAGCAGGCAGTGCTGAGTCACAGAGGCGTTCCCCAGTTGGAGTGGTGGGCCATCAAAATTTACCTCTGTGCCCACTGCTGTTCATACTTGTGAATAGACTATAACAGGCTGGAGGGAACAGATCAACAAAACTGCTGTATGCAGATGATGTGGCAACAGACTCTGAACAGGAATTTCAGCAAAGGACAAGGGAGTGGAATGCAAACCTGAAGACACATGGGATGAAACTAAGTATTGACTAGACAGTTGTTTGGGCAACAAACAGGGGAAATCAGAAGAAGCTGAAAATTGAGATAGAAGAGAAATGTAGAACAGGTTAACTACTTCAAATATCTGAATGAAATGGCTGAGGAGAAGAAACTTCTGTATGAGGAGGTCAAAGTCAGTCTGAGGGGCTACCAGCCGACTGGCACAGAGTGTGAGGGGTAGTAAGTAACAAACCTATGATAAAGAAGCTTAAAGGTAAGGTGTACAAAACAGTGATGTGACCAGCATAGTGTATAGTACATAAAATGGGTAAGGAAGGCAGAGCAGTTGAGGAAGCTAGAGGTGAGAGAGATAGAATGCTTGAGGTGGATGGTAGGATGCACGTTGTGAGGCAGACAAAATAATGACATCAGAGCACAAATCAAACATAGCTCCAATTGCAGCAAAAGTCAGAGAATAGACTATGGGGATTCAGACTCATGTACAAGAAAGCAGAACATAATTTAGTGAAGTAGATTTGGGAGAGACAAGATGAAGGTGAGGGGAAACAGGAGCATCCAGTAAGAGATGGCTGGATTGTGCGAGAAAAGACTTCAGGCATGACTGTCAAAGAAGGTAGGAGAGTGCCATTGAACTGAGAGAGGTTGTGACAGTTGACATGACACCCAAGCTCCATGTAGAAAATGGGAAAAAGAGGGAGGAGGATGATGATGATGATGATATGGGAGGGCGACCAAGTGCAGGAAGTAACAGACTTACTATGGTCAATGTGATGATTGAGATATGTAGTGCAGTTTTCATATAACTCTTCCTGTGCATGCTGACTGCCAAGCCTCCTCCAACTCTGGAGGGTCCATTTTCCTGGTAGAAACAGGGGTGACTTGTGCTCTTACCAGCATCTTTCCAGTGTGGGCTTTTTTTAAAGTTCCTAGTACATTGTCAAAACAGACATATTCTGGGTATCACATATGAGCAGTGACACTAACGTACTGTGAGAACCAGACTGATCAATGCAGGCAATAGGTTTAAGGCATGTATTATGGTGTAGATGTATTATTGACATACTGTAGGAAGTAGATCAAATGTGGTAAGCAACAAACTTGTAAGGTACAAAATGTCCAACATGAACTGACTTAAAGCCCTGTCACTATACATTGCATCCTACAGACTGCTAAGAGATGACCTGTGTCTGGCATACAAGGCACTATTACTGGTGGATTTACTGCACACCAGCAAGTCAGACTGCATCAGAAGTACACAGTATAGGGATCTAAACCTCTTTTGCAACATCAGCAGAACAGTTTGGATGGACATGCATGTCTCCCAGAGGATACTCCTGCCCTGAAACAGACTCCCCATTCACAAAAAACAAAGTTCATCCCTGTCCCATATTCAAGTGCAACTTAGATCTATGGATGGGAAAGAGAAACTTTACCCCAGGCCTGCCCCGTACTAATAATTTCCAGATGTTCATAGGTTATAGGTTCATAGTTATGGTATAGTATAGGTTCATGCTAATGACCACAAGGGCCTTTTAAAGCCCAGGCATGCATTCCAAATTGCTAATAAGTTCTTGAACCCTTGATAAGTGTAAGCAGGTGCTTGGAAGCTGACACATTTACAAGCAGGGCCTTGGGAGGCAAAACATTTACAAGCAGGTGCCTGGGAGATGAACCATTTGCAGGCTGCCTGTGTCCATTAGAGACATAGGTGCTAAACCTGGGATGAATTTTCTGTTCCCCATCCAATTTTCCAAGTTACACTTGAATTGGGTTAGGGAGGAGCTGTGATTCACATGGATGGTCCAGAGAGGGGGTAGTCTCTGGGATATATACCTGTCTCTCCAGCAGGTCATTTTTATATCACAAGCAAGGTTTAAGTCTTTAGAATAAGTAATTCTGGTACTGTTTGTTTTGTGGATGTGCAGGAGGTCCATTAGAGTGCAGTCTGACAATGCCTTGTATGCCAGGCATAGATCTCCCCTCAATAGCCTGTAGGAGACAGAATACAGGGATGTGGCCTTGAGGCAGTCTGCATAGGACATTTTACTTATGCCTTGTATTCTTTTAGTGAGGAACCTCCGTGGACATTCCAATGGTTGGCTATGCCTAGTTAGGTACATACCAATGGGGGCATTGTACTCAATGGGAGGTCTGATGAATGCAGAATACAGTGGAACAATGACTACCATGGACCTAGATGCTATAATTTTGATTATACGTTGCGCAACATAGAATGATTTCCTCACTACTGTAGACACATGATGATCAAAGGGTAGACATGTGATGGTCAAAGGCTAGATTACTGTCTATGTGTCTCCCCAAGTCCCTGACTGTTGGGTCAACTCTTAAGGGTGTGTTTTCAATATGATAGCTACCAGGGGTGGATGACTTTCCAAAGGTTACTATATGCATTTCTTGGCTTTTAGTTTTAGTCCACAGCTCTGGCATCATTTGTTTGTCTGTGCCAGCCCTTCCTGAAGAGCATTTGTGTCAGTGGGTGATTCAATGCCAGCTGCTAATTTGCAATCATCTGCAAATTTAGTCAGTCAGAGGCCAATGATGTTGGCCTTGACTTCAGAGAAGTAAATGCCAAAATGGAGTGGTCCCAGGACTGATCCCTGAGGGACTCAGATTGTGAATGGCTTCTTTGTAGAGGTGGACTCCCCAATTCTAACTTCCTGGGTCCTGTCTGTGAGCCAGCTGGCTGCCCACCAGGTTACATAAGGGTTTGTACTTAACTTCCTAAGTTTGTCAATAATGCCCGAGTGGGGGATTGTGTCAGATGCCTTGGCCAGGTCAAGGCAGGCAGTGTGAAACATTTTGCCATTATCCATTGCTTTGGTGACCTTCTCTAAGAAGTCCACCAGGCTGAGTAGGCATGATCTGCGCTTGATGAAACCAAACTGGGTTGGTTCCAGTATCTGGAGGTTTCTTATGTTATTATAGATCATTTCCATGATAATTCTTTCCATGGTTTTGCACATGACACTAATGAGGCTTACGGGTCTGTAGTTTCAGAGGCAGCCCCTAAATGCTTTATCCCATGCATAGGTCCTTTCAAATTATCTATGGTATGATCCCACTTATTCTCATTAAGAGTGATATGTAATTATCGGCCATGGGATGGGTAAGGCCAATCTGTAACCAAATGGGATGGGTTATTTTCAGTACAAAAAGAGTAATTTTCTATTCTTAAAATGGCCCACAAGGGCAGCTAGCCTAGTACTTACCTATGAATCTATAATTGCAGCAGACTAAGCAATGTAAGTAGTAGACTTACTGTGGATAGTGCAAGGGAGCAGGGTTGAGGACTAACTGTGGACATCAAACTGGTTAAGGTTGGGATCTGATTTATTATTGAGAATTATGAAGGTAATGGAGTTAGTATAGAAGAGCAATGGAGCAAACTAAGCAATACATTTGAATGATTAGCACTGATGTATTAACACAGTAAGCATTACTCCAGTGCTGACAGAGTGCATGCCGTAACACAGATGCTGCAACATAGCCATCTGAATGCTTATTGTAGGTTGCTCTATGACTCTGTTTGACGTCTGTTTCTGTGTGTAAAACATTGTAAACCTCATTTCTTTATTAGGGGCACACTGGTATACAAATGCTAAACATTTTCTTGAACTTTCCACAGATGTCCCTGCACTACTCTGTTGTAAAACAGTATTATAAAATCTTTCTATAATGCATAATAGGCTGTGAATTATCTATACATGCAGCTTGCCTTTTTGATATTAGGGTCCTGTGCAGTATACATGCTATTTTTAAATAATGGAACTAAAGTTTAAATGCCTGAGCTAATGGGCTAGTAATAACTTAATAGAAATACTTTTAAATAAACTTTTGAAGTAACAAAAAAAAAAATGCCAATAAATGAAAATGACTGATTTCTTGTATGAGTGACTGGGATATTAAAAGTTATTATACAATTCCTCCGCTAAAACGTGCACGCTGATTGGTCAGCCCAACCAGCATGCCCGTTGTAAATCCCTCAATATACTAACGGAAAAAGGTCCGGTTGCCCGGACTTTTTCCGTTAGTATAAAACACTGTCTCGCTATGTTAAAAGAGTTTAACATAGCGATACAGGTTAAAAAAAGCAACGCAGATCTCCGTTGCTTTTTTTAAAGCTGTCTCGCTATGTTAAACTCCTTTAACATAGCGACACAATGTGTAAAGCAACGGAGATCTTGCGATCTCCGTTGCTTTAAACCTGTCTCGCTATATTAAATGGGTTTAACATAGCGAGACAGCTTTAAAATAAGTAATGGAGATCTCCGTTGCTTATTTTAAAGCTGACTCGCTATGTTAAACCCATTTAACATAGCGAGACAGTAAAAAGCAATGGAGATCTTGCGTTCTCCGTTGCTTTTGCCCACAGCTCTGATGTACTGCGTAGGCATGCGCAGTACATCAGAACTGCCGCGGAATACCAGACAGCTGCGGAAGGGCAGCAAAGAGGCATTATACAATGCCATTATTTAAGAAAAGTAATTATTTATTTTCTTAAATAATGTCATTGTATAATAGCAATAACCCACTTCTGGGTGTGGGTAATGCGGGATTTAACCACGGTTGTCTTTGTTTGGTCCCGAGGGCGAAACCACGCCAACCGTGGTTAAATCCCGCATTACCCACACCCAGGCGTGGGTTATTGCTATATTAGTGCCAGGATCCAATGTTTCTGCAACTGCACATGGATTTGCAACTTTGCTGCCTTTCATTTTTTTTTTTACACTAAAATTATTTTTGAAAATGCATACACCATTTAAATATTTATTAGTTCACAAAAGCTACATCAGAGAAGATAAAAGCTAAAAAAACTTGGTTTGAAAAGTATTTAAATGGAACTGTGCAGGAGCACAAACACATGCAAGTCTTTCTGGATAAACTGGATCTGAAAGAGCTCATGTCTATAAATGAAAATTAAACATTTATGAACAATGTGTCACTGAGACTAGGCCATGAATTTCTGTGACTTGTAATAAACTGGTACATACAAAGAAGGTCTTCTATACAGATAATCAGTTACTGTGAAAAATCTTGACATTTCTAGCCGAGTACATTTGTGACGTCCTTTGACAGATGAAATGAATAGCCCCACCATACATTCTGACCGTGTGTCTTAAACAAAAACGCTTTCTGTAAAAGTGCATGTGTAGTAGATCATCACTCAGCCTTTCATGGCTTCTCTTCTGATCCTCACTGAAACGAAATACAGTAAGGCAAACTGAAAATAAGATACTGTCTCTCAGCTGAACTATTCTGACTAAACAAATAGCTGTTGTACCTTTTACCTTGTGACTAAAAGAGTTGTTTTATAAAGTTATGTAAAGTTAATATTGGCACAGCCAATGTCACCTTGCTATTCTGAATGCTGGTGGATTACTTACTGGTTGAACAGTATGATTATTATTGTATGAAAAACAGGGGAATGTAAAGTTGCCAGGAGTTCTTCATCACACACTTTTGAAATAAATCTGAATTACCTGGTGATAAAAGTCTGCATGCACAAACTACAGAAAGCAGTTCCATATATATGAGTCCATGATGATGGAAGTATATATTTTACTATTTGAATATTGTTTTGCCATAATACCCTGTTAGAAGTTGTATCTGCTTTCTATCACAAATCCCCATTACACTACCTTTTTGTGTGCCTGTTTCTTTTTGAAACAGATAGATCTTCAAATGGCAAAACACTTTGTTTTCATCAACCTTTGTGAAGAAGTACCTCCTAAGAGCTTTTAAATGTCCTGTTTTCCAGCTTTTACATGTTTAATGTATTTCATTGTTTGTGTATTTGTATTGTTGTCAGGGGGATGGTCGGGTCCAATGACCCTTTTCAAGTATGACGTAGGTCACAAGGCAAAGAAACAGATAGTTATTCTAATTTTAGTAATAGGTAACAACAACCGTTTAAAATATTTACAGCTGAGACAGTAGTAGTTACAGTGTTTACGACTTCTATGAGATATCTCTAGGTAAAATATATGCAGATAGAGCAGATTCCTACTATAAATTTCTTGTACATTTACAGGCAAACTAATCACAACATTATGTGAGTACATATAATCTTAAGTAGCAGAACACACAGTATACAGTGTGTGGGGTCATGTGTACAGCATTAGAAAGTATAAAGTCTGAGGTTTCTAAACAAAATTACGCCAATTGTATAACATGATGTCATTTTTATAGCTACCAGTGTTTCAGACTATTTATCTAAAGAGATGTGTTTGCTTGTGATTGTTAATGATTTGGTTTTGCCCATTATCTCTGAAACAGCAACATGCATAAGAATATTTAAAAATGTGTACGTTTATTGCAGAAATGTGGATAGCTGGTTTGGTTTCATTCTGAATTTCTGCTGGGAGGTGATGCTGTTTAGGTGATATGGTCTTGAAACTTTTTTTTCCAGTGGCACCATAAACTGTGGTTGTTGAAGTGCTGCGGTACAGATGGACAATATCTGTTGATAAGTATTTTAAATTTGGGCATAGATAACAGAAGTGAGGCATGGACTTATATGGCTAGGTATATAGACTTATGTAGTGATACAGTGATGCTGTTGTTGTGGGGGTAAGAATATAAACCTGCACATTTTTTACAGGGAGTTTTTGTAAGATGAGATTTCTGTCTGGAATTTAAAGCAGTGACTGGTAGACCATATTCAAGGTAAGGAAGTAGTGCGTTTGTGGTTAGGACTTTTCTTGATTCGGTAATTAGCAGGTTAGAAATGCAGTAGGAGGCTTTTGGTTGTGTAGCAACCTTATCAACCTTTTGCTAAGTGCGGTCTTCAAATGATGAAGCTGGGTCCAAATGAAGTTCTAAATGTCATTAATTTTGGACTTTTTCAAAATTCTTATTAAGTGGTCAATTTTATTAATATAACTCGTTTTTTTTCTTTTTGCTTGTTCCACATAACATACAAACTGTTTTGGAAAGTTTATGGACATTTTTTTAGACTTCAGTTAGAGCCATAGTGAGTTAAATATGTTTTGTAGCAGTTGCTCTGCACTAGGAAGGGATGGCCCAGATCAAAGAATTAAAATGTCATCAGCATGAAGTATAATAGAAGAGGCTGGGGCAGTTTCAGTAAAATCATTTAAGGATGTAGAAAACAGAACTGGCCTTAAGACTGATCCCTGATGAACTCTAGAAACTTCTTACTTAGGTTTTTTGAAGGGATTAATAGTTCTGAGAGGACTGTGGTATGTTTTTTTATTTTCCAAGAAAATCCAAGGTGGTAGTTGAACTGCAAAGCAGTAATTTGGTCAGGACACTAAAGAAATTCAGCTACTCATTTTGATAAGATCAATGAGGTCTCTAAAGTCCATATGGGCTACTACCATCTCAGGTAGACAGGAGCTCATTTGAACTTCTCATCAGAAGGATGACACCTCAGTTTATCTTCTCATCAGAAGGATGACACCTCAGTTTATCTTCTCATCAGAAAGATGACACCTCAGGTTTTTATACCACACTGGTGTCTGTACTGGAATATAAATCTGTGCTTCTATGTGGAGAAAGAACCCACAGCCATCTGATCTTCATAACATCAAGTGCACATGTGCTATGACCAGTGAAAGAGGTCAGTTACATATAGGTTTGTATTTGTTTTTCCTTAACTTTAAGTATCCCCATACCATTGTCTGCTCAGACATGTTTATTACTAAAGCTATGCCCCTTGTCTTTTCTATTGTTCAGATGACGCACATTTAGAACTCTTAGTTTGGCTGGTCCTTCTTTATATGTCACTCCTTTCACAATTTGTGCAACTATTTCTTTACCTGTCTTTGCATTCTGTTCTACAATGACTGCCAACCCTGGACATAGTATTGCTGACATATAGCAGTGTAAGTTATATTAATTGCAGTATACCACTGGAAACTTAACATACTGGAGGCTGGTTCATGTAACTGCCTTCTCTTTAGTTTGTGGTAAGCTCTCATGATGTCTAGATACTTGTATGTGAATGCCTCTGTTGCTTGACCTTACTAGACATCCATGATAACTATGTTTAATTTACAGATGACACTGGATATCATATAACAGTACAGTTACTTAATCATCTCCTTCTGCCTCTGCCCTGTACCTTTGTAGATGCAGCCCTATGACCAGCTCTCTGATGTCCTCTTCTGCTGACTTAAGCAGTATGCCTTTTTCCATCATGGCTACCACCATGTATCTCTCCTCTTCCTCTATGACCACATCCACTGTCCAGCAAACCTCCCCTGAGTTCCTGGCTCCTAAGTATAGTACAATGAATTTGGTAGAATATTGAATTTCAAGGCATAAGGCCCTTTTTTTTGCCTTTACATCTTAAACGAGAACATGCATAAATAATGTAAAATCTTTTTTTTTCTAAAGCTGTAGTTTTGTTGGGCTGTCAACAAATAACCATTCAAAAGTCATTTATGTTTATCTGGGATTATCTGAGTGGAGCATTGCTTATATTTTACTTTTAGTGTAAAATCCCTGCCTTTTGAGCATTGCAGTGTGCATCTGTATGGATAGAACTGAAGCATTCCATACTTTCTTCCCTTACTTCTTGCAGTAGGTGCTCTCAGTTACTCTGTAGACAGCTTAGGGGAGTGAATCTAGAACAGTATGTATCTGAGATATGGACTGAAGATACTACATTTGCAAGAAAACTGCTGTCTACCCATTTTTTTAATTAATTTTCAGATCAATAAAGTGTTTTTGGATACACTCCGTGCTGGTGATGGACTTTTTTTTTTTGTGAGTTTATACATACATATACACATATACATATCTATGTATGTATATATATATATATATATATATATATATTCACTTTATAATCTCGAAATACTGAAGTATTGAATTTCAGTATCTTGAGACTATAAAGCCGAAATTCACAAACCCGAAAACCAAAACCACGAAATTCAAAACCGTGAACGTCAAAACACTACACCACACATACAAACACAAATACACCTACCTTTCGACACTACAACAAAGCAAAATAACACACACAAACACATCAAAACAAACACACACACACCTACCCTTCCTATAAGCAGGGGGGCAAGCCCCCCTGCACCCCTGATGTGGGGGGCTGTGCCCCCACACCCCCGCTACTTATGTATACAAACTCCGAGGTTGTGCTAAATGCCGAAAGACAGAAAACCCACCACCACACATTCTATACCCCCCTTGCACAAACACACATCACATACATACAAACACCATCACTGTCAACACTGACACACTCACACTCTTACCTACCTACCCTAACCCACACCTAAAACTTCCCAACACACTCACAAACGCACAAACCCTCCCCAAAACCCTTGAAAAACATTACACTTACCTAGCGTGCCATCAGTACCGCAGGTTCGACATTTCCGGGTTCGATATTCTGCAGTTTCACGCAACTGCAGATTCGACAGTTTGGTCTTAAGATATTGAAATTCGACATTTCAGTATTTTGAGATTCCAAAGTGAACCTATATATATATATATATATATATATATATATATATACATATATATGTATATATATATATATATATATAAATATATATATATATATATATGTATATATATATATATATATATATATATATATATATATATATATATATATATATGGGTCTACCTGAGATGGTCGACAAGCCATTTGATCGACACTCATTTGGTCGACAGTTCATTTGGTCGACAAGCAGATTTGCCCCCCTTCCCAATGTTGTGCGACCCTGGAGTTGATATATATAGTTAGGGGGGGATGGGGGGCACAGCCACCCACATTGGGGGGTGTGAGGGGCGAAGCCCCCCACTTAAAACTGCTTGTCGACCAAATGAACTGTCGACCAAATGAGTGTCGATCAAATGGCTTGTCGACCATCTCAGGTAGATCCATATATATATATATATATATATATATATATATATATATATATATATATATATATATATACACCTATACCATGGATATGCCATAACACTGACTCTTCATTTCACTAACACTCACTAGGATAAACCCATTTCACTGAAAACTCATTTCATAGACAACCTTCTCCGCAAGAAATATATCCTAAAAATATTTTTTTGGATGGCAGCAAGCCCCTCTGCACCCCTTACTTCTATGTACTAACTCCATGATTGCACAACCTCAGAGACAAAAAAAACCCACCATGCAGACTGAGTCAGTGCTAGGCAGCTACAGATCAAGGGGTACAACATGATGCTGACCATCGCAATGCATACATACTCTGCTAGATCCCTTACATAATAACTCCTACGATAAGAAATGACACTCACATGCTAACCGTACATTTCTACACTTTGCTATGAAATGAATTTTCAATGAAATGGGTTCGACAGTTTCAGTGAAGTCAAGATGCAGTGTTATGACAGGGACCTATTTATACTCGGGTATGAATACACTTGTTTTAGTCAGCAGAGTGCTTGGTTGACATCTGTTTAGTTGATCACTTTTGGCTGAGTAAGCAGATAGTCGACAGGTGTATAAGATCGTACAATTCTTGGGTTTGGGAAATATTCCCTTTCCCTGATTTTGTGTGATCATGGAGTTAGTATATATATAATTAGCAGGGGGTGGGGTAGGGGACACAGCCACCATGCAAAAAATTATGCTTTTTTATGTTTTGATTTTAATTTTGCATGTGCTGAAGTTGTTTGTCAGTGTATGCGTAGTAGGTGTAAATCTTTGTGCTTTTGACTTACTGTGTTCTGCATTTGGGATGGCAATGCTTTTATTTGTCGACCAAGCAAGTAGAATATATATACATGCATATAAAATGCATTTTATTTTATCTTTAAAACTTTACTACATTCACACCTAATCCCACAATGGGAATGCTCTTGGTCTCATCCTGCATACCTTCCTACTGTAATTCCCTCTTCACCACACATATCTGCTAATAGCCTCCTTTAGCCCATAATCTCCTGAAGGAATTTGCATTCTTTATACTACCTTAATTTGTATGTAATGGAATTTTTCATGCATTTGCTCCATCAAATGCCAATTTATTGTAACTGTTGTTACCATGTATTTTCTTTCGCTAATGTCTGATTAAGTGTTTGTAAACTTTGTAGTTATTGTTATTTTGTAATCTTGTAATTCTAAAATGTACTATATTTGTATTTACTGGAGCTTTTCTTCCCAGGACCCCATTGAAAATGGGCTCCTTGTGGCCCAATGGACCATCCTGGTAAACAACCCCAATGGACCATCCTGGTAAACAAACTGCAAATAAATAACTAAATAAATACTTTTAACCCATTTACTTGTTCTGTAAAATGGCTTTGCTCTTCAGCAGAATGCTAACACCTGACAAACCGTAATCAAAATGATCTGTGGTTTATTAACATACAGAAAATCTTAACTTAGGAGACAGGCAGACAGTTGTATCTCTATGCACCAAGATGTTACTCATAGGTTCATAGGTAGGTACTAGGCTATTGGCCCTAGGGCCTATACAAGCCTAGCCAAAAATGTACCCTGGCTTTCGCCACCCAAGAAAATTATTTTCCTGTGCCCCTGTCAAGCAGAACCACAGAAGTGATCCCCGGGGTGAATTTCCTATTACCCATCCAATCATCTCTTTCGGCTTTTTCCGGTTAGGGGTTGCCACAGTGGATCACCTGTCTGCTCATGATTGGCAGTGGAGTTTTATGATGTCGAGTTGCCGGCCCGGCACCTAACCTTCCACAGAAGGCACACACACACATGCAGTCACACCTAGGGCCAATTTGGAGTGTACAATCCACCTACAGCATGTCTTTGGGAGGAAACAGGAGCACCTGGAGGAAACCCATGCGACCACAGGGAGGACATGCCAACTCCACACAGAAGGCACCCCAGCCAAGGATCAAACCAGGGAACCTCTTGCTGAGAGGCGACAACGCTAACCGCTGCACCACAGTGGCCGCCCTATCACTCAGACTGATTTATGACAAAACATTGTATTGCATATGAACTGTCAGGATTAATCTCATGGCATAAAATTAATTTATGTTCTGTCCTTGTTGAAGGATGACAGGCAGAGGAAAGTAAGTTTCCAAATAATCTGCATGTAAACTTTCCATTGTGCCATTTCCAAAGCGAACAAAAATAAATACGAAGTAGATTAAATATTCTTTTTTGCAGCTATAAAGAAGACACGGTGGATTAATTATTCTTTTTTGCAGTTATTCATATTCTTGTAAATTGCTACATTGGCACTATCAGCTAATGTCGCTTAAGTTGCAGCTTACTTTCATTTTACGTTATCCTCTGATGACATAGTTCTATTACCTGCAGCAGAATTATTTTTCAGGTTATTACTCAGAATTTGAAGAGCCAGCTGTATTCCAGTAATCCAGAAAGATTGTTCCTGCCTTTCTCTGCCAGAGCATACACAAATCTGTGGCTATTTAATCTGCATGTAAACAGTCTTTGGTTTATGACTATGCCACATGAAACTAAATCCTCTCAAGTGTACAGATTTTTGCAGAATGTCCAGATTTTTGGTGTTTTCCTCCTAAAATCTGTACTTTTCTAGCAAATAGCTGAGGATTGAAGTAATTAAATAATGACAAACATTTGCGTTTAAGACTCCAAATCCTTCAGAAAATTCATACTAATGCAAAACCTATTATTCTATCAACTTTCTAAGTTTGTAAGAGCAATATTTAAAATCTGTCCCTATTTGTCCCCCCAGCATTTAAGGTTTGTCCAGATTTTTTTGCTCTAAGTGGTTGAGAGGTACTAGACATTAGAAAAAGACCTTATGAAAGTCCACAAAACTTCAAGACATAAAATTTCAAAAATCACCATCAGCAGGATTGTCAGTTTCATTTATAAATCTTGAAAGTATTGTGTCCTTCTACTCTTTCGATAACAGTTTGGAGTTAGTAGCTGTTCCCATAACCATGCACCCCATCTTCCTTGGTTTACTACTGAATGCTCAATGCTGCCAATGTTCAAATATCAGAATGTCGGACCCATGTTGGTGCTTGATCCTGGGTCTGGAGTAGTTGGGAGTTTCAGCATTTGAAATAGTTTTCAGGCTTGTCAGTATTTGGCATCTCAACATTCAGGGAAAGGTTCCTTGAATGCTTGACTCGACCTTGGCAACATTGAGCATTCAGTAGTAAACTCTGTTCTTTTAATGGTTGTAAGCGTCAGCGCTAGTTTTCATTCTGAGCCTTGTTTGTTGTGCTGAGTTTTTATAAAATCACTCCCCAGGAGAGAATCAAACAGAGTAATTATTTACATTTATTCTGAATCTAAGAATCCAAGATGGCAACTTTTCTTTTTGGCAGATATACAAGACATTTTACACATAGGCATTATGATGTCTGTAATTTTGTTATAGTGGAGGAAATTAGAATATTAATGGAAGACATATTAAGATTAATTCTTCAATTGTAGTTCAGAGACTGTAATATATGGAATGGTTGGTGGCTATCCATTCTTTTACATTGGCGAAACATTAAGGTTTGTATGTACCTACATACAGGAACATTTGCAGGATTGTAACAGTCAAAGGATTTTGAATGATGTGACAAACCATTTTGTTTTGTCCGCAATGCATATTTGTCTACATTCAGAGTTTTTGGGTTTCAAAATCTCTTAACAAATATCTTATTTTAGGGAGTAAAATAAGGAGACACAAAATATTTTAAAGTGTGAAACTGTTTCTCATGACAATCATTTAATTAATTCAAAGTACTAATTACTTGTTTTTCTACAACAAATTTAAATAAATTGTGGAATTCCTTAGAAAAACTTTTCTATCCATGAGCAATAGGGTGCTGTTTGTATTTTACCTGCTTTTAAATAAAATGTTTGAATTGAGTACTCATGTTTTGGCTATTAATTAAAACTCTCTCGCCTTTCGAACTCTGTATTTTAATAAATGACAATCCAGTTTTCTTGAGCTATCCTTATAGCAAAGATATTTGCCATACCATTTTGGTAAGCAATTTGCCCTTTATCTTTTATGAATCTATATACTTTGATTATGGAAGTATGATCCAAATTAAGATATACAAAGGGCTGATGCAGGAGAAACATTAGATGGTTGGTTTCTTGAGTTTACAATAACTCCTTTTGCAAAGGATTTGACCTTTTGCCTTATAACAGTGACTAGTGACTTTCGGATTAGAAGTAATAATAAAAGATAGAGAAGGTTCCCTGTTTCTACCATTGTGCATAATACCCCCAGTTTGAACACAGCACTTTTATTGTTTTGACAAAATGTATAACTTTATTTTATGGTCAAATCTTTTTTTCCTTATCAGTAGTTATGTTTGCTATTTTCATAAAATAACAATACAACTTACATTTCATGTCATCCTAGAATGTCTGTCACATACTGCTGGGTTAGATTCCCTCTATCTGCATACTCTATGAAGTATGATGTTGAGCAAGTCACTTAACTAGACCAATGTGCACTAGTTCCTATTGAAAAGCGGTACCTACTTAGTGGGCCTGGCTGCTCAGCAAATAAAAAAATAAGGTTTAAAAAAAAAAAAAAAAAAAAAATATATATATATATATATATATATATATATATATATATATATATATATAGGGTCTATGTCAGAACAACGAAAAATCAAACTATTGAACGCTCACATGAGAGAATAATCAGGAACTCAAAATCGCTATTGTGGGGGGCTGCACCCCCCCACTAAATATATTTTCCTACTCCGAGTTCGCACTAAAGTGAGGAAAGGGCAAATATTTCGATCTTCACTGTACTGCAATCTCAAAAAATCAATATCGAATTCCTGATTTTTCGCTCATGTCAGCGCTTGACATTTTGTGTTTTTGTCATTCTAAAGTAGACCCTATATATGCAGATGTTCAAAGTTTCACTTCTTCGAACCCACTTCACTGAGTCCACTTGTTCGAAGCAGTGAAACTTCGAACATTGACTTCGGCAGTCACACTACAGTGGGGAATGGGAATATTCCCTTTTCCCCACTGTAGTGTGATCTTGGAGTTGATATATTTAAGTAGGGGGTGTGGGGGGTGCAGGGGGGCTTGCCCCCCTGCAAAAATATGTTTTAGTGGGGGTTTTTTTGGGCCGCCCAGGGAACTAAAATTCAGCAAAAGTGCACTTTTGTTGAAGTGAACTTTTGCTGAAGTGTGGGTTTCCTGTTTTAATTCGAAGAAATGTTCTTTCGATGTAGAGCAGTAGGCCCATATAAATATATGTCTATGTGTATATATATATATATATATATATATATATATATATATATATACACACACATATATATATATATATATATAAGTAAATATATGTATACATATATATATATATATATGTATATATATATATATGTTCTGAACAGACCATAGTTCATAGGATCATAGGAGATTACTAGGCTATTGACCCGGAGGTCATTGTAAGCCTAGCCATTTCATCCCAATGTCATACTATAGAAATGCTAGTCAGTACCCAAAATTGCATTTAGTGATGACTGCCCATGTCCAGGAGGGTTGTGGGCACTATCCGTGGTAAGAATTTATGGTGCCCCATCCACTTGTCAAGGTTCCTCCTGAACAGTGTCATAGAGGTGCTCTGTTTCCCATGAATTGGTAGCCTGTTCCACAGATGCAGCAATCACTGGGAAATGAGTCTGTCCCTCCAGCATGTCCTGTTTAAGTCCCAGGCCATATTTAAGTGCATGGAATGGGTATCCCTAGTCTCATTCGATTTATGGATATGCAGCACGTTTATTAGGTTTGGGTCTTGGATTGCTGTGTAGGCCACATGTGGACCTTTCCTCTTCAAGTCAACTCTGTAGATGGATTATGCCTTACTAGGTCATCTTATTCATTACAATGTCATGAAAGATATGTTGCTGACCCTTTTTACCACTCTCTGCTAATCTCATGGTTGGCAGTATGCCTTTTGCCACCTATGTAGGAGACTGTTAAAGCTGTTGCAACATTCAAATAGGCTGTAGTTATACACATGATATCTCTAGCCCTGTCAGAAAAATCAGGCAGCTCCATCTGGCAGGATTGATGCAGTGTAGATCTTCACTGAGATGGGCTACAAGCTTCAACAACCATCATTTAGCTTTGCATTTTCTTCTTAAGCAGAACCTGCTTTGTGTTTGCCGTATTAAACAGAGATGATAGATTTCCCCTCATTCCTGGTTTAGGAATAATAAGCTAAGTTATTTTTCTGTTTCAGTCATGGGAGTATAGGGAAGTTAAATTGCTTCTTTTTTACTGATATTGGTGTACACATATTTGCACTTGTGACACATACACGCAAAAATACATATTTAATATAATAAGATAAAAGAGTTTACAGTCCTGGAAAGATTCCTAAATTAGATTATACAAATTATTTTACAGACTATAATATAAGGATAGATGTTATCCCTTCCTTCCTCTTCTCTTGCCTCCCCTGTTAGCTCATGTCATTTGTCGCATGCAACTCACAGTTATTGTAATTTCTGTGCCATTACCCATCAGGCCGTGCCCTTTCTTAGATCTACGGACCACCTTGCATTTGTCATGTTCACCTTAAACTCTCCTGCCTTCAGCTGCTTTGCTTTCTTGCTTTTTACCCACATGGACAAACATGGATTCTGTCTTTTCCTGTCTTGCCAGCATTCTCTTACCTTCTGTTACCCTAAATAAGCATACTTTCATGTTTACCTCATTCTGGTACACCCTCTTTCTTTTTTCCAGTACCTCTTTTTTTCCAGCAACCCCATCACGTATTCATATAACCAGCCTCCTTTTCACTACATGTCCAACAATCTCTAGTCACTTTCTTCTTGTTATTTCTCTATGTCAGCCTCTGTGACACATGATATAAATACAGTGAACATGGAGTAGGAGACCATGCAAGGTAGGGTTTGAATCCTGTTTACTAATGCTTTTGTATCTCTGTCTCATATCGCCTACTTAGAGGTAATCTCTGCTTGACTTACAAAACCATGTCTGACTCAGTTCTGTTAGAAATGCTACATCTAAAGAAATCCCAATCCCTCCGCACCACATGCTCCAGAGACCTCAACCTCATTACCGCAATCAACACAACATGTTGGAGGGACAGGTCCATACCCCAGAGACTGCCCATGCTATGGAACAGACTTCCCATACATGTCAAACAGAGCACGTCACTGGCCCTCTTCAAGAGAAATCTTGATGAGTGGATGGGAAATAGAAAATACACCCTGGGGATCACTCCAGTGGCTTTACTCGACAGAGGCACTGGGAACTAAGGTCGGGTGGCATGATGCCAGGGTAATCCTATGGGCTAGGCTTGTAAAGGCTCCAGGGCCATTTGTCTAGTACACATCTATGAACCTATGAACCTATAAATATACAGGCTTGTGGCTAATGTACCATCCATTGCAGTAAATGCATTTGCTGGACATACCGTGGATCTACTGCACTCAGGCCACTGATGACCTGCCAAGCTGTCTCTTCCTTCCTAGTTTAAATAATCCTCAGTTTTCAAACCCTCTCTCCACACCCCTTTCTAGTATCCCTATATGTTATTTCTGCTCTTCCCTTCATGTTCTGGTTTACCTGATTGTTAAATGCTTATTTTGGTGTTCTTATTTGCTTGTTTTTATTTTAATTAACATAATATTCTCTGTTTTGCTAAATGTATGGAACAACTGTTTTTGTTTTGCAATTAAAAACTCTTGGATAGTCAGCTTCTACCTTTTTCTTCTTAATTCGGACTTGTATCCTATCCAACTCATATCCTCACCCACAAGGCCTATTACTGTCTGCGCTGCATTCACTGGAAATGCAAGCATGTATAGATCATTCCCTGCTCCTCCTATCTTCCTTGCTTACCTTTACCACTCCCATCCCAGTCTTCCTTACATGAATTTCCATACAACTCTATCACAGATTGCTTGCCAGTGTCTCTCAACTCTGTGTTATAGCAATATTGTTATGTGTCTTCCTTGATATTGTACCAGTGGAATCTCCCTTCTCATCACAATTCCATTCTCACCTTTAGCATGCCCGCTGTTACATTGTGTCTGTCCAAAATTTCCATTGTCTCCCTGCCCTGCCATCATAAGCAACCCTCAGGCTTTCTCTTCTGCTCCTCCAGGACTAAAACTAACTATTTTGGGATGGTGCTTTAACCTCATTTCTTCTACCACAAGGCCACAGCCACTTTTCTATATCCAGTGGCATACCTTTGCTTGCAAACATATTAAAAGTGCAACAGTTGTCACTCTTCTTCCCTGTCTCCAGACTCCCTTCTCACTGTCCTCATCAGCACCTCCATTACCATCTAGAACTAAAGTGGTGCCAGGTGGTACCCTGGCCTCATACCCTGTCCATCCTCTGTCTCCTTGACATCCTTACATTTGCTGACATTCTTAGAAATGGACCATTATACAGTGACATCACCTTCTTGATAAATCTCACCCAAAGTTTATTTAATCTAATGTCATATATAAAGCCCCTATCCACTGAGACAAATGCTTTTTAATACGAAAGATGACCACTCACCCATCCACACCCAGTCCACTTTGTCCTTTCCAAAAAAATGTTACGTTTACCTCTGGAGGCATGTAATCACCCCATAATGAATCCCACTTGCAACCCCTTTGTCCACATCAGTCACCACCCTCTTACCCATGCTACCAGCATCATAGTAGAAATGTTTGCATCAGTATTGACCAGAGATGCTGGTCTGTGATTTGCAAGGCCCTTCATGTTGACTTTCCTTTTGGGCATAACTGCCACTAGTATCTTCCCATATTGCTTCTGGCAGCTCACTCCTCCTTGGTATTCCTCAGTATAGTCCGTCGGTCAATTGGTTTCTGGGGAACTTTACTTTCTACCACATTATAGAAATCCACCAGGCATGCAGTTATCTCCCCCACATTCCCACACATTAAATATCTAGTTGCTTTCAGGAAATTCCCTTCCCATACCTCCCTATCTGTACAGTCCCTCTGTTCTGAGGTTGCTTGAAATCCTCACCAGTCCTTCATCTTACTCTCTCCACTTACCTTTCCCATTCCAGCTTATTTTCCAAGTAAAACTATTCACTGAAATCTGCTGCATAGTTTCCACAGTATCCTTTGCTATGTGCACTTCAAGCTGAGCTTTTTTACCATGTCAGTTCTCCCTTCCTCATTCTGATATTTTAGTTTTCATGCCAGTATGTTCCTATCTGACTTCCCCTTTGCATATCAACCTGAACTACTCTTGCTTCTTTTCAGTATTTCTTTACTAGTAATATTGTCTTCTCCAGTTTATAACATTAACCACCATATTCAAAATGTCCTCCCCTCTCTCTCTACTCTTTTCCTGTCAACTTTCTTCTGCTCCCTATTCAGTGCTTTCTGCCAGCCCTGTGTATTGCTCTTTTTTCTTTTCTAGAGTTACGTCATGAAATCCTTTCCTTTGAACTTCCTGTCTCTGTCTACCTTCTATTACCATGTCTTTTATAGATGTCATCTCAATCTATGTTATTTATATATATATATATATATATATATATATACATACACAAGAAATATCTGAAGTATCTCTGTATCCAAGCTCTATCCCTTCTGTCTCCTCCAATGTATGCATGTTTACCAAGAATCAGCCCAGTATGCTAGCCTGTATGCAATCATATCTTGAAAGTGTTTCTTCTGTCATTTTTTTTCATGGAGAGCCATTTTAAAAGTATCTTGTGCTATTTAGGTTATATGACACCATACAATGAAACAATAATCCAAAAAAACGACTCAGCCAGTAAATCCAATGAATTTATTTTCGTAATAGACTTCTCTTCTCCAGCGCCTCGGCATAAGCCTTTAACAGAGTATAACAAGAACCATTTCTCATTCCTTTTTATAGTAAAAACAGTTCTAATAAAACAATTAAAAAAACAATTAATTATAACAACCATTTCCAATTAAGCTCTCTGTTTAACCCCTTAGGGTGTAAGGTATCAAATTTTAAAATAAACAATGCTTCTTTCCATTGTAATTTATTCTTAAGGCATATGCCTTTTTCACAATACACTTTTTCTAAAATTGTGCCTATTAATTTACTTCCATCACTATTATGATACTTTTTAAAGTGTAAGCCTAAAGGGCTTTCCACCTTTTCATTTCTAATATTTCTCAGATGTTCTAAAAATCTAACACGGAAACTTCTTTTGGATTCTCCTATGTAAAATAAATTACACTCACATTTAAGCACATAAACAATACCTTCTGTATTACAACTGTAACTGTCATTCACACTAAATTTCTTTCCATTTATTTGATCAAAAGAATTCACTGTTTGGTTACATATACTGCAGTGTCCACATGCTTTGAAACCACAATCAGATATACATTTAGTTAATCTTACAGCAGGAAAAATGAAATGAGCATGTACCAACATATCCTTAATACTTTTTCCACGCTTATATGACACCATAGGTCTTTGGGGTATTAATTCTCCTAGAAAAGGATCTTGTGTCAAATGTTTCCAATAGAACATAATTATTTTAACTAATTCCTCTGTATATATTCCATACGTGGTCACAAAAAATATTTTTCCACTTGTTCATTATGTATATTTTTATCTGGTCTACCCCAGTACTTTACTTGCTTATTAATTTGATTTTTTAAACTCAAATTATTTTTAGCTTGTTCTACATTTTCTATACTATAGCCTCTTTTTATAAATTTACTACAGATTTGTTCAATTTCTAATTCTTTTTGTTGCCTATCACTGGTCAATCTTGAAATACGCAATAATTCATTGTAGGGAAGTGCTGATATTAGTCTGTCTACTATATCTTCATCCCAGACAGAGTTCTCATCAACATACCATTTGTACGTTTGAAGCCCTGCGTTGATTTTGCACCAGCATTCTGTGAAATCTTGGCTGGTATAAGAAGGAGTCGTATATATGCAGCATTGATAGGACCTTTCTTCATTTATTTTCACTTCTCTCGATGCTTTATATCCTGCATCTGTTTATTAGCACAAACCCATTATCAGCTTTTTGTTTTCCTTCAGTGATCTTCAGCCAAACATTTGTAATACGAAAAACGAAAAGAAAAAGAAAAAAACGTCAACAATGGCCATTTTATATACTACAACTAATGGAGGTTATAATTTTTCTCTTTTTATGTCTTTCATTAAGAAAATTGAATAATAGGGCATTTAAGTATAACAGGAAATGAATGTTTTTTTCTTTTATCTGTATTTTTTTACTTTTTTTCTGTTTGACCACTCATATAAGTTAGTGTATTTTTTTACATTTTCCATTTTGTTGTACTTTCCCTCTTTATTAGTGATGAAGTTCGTTAAGTTGTAAACAAGTGGAAAAAAGAGGCTAAGTTGGTGAAGGTCATAAAAAAATTCTTAGAAGGAGCAAAAAAATGTCCATTTAGTTCAGCTCTGCTGAGGAAGCAGCTAATATTCAAATGAATCCTAAGGTCAGAGATTTGAAGGCATTTTTCAAAGTAGCAGAAATTTTCCTCCATGCTGCCAGATGAAGAAACCTTCATATTACCTCTGTTGTTACCTAAATTGTTATCCCATTCAGAGACAACAAGCCAAGCACATCAGCACAGGTCCTTCAAACTAGACTCAGAGTAGTTGCACTTATTCTGTCTTTGTTTTGTTGCAGCTTCCTTTTACTGTGAGGCATTTTCTTTTAAAGTGCATGAAAAACGTATTATAGTAGCAGGGACCTATGCCCATAGCATCTTTGCATCAACATCAGTTGGTAAATTGAATACGTTGTTGTTAACCTGAGCAGGTACATACAATGGTTCAGAAGGTGGAAATGAAAAGAAAAAAAATGACTCCTTCATCTGGTTGATCTGGTGAGTGGAGTTTTTCTATATGAATTAGATACATTCTCTTTTTTCTCAGTATTCATATAGAGAGGTTTGTTTCTTTGTGTTTTATGGCAGACTTTTTTCAGTGTATAGCTAAAGAACACATCTTTTCCTGATCATGGTTCTTGACTATGGGAAGTTGGTGGAATCAATGTTTTTTTGCACAACAGAAGTTCCAGACTTCCACACTGACCCCAGGATTTTTTTGGTCTTTCAGTATCCCCATATTAGTAATTTTGACTACCACTAGACCTGTATCAAAGGGCCCTTTACCAATGCCATGGGTCCCTTCTTTTTGGCCTCAGGGCCTTTGGCCTTTCTTTCAGGGCTGGTTGATGCCAGATTAATAGTACTACTGGTTTTGGCTTCCATGCAGATCTTGTTAAGATGAACATTTTCATCCTTGATGAGGATGACCTTCTTCCCTTTGGCACTGGATTAGCTTTAATGTTGATGATGTTCCTTTCAGTTTTGATGTTGTCATCAGTGTTTCTGTCTGTCAGGATTGGGGGTTTGGGTGCATCAGTGCTGACACAGTTGTCAGCTCTGTTTCTGAACTATTGTATGTACCTGCAGTGGGAGGCAAAGTGTGCAAATTTTTCTGTCTTATTTTTCTTGGTTGATCATCTCCACTGCAAACTGCATTTGTCTGTTTTCTGTAAATGGTCCACATCTGTACAACCAAATGTTCTACATAATATCCTAACATTCTGCACTTAATTCACTAGTATCACCAGATACTTAACCTATGTATAAAGAAGAAAAAAAAACGTTGTGTCTCTGTTGGCTCTGTCCTTATTAACACATTTCTGTGTGTCCATTCTCCTATGACGTCATTTAACAAGCATGTTTAAATTTAACTAGCAGTCCCATATACTGAGTTATATTCCTGCCTTGTACCAAATCATCATTCTTTCATCTGCACACATCCACATCTTTCTTAATTCATCCCTTGCCCATTATATCATGAACATTCAAACATTATACTAATGACACCCGTTACTCACTTCATTCTCTAATATACCGCCATAGGTTTTTAATTTGGCCTAATCCCTTTGCTCTACTGCCACCGTTGTTTTTACCTCATTATTTATCTTCAACTTATCCATATATTTTATTATTGTATCATTTGATATGTATTTCCCTTTAGTCATGTAATCTGCATCACTTCCCCTTTTGTCGTTTAGTTAAAAAAATGATGTCCAAGAAAATATTAGTACATATTTGATGCTACTCATTTCAGTTATTTTGATTTTGTCTACAATGTTTGCCGATTGACAGCTTATTTAAGGTATGCAGTTGTCCATCAGTGTTTTCCCATCTTCCAGTTTTAACTGCTCTTTATTTTCTATGGAGACCATTTGCTGTACTGCAGAAACAATATAGTCCAATACAGAGGCAGTTGGCTACCTAGGATACCTTTGCGTAGACATTTTTGTTATTTTCTGCTTTGCAGTCTGAGTATGCAGTCCTGTTTCCAAAAACTGGATTTGCTCTGATTGTGGCTGTGTCAATGGGCACTGATTTGCTTTGATGTATTGGAAATATTAATGCAGTGAAATAGGCCCATGCAAGTAAATACAGGAAACATTGTAGCAGCAGGCGTTAAGCTTCTTCTACCACCAAGTGACTGGTTTTCTTTGTTTTCTTCTAAGAAATAAAGTAGTTTGCTCAATCAATACTGAAGCCAGTGTTTTTATTTTATTGATTTTGACTCCACTGCTGTGGATGTGGCCCATGGACTTTCTGTTCCTTTTAATTAGTGATCGGTATTACCAGCATCCGTTGGTGCTCCTGCTTTTCAGTTTGCCAGCCACCTTGGTTAGATCCCTGGTTAAGTTGTTGTTACAGTGTTGCAGCATGCATGGCTACAGTCCTTCTTTCAGTGTACTTGTTATCTGTCCTGTCATGTTGTTGTAGCTGCCTTTGTTGTTTGTGATGCAGGGATGTTTTGGGATTCTCTGGCATACGAAGATGAGATAATTGTTTCAAGATTCATGAGATTTCAAGAAATATGAAAAAGAAGGTCTACCCAAAAGAAGGGAATCATTGCCTGTACATAATTAGAAACCACTCCAACAGTGTTTTCCTATGTAAAACTGCAATTTGGAAGTCCTGCATTGACAAACATGAACTTGACCAGATGGCACAAAGTCCATTTGGAGCTTGCTGAGGCACAGGGAAGCCCAGGTACTCACTGCTCTTCACTAGTGTAACATGCTCAGGCTTCCACACCTAAGTTAAGTTGGAGATGTAGTACATATCCAATCCTCTCCAGCTTCACTCTGATATCATCACTTCTATTTTTTTTTTGGTTTGGTTTTAGCAATTACAAGCCATTTCTCCATTATACCTTTTCTTTGCAACTTTTTATTTTACCTTTTTATGTTTTGTTGGTTGGGTTAGATAGACTAGGATGTGAGTATTTTCAGGGCAGGCCTGAAGTGATATTCATAGTGACTAGGATATATTTAGCTATGTCACCTGGGTAATTCCCCTACTTTTTTTATGAATGCCATGTGGTCTTTTGCATCTGTTTGTGCTACTGTCAGCTTATTTAGATCGGGCCTTGGTTTAACGACTAATCTAATGGATGGCACTTCAGGAGTGCATACCCCCCCCCCCCCCACACACACACACATATGCACCATGCTACACTCCACTGACAGTACTGTAAAATGAATCCAGTCACTTTGTGTGGGAATGGAACCCACATCTGATCTTCCAGAATCAAAGAGTGTGGTACCTGTTGAACTACTGAAACTGATTATTTTGCAGTTGTCCTCCTCAAAAGTCATCATATCAATGTGCAATATTTATTTATTTTCCCATCCACTTATGCAAATCACAGGAAACACAAAGAAAAGGTGTAAAGTCTTGGTCACAAGCTCAGTCCCTTCTGTCATCAGTCTATTCTTATTGTTTGATTACAGGTCCACATTTTTTGTGTTTCCAAGTCTTTCACCTCCATGCTGCCATTCCTCCTCCCTTCAGTCTCATGTCTTCTTTCCTTTTCTGCAATGCCTTTTGTTTCTTACTATTTTTCTCTGTCCCTCATGTTTGTCTAGATTGTCTTAGAATGTACAGTTCCATTCATATCTTCCTTCTGTTTGTGTCACTCTTCATGAGGACCTGTGTGTCACTTTTGCTAAGTCCTCACCGGCCATTATTGCTGTCTCTTTGCACTCACAAGTCTTAGGGTCTCCCTTCTTCACTGTTACTTGAGGGGGATACTTCACTGAGTGCTGTTTATTCATACAGTGCTTCCTGTGCTCCAGTCACTGCATGCATTTGACCAGTCTCCATATTTTCCTCACATCTCACTTTCTCCTCCAGAGTTGTCTCTCCTGCATTTCTGTAGAATAAAACTTTTTTAATTCTTTACTTCAGTGAAACTGCTAATACTTGCCCCACCACGTGGTTACAACAGTATTAGGGTATACAGTTCCTATCATGCCCCCCTCCTGTTTTATATGCAATGCTGCCTGTTCTTATAAAGGTCCACGATGAAATCCTCCCTGAAATGGACCTTGTGCTTCTGCATCATCAGCCTTCTCAGTTTCCTTAATCTTCTTAGCAGCCACTGTCTTGCCTCTTGACTGTGTAGTTTGATCAGTAAATACCTTGTGTGGTTTTTGCTTGGGCCTTGTCACCCTATCTTGTGTTTTCTGTCTGTCTATAGATTCAGATTAGCTGGCTTTCCATGAACTAGCTTAAAGTGGGCTCCAAGAATTGTAATGCATTTCCCTCTCCAATCCTTATATGGAGGCCTCTGAACAAACATTATTTGTCTGCACCAGTTCTTTCCATCTTCTACTTTTTAATGCTGCTTTACAGTCATTTCATAAGGCCAGCTGTTTCTTTAACATGCTTCTATATTTTTCTCATAGGTTCATAGGTAGGTACTAGGCTATTGGCCCAAGGGCCTACGTAAGCCTAGCCAACAACTCATCTTTGTCTCTTGCAGCCATGTTTTCTAAGGGCCTCTGCTTCACCACATGCACTACTCATCCTTTCCATAATGACCACTAGCACAATTTCATCTCTGGCATCAAATTGAACACTTTCTTAAGCTTTCACTCCACAGTCTTTCCCATTTTCAACTGAATTTCTATTGTGCATTTTCTTATCTTTTATTTCTGACCCCTTAACTTGCACTTCTGTGCTGTTTTTTGTCACAAAAAAATTATTATCAATGTACCAAGATACTGAACTGACAGACCAAGCAGCTATCTTGTTTATGCTTAGCAATGCCCCCCCACTTCCCAAATAAATTGACTGCCTTATTTTCAAAGAATGAAAGTTGTGGCAGTAAGAATTGAACCAGCTGTTCATTTTGCTGATCAGTACTGTTAAACAGCATTCTTTACCGATCCTCTGCAATGAACATCCATTTAATATGGAGAAGTGATGCTACAAAAGCTGAAAAAGAGTGTCATTCTGTGCTTCTGGCTTTAATTCTTCTACTATGCCCTAGTTGTTGTTATTATAAACATTGCTTCCGAAAGAATGAAAGAAGGCTCTTATTCCTAGTGGGCTTGCCCAGTTGAAAAAAAAGTCAGCAGACTTTTAATTTTTTAACGCAATCATTTTAATAACATAGGGAATCATTTTTTTTCTTGGAATCCCCTAGATAACAGACAAAGCACTGAACAGTTGCACTGCATGGAAAGGCTATGGACTTCACTATTCTAAGCAAGTAGTGTGTGTGTGTGTGTGTGTGTGTGTGTGTGTGTGTGTGTGTGTGTGTGTGTGTGTGTGAGCGAGAGAGAGCTAGAGAGAGAGCATATGCATGTTTGTGCATGTGTGTTTCATTTGCATTAAACATCTTTTTTTTGTGCTTTAATCAAGTCAGTCCTCAGAGACACTGTATTAAAATACAAATGCAGTCAAGTTGTTACACCACATTTCCTGTTAGTGTTAAGGAGACTTGGGGGAGGTGTTGTCTTGCTTACTAATTAATTTGCCTTGGTTGGTATCAGTCCTCCTTCTAAAACAAGTTAAGGACATTGGTTGGTATATTGTTAGGCTGTTAGGTAGGGAGGAATGTATCCCCCTCTATAGAGAGACACAAACACATGCTTGTATATGCATTTGTGTGTATAGATACACACACACTGTACTATTGGACTTTTTGCCAAACACAACAAAGTGCAGCCATATACAACATGCTGAAGCCATACACAATGTATCGCAGCCAAGCTGAGCACAGTTCAGACAAACACCATACAACACAATGCACCAGGTTCTACATGGTACATTACTATTCAATTAAATTCAGTACAGTACAACATTTTTTGTGTATCATTGTTATAGTCTAAGAAGGAAGAGAAAATGATTATGTGTCAGAAAGTAAATGCTCATTTGTGGATACTGTTAGTCTACTGGCTATGTTACAGTAAAATACTAAAAGAGTAAAATATTAAACAATAAGCACCGGTTGAAAATAGAATAAGATCAATAAATCATCCCCGGGATTCATAAAGCTTGCACCAGGTGCAGGCGTAACGTCGGTGTTCCAACACCAAATATGGATGCTGAGCGATCCAGGTACGAGCTGTTCCCACGTGCACTACCTGTGTACGTTACGCCCACACAACTCCCGGGCCCTGTATGCTAATTACCCCATGTGCAGCAGTGTAGCATGCAAATGAAGGTATGTAGCGATCCAGGAAGTGGTGCAGGCGTAGTGTAAGCATGCAAAAATGTAAACCGTAGAAACCAGTTTACATTTTTGCAAACATAAAATAGGAGCCATGACAGCTGACCAAACACATGTATTATATTATTACTATATTCCAATAGCTAAATGTGTAGCCATTGGCTAAAAAACATGTACAAAATATAAAATTAACATTTAATATATATAGTCACACTATCGTGACGTGGAAGTGCAGGGCAGCGGCGTGCAAAGGGGATCGCAAGGAAAATATAAAAATATAGAATAAAACTGTAATGTAACACATATCATGATTTCCCCATAATAGTCATTGGCAGGCATGCTACACCATACTATGGTGCAAGGGTTGCTAAGGGGCTGTGACAGTGTTATGCGCGGTAGCTAGGAACTAGTGGGCAATGCCATGCAAATGAGAGGAGTAATAGTGAATCACAGATTCCCTGCTGGTGTAAGGATGTACATCACAGTGTAGCATTATAACACCGAAGTGTGCCCTTGAGATAAAGATGACATCAAGAGAGTGGTGTGTCGCCATTGCTGTAAGCACATTGGAGCATTGCTAAACCGGTTTGCCCCTAGCTAGGAAAAGCTGCAGGATAGGGGTGTGTTGAACTGACCATAGCTTTGTTTAGCTGAGAGGTACAAGGTAACCGAGTATGCATGTGAACGGAGATGAAAATGCACGTAAACCCGGTAAACGGGTTTGCGCAGCGCTCACTGCAGCTGAAACAGGAAGGATATAGGAAAGAAATAAGGAAATGCTGCAGCAAGGAAATTGGAGTACAAATGACTAGTTAACATCTAGGAGCCTACAGTGGGCCACTGACAACAGCTAACAAGGCTGCAAGCAGCTACCTGCAGAACAGGAAAGGGGATGGGCTGTACTGCAAAGAAAACAGTAAAGTGTCAAAGCAGAACAAAGCCGATTTGCACATTGTAAAACCCATAATTAAGATACTCTGCAGCTGGAAAAGCTCATACACACCCAATGACATCAGCAGCATCCATAGGTTAATAGTATAAGGTGTGAAAGCACCTCACAGACATTTGTGTATACCCATACACTCTGCACCAGTGGTGTATACAGGCGGGGAACTTTTAGTATGTACATGTTAGGGGCTGCCATAGCTTTGATCCACCAGCATGTGTTGGAGACTGAAAGTGGTGTGGAGGATGATGCACATGACCACCTCAGGCACCAGAGGAGGAGGAGAGTGTTCAGACCCAGGGTAACCTACCAGGGGCTACATGATCTGGAGATAGTAGAGCGTTACAGGGTGGACAGGGACATCCTACAGCAACTTGTGGCACTGTGCCGGCCATGCCTCAGAGCCAGAACAAACAGAGGGGAACCCATCCCAGTGGATACGAAGGTATGTGTAAACCTGAGAATACTAGCTACAGGTACCTTTCAAAGACCAATTGGAGATATCTTGGGTATCTCACAGGCATCAGCATCCAGGGTACTACACCAGTTCCGGGATGCCATGTTAACACATGCCAATGAGCATATATACTTCCCCCGAATGCAGGAGAAGTTGGCCAGCAATATGCATCTCTTCCACCATGTGGCAGAATACGCGGAGGTACTGGGTGCAATGGACTGCACGCACATACACATCAAGTCACCACCCGATGAGCAGGGTAGGCGCTACATAAACCGCAAGGTATACCCCTCTATCTACTGCCAGGTCATGTGCAATGCCCAGGGCATTATCATGGATGTGTGTGCTGGCAGCCCTGGAAGCTATCACAACTCTCACATCTGGCATACCTCACAGCTGTGTTAGGTATTTGCCACCGGGGACATCCCAAATGGCCACCTGTTGGGGGATGCTGGCTATGCACTGGAACCGTGGATGATGACTCCCATCAGAAATGCACACACACCCATGCAAGAACACCATAATGAGGCACACGCACAAACCAGAAACATCATAGAGCATGTGTTTGGGATGCTGAAATCACGGTTCCGTTGCTTGGACATATCTGGTGGAGCCTTGCATTACTCTCTAGGCACATGTGTCCACATCTTCATAGTATGTGCCATGCTACACAATATGATCCTGCGGAAACAGCTGCAGCAGGGACAGAATGGTGAAGGCCCTCACAGCCCACCACCATTGCCAAGGGCTCCACAGGCACAGAGGTACTCAGATCACGAACACCCTGAGCCAGCCCCAGTAGGCAGACAGAGGTGTTCCCAGTATGCCCATGCCTTGGCAAGGAGGGAACATATAGCACACAAACTGACAGTGTAGGCACCTGGGAACTGACACCTTTCTCCACCTGCACACACAGTAAAAATGGATGGCACACACACAAGACTACCTGTAAATTGTCATGTATAGGCAGTCTACTGTGTGCATCCAACATAAGCAGCCCTCAACTATTGCATACACAACTGCCACTGGCACAAGGTAAGTCAACACCTGAACAGTAAATTAAGCTATCAGTATGAGCTGATACTGTATGTATAGGTTCATAGGTAGGTACTTGGCCAACTGCCAGAGGCCATTCATAAGCCTAGCCAAAATGTGTCAGCTTTTTCCACCCCATTGATTCATTAACTGTTCCTCTGTGGAGCAGAGCCAATGGCGGGATCCCTGGGGTGTATCTACTGTTCCCCATCCACTCTTCAAGGTTTCTCTTGAAGAGTGTTAGTAAGGTGCTCTGTATAATGTAGTTAGGGATGTTATTCCAAAGTATGGGGAGTGTCTGTGACAGGAATCCGTCCCTCCAGCATCTTCCCGTTATTGTTGTGGCAAGGTTCAGCTCACTACAGTGTGTGGCTCACTGTGACATGGATTCCCATAAGTGGAGCATATCCATTAAGCCTGAGATCGACATGGCTGTGTTGGCCAGCAGAGATCATCTCTGGGTAAACAAGATGCCACTGAGTAAAGCAGGAGTTTATTCAGTCTGGCTGCATAGGGCATATGTTTGAGGCCAGTAATCCCCTTGGAGAGGTACGTTCGTGGACCTTCCAGCTGTTGGAAGTGTCTTCTGAGGTACATCCCAAATGGGTTATTATACCCTATGATGGGACTGATGAGTGATGAGTAAAGGGGCACTATAATCCCAGTATGTCTAGATGGGAACCCTTTAGTAATCAGATGGCCTACATAGAAGGATGTCCTAACTACATTGGAGATATGATTGTCAAAGGAGAGATCACTATCTACCATAGTCCCCAGATACCCCATTACCTCATCCATATTAAAATGGCTGCCACTTATGTGTTAATATGTAGGTGCTTAATATTCCACAATGGAATGACCATGCAGTTAGTGGCACTTAGCTGGAGGCCATGACATTGACACCCTGTGTCAGTCTCTGTGAGGCCCCTTGAGGGATGTCTGTGTCAGCTGGACTATCAGTCATGGCTCCCAGTTCGCAGTCATTGCCAGACATGGTCTGCCGTAGTCCACCTGTGTTTGCCTGTACCTCTGAGAAGTATATGCCAAACAGTAGGGCTCCCAGGACAGAATCCTGTGGGACACCAGTTGTAACTGGTCAAGAGTTGGACCTGGAGACCGCTAGTTGTACCATGTGGGTTATGTGTGTAAGCCTGTTGGCAACCCAACCTGTGATGTATGGGTGTATGTACAGGTTGGTGTGTTTATCAATAATACCTGAGTGGGAAATGGTGTCAAAAGCCTTGGTGAGGTCCAGGTAGTATGTGTGAACCACCTCTCCCCTCATCTAACATCTTGGTGACTGTATGTAAGATGTCAAACAGGTTCAGTAGGCATGAACTGCACTCAATCAAGCTGACCTGGATTGGATCACGTGTTTGGAGGTTACCAATGTCTTTGTTAATGAGTGCCATGAGGATGCACGCCATACCATTGCAGACCAGGCTAGTCAGGCTTATGGGGTGGTAGTTACCATGGCCAGTTGTGATTCCACTTTGGTGGAGTGGAATAACAGTTGCCACGTGCCAGTGTATGGGCATGTAGCCTCGGAGAGGCTGAGGTTGAAAAGCTTAATTAGGTGGGGGGTCAGGTTGTCTTGTACTGTTTGCAAGATGTAGTCTGGGACAACATCTGCCTCCATTGACACTGTGTTCTGCTGTTAGAGAGGGCCATTTCCACCTGTGTGCCTCTGATGTGTGGGATACTGTATCTTTCGGGTAGTGATGTTCATGGTGTTTCACTGTTGCAGTCATTACAATTGGGTTATCCTACTGGCAGGCTACCCGCAGTCGGCCTGAATTCCAAAGTCTAGGTCCGGCATCGGTTGCTGTCGCTTCCTTCCTGACGTCAGTGCACCAGGGGTATAAAAGATGCAGCCGATGACATTTTCTTCAGTCTTTCTTGCCGCGCGATGCCCAAAGCAAAATCAGTTCGCAAGTGCCGGTTGGTCGACTCCTGAGATTTTCAAATTCGAATTTCAGATCTGAAGTCTTCATTAAAGCTAAGTACCCTGTTGGGGAAACTTTTTTCTTGCTCCAGACCGATGTCAGAAAAAGTTAATAATTGTATTTCTTGTGGGAAGCAAATACCTCATAAGGATTTTCATTCTTACTGTATTCCTTGCCTAGGCCCTGACCACGACATTGCTAGTTGTCAGTTTTGTGCTAGATTTAACCAATGCACTATTAACCATCGGTACGATTTTGCATTTCATTACTTTGGCAGAAGATTCAATTATATAATGCCATTGGAACAGCCGACTACCAGAGTTTATAAAAAATGCAAAGAAAAAGAAAAGGACAGGCATCTGAGGTCCAAAACTGATGACGAGGCTTCCGCTAAGCCAGTCGCCGGTTCGCCGGTTCTCAGTGAGGCGCTTTCGCAGCCTCTGACGCCTGCTACCTCAGAGCCACAGGCCGCTTCTGCCTCCCATGTGGAGCTGACTAGGCCGCTGGAAACTCAAGGTATTGGACACTCGGAAACTATTCCCTCAGATGGGTCTGGAGCCACTGAGCAGGCATCGGCTTCTGAGGGTGTTTTCAGGCCTACACAGTTGTATGTGAAACCTACTTCAGCCTCAAAGACAAAGACTAAAGCAGCTCTAAAGACAAAGAAACAAGTGCAGCATCCTCCTGGACAGGCCTCCATGCCTAAAAAACAATGGCTGAAGACCTAATTACTTTGATCAGGGGTTCCCATCCCTCTCCTGATAAGAGGCCTAGGTAAGAGATAGAATATGAATCTTCAGATCAGGTTTCCATTTCCTTTGATTCCTCTTCTGAACAGGAATATTCTCTTCCTCCCTATGAGGATTCTGTTGCTGAAGAATCTATCCCTTCAGCCTCTCTTCCTGAGGATTATTCTTTTGGGGAGACACTGCATACTATGAGGGAGCATTTCCACTGGGAGAGCCAGGATTACTCAGAATCCAAGAAAAGGCTCAGAGATTTCCTTTTATTACTTCAGCACAGGCCCTTTGCTATCCCTCCTGTTTTAGACATTGTAGATGATGTATTCTCAGAGTCCAGTCTGTCTCCAGACTCTTTACCTCCAGCTCCTGTTAAGCCAGACAGATACTACAGGGTTCCTGATTCACATAAATTTCTTTATAAAAACCCTGCTGCTGAACCAGAAACTATCTCTCCGGGTCCCAAAGGGGTCAAGGCTTCCAATGCAAAAAACCCTATCCCCTCTGATAGGGATTCTAGGGCCCTGGACAGATGAGGGATAAAGATTTATACTTCTGCTACCTTGGCTGTAAGAGCTTTAAATTGCCAGTTCATATGCTTAAATATCAGCAATATCTTATGTCACTTCTTAAACAGAACATGTTGACAAATTCAGAATGTGCAGAAAACAAGGAAATGCAGGATTTATTGCATGCAGCTGAACAAGTGGGAAAGCATACTTTGCAATGTGGTTTTGATTCTCTAGAGGCCTCCTGCAGGGCCGCTGTTACAGGTTCTGTCATTAGGAGGTATTCTTGGTTAAAAGAACAGAATCTGCCTGATCATGTTAAAGCAAAATTATTAGATGCACCATTACAGCATGATACTTTGTTTGGTGTTAAAGCAGAAGAGGTGTTGAAGAAAATGGAGAATAAAGCTAAATCTATGCAAACAGTCAAGGATTTCTTGCAGGTACAGCCTCCCAGATTTAGCAGGAACTGGCCTACAAAGAATTGGTCCTTTCCAGTGTCAGACAGGCCACAAAGAGGCAGATACAGCTGCCCCAGAGGCAGATCACAACCCCAGGGCTCATACAGGCCTAAACAATGGGGTGCTTCTACCTCCAAAAGCGGAGAGGAAAAAATCACAGCCATACAGGAAACAGTTTCAATGACTTTCCTGTGCCAGCACCAAGCACTTATCATCTGGCAGCCCCTTTGGGGGGAAAACTAGCACTTTTTTCACAAAATTGGCACGTGATCACCCAGGACAAATGGGTCTTAAATATCGTATCACAAGGCTACAGGTTCCACTTTCACACCCTGCCAAGGCCAAACGGTATGCCAGACCTGCCACGCAACCAATGGGCAGAGGCACAAAAACATGTTTTATTCCTCATGGACATGAGAGCCATTCAGCTAGTACCACAGCAAGAGCAGGGACTAGGATTCTACTTAAGGCAATTCTTGGTGCCCAGAAAGGACAAAGCCTGGAGACCAATACTGGACCTGTCTATCCTAAACACATTCCTGGATATTCCAAAATTCAAAATGTTAACTCTGCAGCAGCTTCTGCCCATGCTGGGCAAGAAGGCTTGGCTTGTGACTTTAGACCTAAAAGAGGCATACCTGCATGTACCAATCAGACAATCATGCAGAAGATACCTCAGATTTATAGCTGGCTCAATGCACTACCAGTTCTCTGCACTGCCCTTTGGCTTATCTACTGCGCCCAGGGTCTTCACAAAATACCTGGCACCAGTGATTGCATTTTGCATACAAAGAGGAATACAAATATATCCTTACTTGGACGACTGCCTTATTCAAGTGGAGAACAAGGACATCCTACTACAGCATCTGGCATTTGTAAAAAGATTACTAACAGGTCAGGGGTACACAGTAAACGAAAATAAATCGAAACCCGTGCCCTCTCAAGAGATAATATTCCTGGGTGCAAGCTCAAATACAACTGCCCAGATGGCTTATCTCACACCAGACAAACACAGACAACTGACTACTTATTTCAAAATGTTGGCAACAAAGACCCAGTTATCTGCAAGACAAATTCTGCAGGCTTTGGGCTTCATGGCATCCTGCATTCTACTAATTCCATATGCAAGACTGCATATGAGGAAACTTCAATGGTATCTAAAAAGTGTTTGGACTCAACATTGCCACAGCCTGGAAACAATAATTACCCTCATTCCCTGCCTGCAACAGGAGTTTCGATCGTGGGCAAAATCCTGTCACCACAACACAGAACAGCCATTTACCTTACCCACGGCCAGGCAGACATTGACAACAGATGCATCAGATTATGTCTGGCGGGCCCATGTGGCAGGAAGATGTATTCAGGGCACATGGTCTGCAAGTCAAATGCATCTACATATCAATCAAAAAGAGATGCTAGCTGTTCAAAATGCCCTGACAGCCTTCAAGGATCTACTTCATCCAGGACAACTACTGATAAGGACTGACAATACTACAGTCATGTGGTACATAAACAAGCAGGGAGGCACACATTCCTACCCCCTCTGCAGACTAGCCATGAACTTGTGGGACACAGTATTGACGTACTAAGTACATCTGCAAGCGCAATTCCTGCCAGGAAGGACAAATACCCTGGCAGACGAACTAAGCAGAAACCTAATGGATCCCCACAAGTGGAAATTTGATCCACAAGTCTTCAGCATGATAACAAGGAACTGGGGATGCCCAGACATAGACCTATTTGCTTACCCTCACAACTACCAAATACAGAGATTCTGCACAAGGACTTATCACAAGCAAGCATGGAAAGTGGATGCTCTATCTTTCAGCTGGAAAGACCCAACAGTATATGCTTTTCCTCCTCTGCCTCTCCTCCCCAAGGTACTCCTCAAGGTCAGACACGAGAGACCAAAAATGATACTGATTGCCCCAGACTGGCCCCGCCATCACTGGTACCCAATCCTAAAGAGCTTGTCTCAATTCCTAGCTTGGACATTACCTCAAATTCCTCACTTATTGACCCAACAAGACAGTCAGATACTGCACAACCAACTCAGGACCTTAAACCTGGCAGCATGGCGGATAATGTAGCCAGTCAAGACACACATCTCTCTAAAGCAGTGATGGCTGTTATTTTGGAAGCCAGGAGGCCTAGCACCAGAAAATCTTATGCAGAAAAATGGAAGCGATTCTGCGCTTGGAACCAGGCACAGGGTTTTAACACGATTGTTCCAAATATTCCTCAGATTTTGCAATACCTAACTGAGATGCTTGATAAAGGCCTTTCCTTTTCATCAATTAAAATTCATGCCTCTGCCATTTCAGCTCATTACAATACAGAACCACCTATTTTTTCTCATCCATTACTAAGGCAGTTCCTCAGAGGGGCCAAAAACATAAGACCTCCAAGGAGAGCACCAATACCTGCATGGGACCTCAACTATGTCTTGGAAAAACTCACACTGCCTCCATTTGAGCCAGCCTCTACAGCTGATATAAAATTCTTATCCTGGAAAACAGCTTTTCTCCTAGCAATAACCTCTGCTAGATGAGTCTCAGAGTTACAGGCACTCATGGCTGTGGAACCTTTTATCATTTTCCATCCTGGCAGGGGTTCTCTGCGGACAAACCCTACATTTATGCCTAAGGTAGTGTCCAGTGTGGCCCTTAACCAAACAATCCATTTGCCTACCTTTTATCCAAACCCTCAGAATAAGGGTGAGAGAATTCTGCATTCTTTGGACATTCACAAGCAGCTACACTTCTACTTAGACATAACCAAAGCTTTCAGAAAGACTGAACAACTTCTAGTGGCATATGCTGCAGGATCACAAGGAAAGCTCATCTCAAAGCAGACTATTTCAAAGTGGATAGGCCACTGCATTTGTTTCTGCTATTCACAGCATGGCAAATCAGTGCCTAAGGGCATTAGGCCACATTCAACCAGAGCAGCAGCCACTTCAGCAGCCTTCCTCAGAGGAGTACCAACCAAAGACATTTTAGAGGCTGCAACTTGGAGTTCAGTGCATACTTTTACAAAGCACTATCACTTACCTCTCTACTCTAAATCCAGGGCAGGTTTTGCCACTGCAGTTCTGCAGGGCCTGATAGCCTCTCCTAATCCTATTTAGTAGCAGCCTCCCTATCTTTGCTTTGGGATTCAACCCAATTGTAATGACTGCAACAGTGAAACACGATGAACATAGTACAGTTGTGTACCTGCCATAAATGTAGATGTTAGAGTGTATTCACTGTTGCAGTCCAGGTTACCCTCCCACCATCCCCCTTTTCCTTTGCTGGGGTTTATCTGTATTTCTCTATTCTATACCACCTATGTGGTGTATTTACTTGTAGATGAAGGAAAAGTTGTTTGTGCATGCATGCTTATTGGTATAATTTAGCCTACCATTTTAGGGGCACCTGACATCTGGGGCAAGAAAAAATGAAGAAAATGGCGTCAGCTGCATCTTTTATATCCCTGGCTCACTGACGTCAGGGAGGAAACGACAGCAACCGATGCCGGACCTAGACTTTGGAATTCAGGCTGACTCTGGGTAGCTTGCCAGCAAGCTAACCCAATTGTAATGACTGCAACAGTGAATACACTCGAATATCTACATTTATGGTAGGTACACAACTGTACTCTGTGGGCTCTTTAGGGGGCGAAGTATGCACTGAATGTATCTGCAAGGATGTTGGCGATATCAGTAGGTTCAGCATATTTTGTGCTATATTTCACCGGCACAGTGCAAATTTGTTTGTCACCACTTATATCCTTGACATAGCCAAAGAAGACTTTGTGGTTATCTTTCGAATCCCTGCATATTTTCCTGTTGATGTTAGCCTTGGATGATTTCTTGAGGTAACCACGTATCATACTAATAGTGGTCACGGATGTCTGCCCTTCGTGGGATTTGCTGTTTGTCTGGAACACTGTCCTACTTCTGTAGTATAGCCTGTTTATTGCAGGGGTCCACTAGACTGGTGTCCTTGTCTAGGAGAAGTGAGTCTTGGTTTACCAGTGATGGCACGATCCATACATCCATGTAGGTGCTTATAGATTGCATTTGTAAATCTGTCTGTATCTTGAGCAGTGCTTCCCCTTAGCATTGGGGCAGCGAAACCCCCCACCCCTGTCTCTAGTAGTGTAAATTTAGCTGTGGGAAAGGTATACACTGTGGTTTCCGTTGGTGGGGGAGATGTTTGGGCATGGAAACAGTGAATAGTTCATGGTCAGAGCTAACCAGTGACTGGTTAACCTCTACTGTGGTGCACCTGTTGCCCATGTTGGTGATTACCACTTCTAGTATGTTTCCACCCCTTGTTAGGGAGGTTACCACCTAATACAGGGCATATGAGGTGATAAATTCCAGGAAGCGCTGGGCCTGGAAGTGAGTACTTGAGTAAGTTTCCCAGTTAACGGTAGGGTAGTTGACATCGACCAATGCCAGTGTGTGCGTTAGGACTGTCATGTTCTCCATTGCCTCCAGGTAGGTGGAGTGGTGGTCCTGGGTCATTGAGGGTGATCTGTAGCAGGCCACAGTTTACGTTGAAGTTGTGGCTGATGTTACCTGCACATGGATGATCTCAGAGGTATCATGCTGCCCCACTAACCTGGAGGTGTAGGTATCCCTGATGAAAATGGATACACCCCCTCCATTTCTGTGTCAGTCCATGTTCTGTGACCGAAGTGTGTGGTATGGGTTGTAGTCTGGTAGTGCTGGTGTGCTTTCAGGAGCCTTAAGACAGGTCTCATTTACTGCACAGTAGTTGACGCTGTCCATCCTGAGGAGTGCTGTGAGTGCATGCATGTTGTGAACACAACCCCTGGTGTTGAGTAGCATAACCCTCATTGATACTGCTATTGTGTTGTTTACGGAGTTGGTATTCACCTTTGAGGCTCTCCTAAAAAAGGCGCCATGGGGGCGTCAGTAGCCTTGGCCAGTATTCCAATGTCTAAGGCTGACACATAAGCCGGTATGGTATTGTTGCATGCATGTTTCCCATCTGTGGTTGTTTCTCATCTCTCCTGCAGGTAACCTACTGGTAAGCAATAGAAAGCCTTAAACTTATGCAAGTCTTCTAGATTCCAAGATAGGCTTTTGGAGTGATTAAGTATCAGTGTTCTGTATGTTCTTGCTGTACTTATCTGTTTCCTGACTACATGATTATTTGTCACTGTATATTGTGATCTGAAAGTCTGTTTATTCACATATTATGGCTGTGATGGCCTGCACTTTAGAGGTTCACAGATAACCTACTACCTATCTGAGCCTACTACCTATCTGCCCAAGGGCAATTAGAAGCATAGCTACAGTGTGTTGGCTTTCTCCGCACCTTTGATGAAGTAACTGAGCCTCTGTCAAGCTTAGCCAATGAAGCAATTCCAGGCAGAGTTGCCGGAAGCTGTTGAAGACTGGGGTGGTGTAGGGTGATAGGGGCACTTAGTGATCTAAAGAAGGCATGTTAATGTGACAATTCAACACCATTCAATTTCCCCAACAGGTCTTGCACCTATCAAACTGGATGGGCTCCCCCACCCTCTGGGCTGTATGGTTCTGGGACACATGATCCCAGGAATGTATATTCTGTTACCCATTCACACAACAAGGTTTCCCTTGAAGTGTGTCAGTGAGGGGCTATGCCTAATGTAGTTAGGAATGTAATTTATTGTCTCACATTACATTTGTTATATGTTGTTATTTCAAGAGTAAGTGAAGCTCAGTGGGTTTGGGGGCCTCCGCCCTTTGCTTAGCCTAGCTTACACATAGAAATCATCTAAATAGGAAATAGGTGGAAGCAATGTTAATGTCAATAGTGTAATGGCTACAGCATCTGCATAGTATCTGTGCATTCAAGGTCCCAATCCCAATAAAGTCAGGGATGTTTATCATGTTAAAAAGTATACCTTAACCACAGCTTGCACATATATGTAGTAATCGTCTGTATAAAAAACATTCAAAACATCCATATAAAACCATGTGTCCTGGAGAGTAAAGTCAACAGAGAATGTAATGTTATGTAAGCACATAGTGAGATGTTACTTCACTGAAATGTATATATCCTGAGTAGTTAGCGGATGTGGCCGTGTTTGCGCGCACAGGTTATACGTTACAAAGTTTGTTTAACTGTGGTTAACCGCTGTTATAATGTTACACAAACACTTTTAAACATACTTACAACTGCTTAAATGAGCCTTACTCTGGAGTAAAACACATTTTTAAAGCATCGCAGGTGTTGAACCCTGGACCATGCACACTATAGTCATGGGACTTACCACTAAGCCATCTGAGCTGTATACATGTTTCACAGTCTTTAGACTACACCTTATACCATATCCATTCCACTGTAATGACCACAAATGGGACAGTCGCTTTGTGTACATATGTACAGTACATTGTAATGTACTGTAGTTTGTGAACCAACACATACAAGTCTACATATGTATTACTGTTACAAATTAATAGGAAATATATATATATATAGATATATATATATATATATATATATATATATATATATATATATATATATATATATATATATATATTTATATTTATTTCGTTTGATTACTGGGGGAGTCCACTGGGCCAGAAAGTGCCCATTTTCAGTGGAGGCCCGGGGAGAAAAGATCCATAAGCAATATGATACAATAGAGGTTACATAATGTTGAAGGTAAAGTTACAATTTTAACATTTATACAGTAAGAAAAGCAAATGCATAAAAATATACTTCTAAAACACAGTTGAAGATAGTAGAGAGCACAATTTGCAGGAGTTTTCATTCAGGGCAGCAGCCCGGGGAGAAAAGCTCCATAAGCAATATGATACAATAAAGGTTACATAATGTTGAAGGTAAAGTTACAATTATAAAATTCATACAGTAAGAAAAGCAAATGCATAAAAAAAATACTTTTAAACACAGTTAAAGATAGTAGAGAATATAATTTACAGGAGTTTTCATTGAGGGCAGCAGGATTCAACTGTCTATACTACAAGGCTCTGAGGTTACATGTTATTTACAATATTTGCGTACTTGGAGTCAAGAGAGACATTTCTCAAACAGAGAGTGTAGCTTAGGTTTGTTTTAGGAGAATAGAAAAATATTTGCTTGAGGGAGCATGGAGAAAGGAGTATAGAGAGCTCAAAGGAGAACATTTCCTAGAATTTATGTAGGGTGAGAGCAGGAACATTTCCATTTAGAAGACAGGTAAGAGAAAAGTTTGGACTTGAAGGAGTCAGAGTTTGGTATGGTCTTAAGTAAAGGAGGTAGGGAGTTCCATTTTTTGCCTAGAGAGAAAGAGAGAAGGAGCTGGCCTGCAGGACGTTTGGGTTTGTGGATAGAGATTAAATTTTGGTGTTCAGATCTCAGAGATCTATTAGGGATGTATGGGGGAAGGATGTTTGTTAAGGCTGGGCATTTATCTGGGTAGAATATTAATTTGTGAGCGGAAGTTAGTTGGAGATAATCTAGGTGGTTAGAGAGTTCTAGCCAGTTTAGAGATTGTCGGGAAAGGCAGTGGTGAGTAGAGTTTTTAGATTTAGTTGCAAATTTAGAGATCTTATTTTAGCAAGTTTCAAGTTTGGATGTGTTAGAGGAAGACAGGTTAGTTAGTAGAGGGGCTCCATATAGCAAAGAAGGTAGAAGGTAGGTAGTTGCTAAGGTGTGCCTGGAGGAATTGGAGAGAAAGCGGTGATTCCTATAAAGCATACCTAACTTTTGGTGGGTTTTCTTTATGTTTTGTTGTATGTGGATATCGAATTTAAGGTGTTCGTCTATTGTAATGCCGAGGAGTTTTGCAAAAGGGACCACTTCTATAGCAGAGTTGGTTTGGCTTAGGACTTTGAAGGCATTTTTGTCAAAAGAGAAAGCCCTGGAGGTGGGGAAAAGAAGTATTTTAGATTTATTGGAGTTGAGAGAGAGATGGTTTTGGTGCATCCAGTTCTCAGTAGTAGATAAAGCTATTTGGGTTTTAGTTAGAAGTTCAGGAAGGTTAGAGGCGATGCAGACTAAGGTGGAGTCATCAGCGTATTGGATAACTGTTGTCAGGAATGACAGAGTGAAGGTTATTTATAAAAATGTTGAAAAGCAAGGGACCAAGGATGGACCCTTGTGGAGCATGATGGGAGTTGGTAAGAAGGAGGAGGTAGAGTTCTTCCATCTGACGGCTTGAGATCTGTCAGATAGGTAACTGGAGAACCAGGAAAGGGTATCTTGGGAGAGATGAATGTTAGACAGATGAAAGAGAAGGTGTTTGTGGGAGATGGTATCGAAAGCTTTAGAGAGATCTAGGAGTACTGTGGATACTAGTAGTCCAGAATCTCGGGCTCGATTTACAGTTTCTAAGAAGGATAGTAAGGCAGTAATGGTGCTGTGGCCGGGGCGGAAACCATGTTGGGTGGGTGTTAGGAGATGATTCTGAGTTAAGTAAGGCATAAGTTGGTGGTGGACACATTTTTCTAGAATTTTTGATATTGGTGAAAGTAGGGCAATGGGGCGGAAATTGGAGATATTGATGTTTTTGCCTCCTTTGTGAAGAGGTAGAATGTAGGCTGAACACCAAAGTTTGGGTACATAAGACTCTTTTAAGGATCTGTTAATTAAAATGGAGATTGGGAGAACAATACCTTCAGCAGCACATTTGAGGAAGGAGGAAGGTAAATTGTCAGGGGCATTGGAGCATGGCTTTAGTTTGGATAGGAGCCTTTTTATAAAAGTGGTTGAAACAGGTTTGAGCTGGAAATTGAGTGGACAGTTATTAAGAGTGTTAGGTGTTGGGGAAGGGGAATTGGATGGATTATTATTTGGGAAAGATTTGGTTAGCAAAGCTATGGATTCTGTAAAGAAAGTGTTGAATTGAGAGCTTAGTTCCATGTCAGTTATACTAGGGTCAGGGCAGGGATTATTCCTGGACCCTGGATGGAGTAGGGAATTAACTGTTTTCCAGAATTGTTTTGGGTTCTTGTTAATGTCGGACTGAAATTTATTGTAGTAGTTTTTTTTGTCTAAGGTGATACATTTTTTTACTTGGTTGCGTAGTTGGGTGTATTGAAGCAAGGTAGAAGACATTTTATTTTTCTGGTAAAGCTTCCAGGATTTATCCCTAAGATGCATGTTAAGTTTTGTTTCTTTGGACAGCCAAGGAGCAGAATTAGCTTTGACTCGTTTGTTTCTAGGAGGGGCTTGGGAGTTGAGAGTATTTAGGAAGACAGAGTTAAAGTGTTCTACAGCATTGTCAAGGGGAAGAGTATTTAGTATTTGCCAGTTTATATGTTTAAAAGTGTTTGAGAAAATAGTGGGGTTGAAGTTGCTAAGATTACGAGTGTGGATGTAGTGGTGTTGATGTTGGATGGAGTTGGCTGAGCGGTAAATGAATGCTGGGAGATGGTCGCTAAAGGAGTCAGGGCTGGTGCCAGAGAGAATTATTTTGTAGGGGTGAGAGACTAGGATCCAGTCAAGGATGGATCCTGGGGGGTGTTTTTTGTTAGGACGAGTGGTAGAGTGGATTACTTGGGAGAAGTTGTAAAGGTTAATGAATAGGGAGGGGGAAGGTGAGTTGATTTTATTCCAATCAATATTAACATCGCCTAGGATGTAGGTTTCATATTTTGTTTTAGTTGAGGCCCAGTGAAGAATATCTTCAAGGGTAGAAATGTTATTGCCTGGGGAGATATATAGGGAGATAATGCAGATATTCTTATGTTTATTTAATCATAGTAGACTAGCAGTTAGTTCAGAATGTTTGAATTGTGGAATTGGGATTTGTAGGGGGATTAAGGAAAGATGGTTAGAGTAGATTAGCACAGAGCCTCCACCTTTTTTATTTAATCGGTCGGTTCTGTGAATTTGGAAACCAGGAGGTATGATTTCAGAGTTGTCAATGTGGGATTTTAGCCAGGTTTCAGAGATAGCTAAGATGCCAGGTTGGTTGTGGTAAATCCAAGCTTGTAATTGGTGTATTTTGTTATTAAGGCTTTGGGCATTGATAGTGAAGAACTTTAGGGTGTTAGGAGAGGAAGCAGAAGTAGAGGAGGGAGGGGGAGAAGGGTCGTGTGAAGTGGGAGAGGTAGGGGGAGGGGGGAGGAGTTGTTAGGGGTGTGGTAGGGGCCAGGGTTGGGATGGATATCTCCAGATAAGGCTAGGTCATTGCAGACAAAAACTTTTAGCTTTTTGGGTTTATGTAATGGGGGACTGCTTGGGGCTAGTTGTAGTATATGAGTGAATGATTTAGTTGTTGTGGAGAAGAGTTTGGGATGGAATAGGTACAGTAGGTTAGGGTGAAATAGAGAGGAAGATATGTTATGAAAGTGGATGGACTGCAATGGTTGCAGGTGAGAGCTAGGGATAGTTTGTGTGGAAGGAAGGTAAGGGGAAGTTTTGAAATGGTAAGAAGTAGCATAATAGAGAGGAATTAGGAGTATGAGAAGGGAGCATGGGACACAGATAGAGTAAAGGATTTGGGAGGTCATGTTTAGAAAGGGAGTATTGAATGGAATAAAAGTAGAGGAAGTGGACAGGGAAAATTGGGAGGGAGAGCTGAGGAAGTAGATGGGGTTAAAATTGTTTGTAGGGGAGAGAAAGAGACTAAGTTAAGGAGGGGAAAAGTATAGTGGTGTGGGAGGAGTAAGAGGGGAGGGGTAATGAGGAGAAGGCTAGGATTAGATAATTAGTGAGAGAGGAGGAAATATGAGGAATATATGTGGAGGTGCTGGGGGCGGTGAGAATTGGGGGCAGGGTAGGCGGAGTGAGCCCTTGAGGCAGCCGGGAAGAGCCAAAGGAAGGAGAATGATTGGGAAAACAATCAGGAGAGTGAGAGAGCAGAAAGTAAGTTTGCAAAGATGTGTAGTGGGTTAAAAGACTGACAGAGAAATATAGTTGTTGGTAGACATATAGAAGAGATGACAGTAGAAGAAGGTAATAGGCTTTGAGAGGGAATAGAGATGGACGTTTGCTAAGTGGAAGAGAAAAACAAATGAGAGGTAATCCAGGGAGAAATAGAGAGGGGAGAGAGCGGTAGAAGAGATGTATAGGAGCTAAGTAGGTAAGATAAGGAGGAGAGAGGGATATATATATATATATATGTATATATATATATATATATATATATATATATATATATATACACGTCAGTGATGTCTGCACATAGATATAAATATAAAGATATATATATATATATATATATACACACACATATATATATATATATATATATATATATATATATACATACAGTTACATCAATAGCCATATATATAAACATCTATGAACACACTTCGTGACACAGAAGCAATCCAAAGGAATTGAAGTGTACACAAAACACATGCAGCTCTGGTATTATAACTATTAATATTAACCTAATTCACTATAGAAGGGATGGTTGTTGTGTATGTGAAGATTGGGGTGGGGGAGGAATGATGGGTAATGAAATCATGCATCAAGGAGAGCCTGGGTCGGATGTTCAATAAGTGAACTGGAGGGTGGAGTATGGGGACAATATAAAAGGACACAAAACAAGAACCTTTCTCATTCATAATACACCCTGTCATGTCACATTGCAACACCTAATTTCACAAACATATGAACATTAACATGTATCAGACATATGTACACCAACTGACTGTCACATTTGTTTTCAGTAGTGAGGAATGCCTGTAGTAAAATGTATATTCTAAACACCATAACATTTGTACATATCTCAGATGCCTGAGTGGTAAAGTCAGTGACTGTGGTGTTCATGGTCCCGGGTTCAAGACCTGCAAGGGCTGTTAAGTTATTTTGAGGGCCAGAATAAGGGCTGTTGGATGCAGGTGGATTAAAGCACTTTTAAGCAGTTGTAAGCAGGTTTGCATGGGTTTGCACAATGGTAAACGGCGTTTAAACACAGTTAAACGGAGAAGCTCTTCACAGGTTTAACCTTTGCTTAATGTCGCGAAGACCATCGGCACACCTGCTTACAACCGCTTAAATGTGTGTTATTCACACTTTCCCTACCAGTGCTTAATCTGAGAGGTAAAATAATAACACCTTCCAGGATTAGAACCCGCAACCGTGTACTCCATCTTCAGAGTAACCTACCACTGAGCTACCTGAGATGTACCTATGCCAGTTGTGTATGCAGACAGGTTAAAGAACAAAAGCGAGTAATGTGTTGAAATAGGACAACCCGCCATGTACCCAATGAAAGGTGTATGCTCATGTATGTGTGTATATATATATATATATATATATATATATATATATATATATGTATAGATATATATATCTATAGAGAGAGAGAGAGATACATAGAGGCATGTCGCTATATACATGCTGTACATATATATGTAGATATATAGATAGGTTAAAAACATCTACACATCTATGGAGGTACGATAAACTTATGCAATAATATATATATGTATATATATATATATATATATATATATGTATATGTATATATATATATATATATATATATATATACATATATATATATATATATATATATATGGATTCACTTTAGAAGATCAATTCCCAAAATCTCGAACCTCATTTGTCGAGACCAAAGATCGAGTTTTGGAAACTCGAACTTCTAAAATGAAACCCTAAAAAAAAAAAAAAGTCAAACATCGCTGCCCCCCATACCCCCTACTTAAATATACCAACTCGAGATCGCTACAGTGGGAAAGGAAATCTCCCATATTGCACTGTATGCGGAAGCATGGGAGATTTCCCACCTCCTGTCAACACCACAGAAAGATAAAAACATTACGTACACAGAGCGTAAGAAGACCTGTCTCTGTGTGCACGTAACGTTTAAGGTAAGTAAAGTGTTATTTTTTACAACTTTACATATTCGATTTACTGAAATGTCGATCATATGGTCTCGACCATATGACATTCGAGATTTCAGTAATTCGATTATGTAAAGTGCTTCCATATATATATATATTATATCTATATACATATACACATATATAATATATATATATATATATATATATATATATATATATATATATATATATATATACACACACACGCACACACATACATGCATACATACATGTGTGTAGACAGCATCCGAAGTGTTCATATCTGAGTATAACATAGACCATTGCAATCACACATTCTGCCCCCCCCAAACAATATGAACATAACATATGAAGAGTATATGCCAATACACTATTACAAATATGTTCTATGGACACAGTCACCAACACAACTGCAATGACTGCAAATATCCATGACACAAATACACAGACAGCTTTCATTTAGCAAAACGTTATTACATTCCGATGTGTTGCCAAAAGGATTCAAGGACTAACTGTACCTGCATGCTATACAGGAAACATTTAACAGTGCCTTAATGAATCAGCCTGCAATTACCATAGTATTAGTCCACTAAGGGATAGGTGTTAACATAGGGAAAGAACACCCACACACATATAGAAGTTGTATAAAAGGGGTTCCTACACACCTGCATCTGCTATGTACACCCACCATCTCCCCAAAAAAACTCAGTTTTTTTAAATAGCGAAAACCAACACAC